>NC_068403.1:18732896-19052271 GCF_023724105.1 Carassius gibelio | reverse complement strand
AAGACAATGTACAATCAGTCACTCACTGATGATTACTGATAATTGTATGATGTATTGTAAACATGTATGATATCACACAAGTCATTAATTTGTGCAATGCATTACATAAAGTTCGTTAATTACAAATTAAACAAAGTGTAACTGTTGATACACCAAATATCCTGGTTTTCTGAAAACCTAGTTTGCCCAATCTACATAGAACTGTCCTGGCAACAGTACTGTAAGTGGCATAAATGTTAAGAATATAATGTAACATTCCTAGAAATGTAACCTAAATATAACTTCAATAACACATGGCAAATACAGCTCTCTTTGGAAAGTCAGATCAGATTTATAGCTTATAATGTGCTCTAGACTAAAGCAGGTGGACATACACACATACTGTACATTACCTGACTTCACCCAAGCTTCTGAGAAACAGAAGACAGACGTTCAAATGAGGAACAGCACAATAGGTTTATTTAAAGCGGAGTCAGTTGTTGGGAAATACTTAATAGCGAGTGTTTGTTTAGATTAAATATGCTGTTGCTAAAGTCTTGAAATAGTTTGAATACCACAGTCGTTTAATTTGTTGAATTGGGTAAATGTTCCTGCAGAGGTCTGTGATTCATTTCTGTTAGAGTTGAGAATATGGTAGTTAGACCGCTTCATTATGCTCTAATGCAGTTCAACCCCTCTAATCAGGTTTAGGGTGTGTGTGTGTGTGTGTGTGTGTGTGTGTGTGTGTGTATGTGTGGAGGTCAGTAGAGGAGGCCCAGTAACTGCTGTGAGGGAGACCAGCCATTACAGAGAGACAGAAGGAACACTGAGCCAACATGTGCCAAACACATGAGGGAACAGACTCACACACACACACAAACATGCTCAAACCACTTTATGAGAGAGTGAGAGAGAGAGAGAGAGAGAGAGAGAGAGAGAGAGAGGACCAACTTTATATTAAGATTGGAACATACAAACAAGCAGCTCCTTAAAGGTCTCCAAACAAGCAGGAGGGTTGCTCTCAATGATTTGGTCGACTGATTTATTCAAGAATTAAACACCATTTCTGTGTGTTTCTCAGTCAGGCGATTCATTGCGAAACACTGATTCATTCAGGAAATAAACACAACTACTGTGTGTTGCTTGGAATCATTTTTTTCAAATCATTTTTTGTTCTTTGTGCACACACACAGCAGTGAGTAGGGAACACACACACACACCGTGAACACCCGGAGCAGTGGGCAGCTATTTTTTCCATCGCCCAAGGAGCAATTTGGGGTTCAGGGCCTTGCTCAAGGGCACTCCAGCCATTGGTGTTGAGGGTGGAAGAGAATGCTGTCCATTCACCCCACCTACAGTACAGCTCCTGCCAGCACTGAGACTCAAACCTGAGACCTTCAGGTTACAAATCCAACTCTCTAACCATTAGGCCACAGCTCTCTCTGTACTCATACAGTACAAACATAGCCACTGCAAAAAACTGAAAATAAATTTTAATAATAAATCTACAAAAACTTTTTATAATTTTGTATATTGAGGTGATATCTTAAGTCTTGTGCAATGTGGAAATTTGAGAAATTTTGTATTTAGCTATTGCATGTCATAGCAGTGCTAGCTGCCTGTGTACTGTACTTATGTGTGTGTGTCAGTGTGTGAAAACAGGGCTCTGGAACACCCAGAGAGCTGAGAGGACTGATTACAGCTAATTACTCGGATAAAACACACCAGCTGGAGTCACAAGCCTCGCTCTCTCTGCTAGACTGACTGGTAGCCGCTGTTCAGTTCAGCTATCAGCACTCTCTCAGCGGTTCTCTACAGCTCCAGTGTTTTCTTCAGGCCCGTGGTCTTAGCTGAGCATGATTGAAGGGTGTTGAGCCGGCCGTTAATAGGGACTCCCATAAAGCCACAAACACTCCAGCCAAAAGTGTCAACCATAACAGCATGCCATATGAATCAGAAGTTTTTTGAATGGCTCTCTAAATCTATTTTCACACTAAATGTATGCCACAAATCTTTAAGTGAGGCCCTTGCCAAAAACAGTCATCAATGATGAAACGGACACAGGTCTCTTGCCAAAACTTAGAGTTTGGTGGCAGAACAAAGAAGATTAGAGATGTATGAATATTGCACAGCAAGACATGATGACAGCACAAACTAAGAACCTATTTTTTAGCTTGTGTCATTTGTATTCATATCTTAATACTATATACAATAAGATTGTTTATTTTAGGGGGGCTTTGTCTTTATTAGACAGCACAACACTTGAGGTGACAGGAAAAAACTACAGGGATAAGAGTCTTACTGCAAATGTAACCAGTGGAAAGTCGAAAAGACCATCTCAAATCCTTCTTGCAGTGCTAGAGAATGAAAGCGTATAACAATACATAAGTCAGTCAGGCTGGACTCATATGCAGTGGTGGACAGTAACGGAGTAGCTTTACTTCGTTACTGTACTTAAGTACATTTTTCAAGTATCTGTACTTTACTGGAGTAGTTTTATTTTGAGCAACTTTTACTTTTACTTCACTACATTCCAAAGCATAAAATCGTACTTTTTACTTCACTACATTTCATAAAACATATCGTTACTCCCTATAATATCACGTGCTCCGACACGCAGAAGCGGTGTCTGATTCATCATGAACGAACTGAATCTTTTCAAAATAAACTTTTAAATCGGATCGCGAATCACACCAAACGATTCGTTTACGAATTAGAATGATCCGATTGCAGCTGTTCTGGAGTCGACCACTCACTGATTCAAATGAACCGTTTAGTGCGAGTCTCCAGAAGTAAGAACCGGGAGATCTTGTGAGCGCGCGTGCGTCTGACGTTGCTAAAAGTAAGTTATTAATGTCGAAATTTTGGATTAATTATTGTAACTGAAAATCATATTTAGGTCAAAACTGTCAGTTGTTTGGAAACTAAATCCGTTGTAAAGAGTGATCTATTTAAGCCCACTCAAATGCTCAAGTGCAGACGATGCAGACACATCAATTCTAGGTAAAAAACAACAACAACAAAAAACCCATAAAATAACACAGATTAAATACAATAACTCGTGCACGTTCATATTCCCCGCTGCCGTAATGTTAACAGTTTTATTAAAATGTCCTATGTTACGTCTGTTTTTATATTGTTTATCGACAGTAACGTTATATTGTTTGGATTAACTAGACGAGTAGACAGACATGAATGTTCATCGTACTGAAAATAAGTAAATATTGTTAGCTGATGCTACAAGCTTGTTGGTGCTAAATTGATGTAATTTTTATAAATAATGTCCAAATATTTTTATTCACCCACCTATATATATATATATATATATATATATATATATATATATAATATAGTTTACATCTGGTTAGAAAAGAAAGGATGTGATGTTCAGAACATGCTAACTACAGTAATTATCAGTGGGAAGAGATGCACCCCGTTTGGCCAGGGGTGTTTTTAAACCACAGACAAGATTTGAGAAGGAAAAAAATCATTATCTTGATTTACATTTTTTTTTTTTTTTTCCGTAAAATGTTCTTCCTAACTTCAGGCCTTATTATCATGTCATATATACAGTACAGACCAAAAGTTTGGACACACCTTCTCATTCAAAGAGTTTTCTTTATTTTCATGACTATGAAAATTGTATATTCACACTGAAGGCATCAAAACTATGAATTAACACATGTGGAATTATATATGGAATTATATACATTTCAAAAAAGTGTGAAACAACTGAAAATATGTCATATTGCAGGTTCTTCAAAAAAGCCACCTTTTGCTTTGATTACTGCTTTGCACACTCTTGGCTTTCTCTTGATGAGCTTCAAGAGGTAGTCACCTGAAATGGTCTTCCAACAGTCTTGAAGGAGTTCCCCGAGAGATGCTTAGCACTTGTTGGCCCTTTTGCCTTCTGTCTGCGGTCCAGCTCACCCCTAAACCATCTCAATTGGGTTCAGGTCCGGTGACTGTGGAGGCCAGGTCATCACTCTCCTTCTTGGTCAAATAGCCCTTGATGCCTTGAGTGAGACTCTACAATTTTCATAGTCATGAAAATAAAGAAAACTCTTTGAATGAGAAGGTGTGTCCAAACTTTTGGTCTGTACTGTAACTGTGATGTTCTGTAAAACAACTGACTTTAAAATACTTTTTTCTTACTGGTGAAAATCAGATGGTCATCTCTGTTTTCTCTCAGGTACATCACAGTGTAAGCTTCACAGTGAACATTACTCTCATCAACGTAGTCCATATCAACAACAAAAATATATCTTGACTCCATATAGTGGTTATTTTGAAAAAATCCAAGGTATTTTGAGCAGTAGGATTATAAAAAGAATATGTGCTAATATAAAATTAAATTAAGTAGCCTATATAAAATTGCAAACATCTATCTTGCAGTACTTTTTTACTTAAGTACATAAAAACTCTAGTACTTTTGTACTTTCACTTGAGTAAAATTGAAAAAGGAGTACTTTTACTTTTACTGGAGTAATATTTTACCATATGTATCTGTACTTTTACTCAAGTACTTGATTTGTGTACTTCGTCCACCACTGCTCATATGCCACTTAAACTGCTCATTCCCCTAAAGCTTGGCAGGTAGCTCATGCATGACATTCCCTGCCTCTCTGCTTCACTCACACACTCACTCTTTTATTTCCACCGCTCTCTCCGCTGGCCAGTTATGTGTGGGCTTGGAACTGAGTCCCCCTTTCATTCTCTTTCTTTCACTTGTTCCATTTTTCAAGCTTTTCTGGTGGGATGCTAGATGGATTTTTGCCACCCCAGTCCTTTCCCTCCTCTGTCTTACATTTCACCTCTATTTTTCACCTTTTCTTTGATCTTGTTCTCACGAGGCTAACTTTTCCATCTCTTCTCTTTTTTGTATGGTGTATTTTTCTAGCTGATATAACCTTTACAAATTGCTTTCACTGGTATACCCTAACGAACTATAAGTAGAACTGCATGTTGATTCGATTCGATTTGTGATTCAGTTTCTAAATTAACTGGGCATACAGTACATTCATTCCTTCTGCTTACATATGAAATATATAAATGTTCTTACAGCTGCTGTAAAATACAAAGGTAAGAGAACCTCACACACTACATTATAAAATATGAATTTAAAAATGATTGAATGAATCACTACAAGGACCTGTTATTTTGGCCAGGAATGGGAATGCACCAGTTGAGCACCAGTTGTGATTGACATAAAATAATTGATTGCATGTGAACTGGAATAAATGCTGTGCATATATCTTGTGTTTTATTATTTCAGTGTGTATGATTTGCTCTGAAAACTTGGGTAAAATGTAATAGTTTATCACACCCCTGTTGAAACAGTGAGAAAAACACAGGAGTATCAACCCAGTCTCACGTGAAAGTGTAGCTAATTTATGAGGTGGCAGTTTTGTATGAATCTTTACAATGCAAGTTGTAACCAAACATGATTTTTAAATAAAAAGGTATGAAGGTTAGCCATTAAACATGAACGTCACTGAGATATAAGCATATTGTATGAAAAAATATGAGCCATCAATTTACCCAAAACATAAAATAGATTAAAAAAAATTGCATTGCTTATAAAGTAAAAGACTGATCTTTGGATCAAACACAGAGGTTCAAAATTAAGATAAAATAGTCATATTGGAAAAAGCATATTTTTACTGCACAACTTAGTCAAGTTAAATAATATTTTTGGCTTTTAATCAGTTAATTCAGTTATTACCACATCAAGCACATGTTAGGTTACCTGACCAAACATTTTCCAGGGTTCAGCTCTCTCTGGGGAAGCGTGGTCTTTCTCAGGTCAAGGTCCATCAGTGTGCTGTTTATTATTCTGACCTCTGTCAATGTGCCAGCGGGCATCGGGGGGAAACCACAAGGGGCCCAGGAGGCCGCTAATGCACACATACACAGAAAGAAAAGGAGAGGGGGAGCTCTGAGGGTCTGGGTTCCTTGTATATTTGTGTAGTTTGATTCTGGCCTGAGAGAAGGTGCAAAAACAAACTTCACTTCCTCCCATTGTGTACAGGGTGTCAAATACCCTTTTAACCCCAGAAAGGCCCGAGGAGCTTAATCTTTCTCTCTTTAATCTAAGAATGGAATACACTGGTTTATCTTTATTTTTCTATTCCATGTATGTTTAGATGGGTACATCTGAGGAGAACACTGCAATGATGTAAAGTGTATGTGGCATTTAGAAAGAAAGAAAGGCAGGCATAAAAGATGGATTTAACTTTTCCAGGCATGTGGAGGAAAACATAAAAACCGGTCGAGGGAGTCGATGAACTTTTTCTCCAAGGGAAGAAAGAAAAGGCACCATAACAATAAGCAGCCAGTGCGCCTCAGGCAGAGGCTGTTCTGTTCTACACAACTGACTGGATCGAAGGTACAGGAAGTGCAATTTAATTAGTAGTGATTGGAAAGAAACTAAAAACTTTTGACATGTAAACAAGCCCAAACAAAAGACAGGAGACATCTGGAAGCATCAAGGCCTGGAATGATGCATTCCACACTGGTTCACTAAATATTTTAACCTTCAAATGTTGCCGTTACCTCCTGAACTCATAAATGCAGAATAGTATGTGATGGTGATCACCAATATGCAAATGGTTACAGTGATTTTAAACAGCTCAAATAACTCACAGCACTTTGTATACCCATAATGCAATGAAAACACATTATTCAGGCTTTATAGTGATCCTTTTTTAAAGCTGTAGCCACCGTTTTCTTTATGCATACTGTATTTTATTATCCATGATATAGGAATCATATAGACTGAGTGGAAATTCAGTATGCTCCTGCTGTTTGTTTGAGCTTGTTTACATGTAAGAACCATAAGCTAGCTACTGCTGTTCACAGGTCTAGTTGAACTCAGGATCGTGGAGTATGTGCATGCATACAGTATGTGTGCCGAGCTCGGCGTCCCACAGAGGAATTGCCAGGAATGCTTTTATGTCCTTGCTCCGCTCCTGGAACACAGGCATTTGAGGGAACACAAAGCACACCATCAATTTATTAATAGACATCTGTTTCTTATCACTCGAGCCTAATTAGAGAGAAAGACTCCAACCAGCCTTCTCCATCCCATCTCTGTCTGCAGCCCCAGCGTTCAGCTCCTGACACAAACACTCTTCTGGTATGTTTATGTGAAAGCATACATGTCTTGATGAATGATGTTTCATTCAGCAGATAATGAACATTAAGTATTTAAATGTAACAGCGCTTACAGCAACAGTGTGTAGACTTTGGCCCTTACAGAGACTCAAAATGCTCCTCCACCACAGGCCATGGACAAACTGTCACATCAGTGCTGTTTGAGCAGTGTTTGAAGCTTTAGTGCTGGGTTAAAGAGCATGTGGGCTGGTTACAACAGTGCTGTGTTTACATGGTACAGAGAGAATGGTGTATCGAGCTGCTTAGTCAAATCCTCTCTTTAATGGTGTCTTTCACTCAGACTTATATTTTAATAACTCCCTTTAGTGTTTGCAACCAAACAGGCAAGTACAAACACAGTAATGTTGTTGGTACAATCCAGTGCAGCTCCAGAGGCCACAGTTCTGTCCTGTCATCACTGGTCCCTGAGCAAGATATTCCAGTTTGATTTATGACTGCTCCTTCACTAGAATCTTCATTCATGAGTATTCTGTTAAGTTCGGGTATTTATATTTAACTGCCTAGATAAAAAGCAGCTTTAGTTAATACATTTTACATAAAGGTTTCATTTGTTAACATAGATAATGCATTAACTAACATAAACTAAAAATAAGCCAATAAGCATCTATTAACTTTTGTTAATGTTAGTTGATAAAAATGTTCATGATCATGTTAGGTTACAGTACATTCATTAATGCAGAAATCATTTTTGGTCTTAAAATGTATTAGTAAATGTCAAGATTAGCAATGATGAAGAATGATAAATGATGAAGTTCAGATTAACTAAAGTAGTGAATTAACAAATAAAACCTAACTGTAAAGTGTCACCAAATGTTGAAGAACGTTTAAAACATAATTTCAAGCAAAGGATACTATTAAAAACAATAAATAATTTGACAATGACAAATGTTTTGTTTTGTTTTTCATTAAAATTATGGTTCAGAAAGAATAAAAGACAAAAATGGTAAAATTCCCACATAATGCATAACTGTTGTATGATTTTTGATGCATGTACTTTATTATATGTTCACTGTTGTGCATTGTTAGTACACTCATTTAATAAACTATAGTGACAGAATTACCTCCATTGTCAAATGTACCCTACCCTTAGCATAATTTAAGACTAATAAAAGTAATAACATACTTTAAAATAATATAAATATTAAAGAGTTAACTGAATGTAAAGTTTTTAGAAACTTAATTGCATGTTATTTACAATTGAATGAAAATGTATTAGTTAAAATTGATATTAAAGCTGCGGTAGGGAACTTTTGACGCTCTAGCGGTTAATAAACAGAACTGCTTGCGTCTTGCGGAAGAACATCGTAGCCGGAACTACTTCTCTCTGTTTATGTCTATGAAGAATCACAAAGGTACTGGGTCACTCCGCCGCGGTACACCAGAAGCAATCTAAAATAGTCTGAATATAAACACTTATTATAGGTGCACCCTAGTGATTCAGGACAAGCCAAAAACACGGTTTGGAAAATGGATTCATGGTGTACTCGCTTATTATATACATTTTTCTACATTTTGAACACAAACAAAGTTTCGGACCGCAGCTCTGATTGGTTATTTTTTACCGGGAGCGATGGAGTTTCTGCAAATGGCAATAGGACCACTGGGAGGAGCCAGAGGAGCTTGATTTTTTCACAGATTATCTGTCTCATATTCTACTGTCAGGACATAATGACAGGTTTAACAAATATGTAAAAAATATATTTTCTACAAAAGTTCCCTACAGCACCTTTAATTTCAACTAATTTTGTTTTGTGTCCCAATGAACCAGGAGTTAAGTACATATATGTAATTTCATAATTACATCTAGTGTAAGTGTAGTGCAGAATTGACAAGAATTTATGGTAAACCAAAATATACTTTGTCATTTCTGTTGAAACGTGCATGTCATGTATTCAAATGTATTTTCAATTACAATGCAATATCAAGTAACACACCAGCATTATAATCAAGTACCGTACCTGTGTTTAGCATGTTAACACTTAGTCGATAACACAGATAAGTGTACTTCTTTAAAGCACAACAAAATATTAATTTACTTTCTGTAATTTAAAACATATTTATTATTATTATTATTTGACATTATTACAAAGTGCAATAAGTACAGTCAAGCACAATTTTCTCACAAGGGTATGGTCGAAGAAACACCAATATTCATTTGGCCGAGACTTTGAATAAGAAAGCTTCATTTCAAGCTAATACTTAACATAAAAACAAACCTGACACTCATTCTACTCCACATCCATGCTAAAAAAGCATACATATGCAAACTTGCTCTCTAACTAATCCCCTGCACCTTTCTCCTCGCTCAACCTCGATTATCTTTCAAACAGCTGCATTTAAGCAAAGCATAAATCAGTTTGAGAGCTCATTCATACCTTCTTGCCCTCACATGAACTTTCTCACATATGGTCAGGTATCCAAAGCCATGTGTATACATGCTAATGTTCTTGACCCAGGAGACCTGTGCACACCCAGAGACTGTACATGTCCACACTGGCTCCATCTCTTCACGAGACAGCTGCTCTCTACAGCGGCAATCTTACCGTTCAGCACTGCAGCCGCCGACATCACAACACAGATAAAGGCCACACTGTAAAACCCACCGAGATGTAAAATCAGACAGCATCACATGAAACTCATCTTGCAAGGTGAATGCAATAATTTATGAAAATGCTAATATCTAGGCTCTGTTTTTCTACATTTTCTGCAGCCGTTACTCTAGTTTTCAGTGTCACACACTGTAAAATCTTTTGTGAATGTAATGGTAAAAGATTATAAAAATGCTACAGTAAAAACTTATTAAATGGTTAATGGTAAGTTCCCATACTATATATCATATGGTTTCATGTGTGTTACTGATGGTGTTTAGAATTTGTGTGAGTGACACTGTGCACCTTCTAAATTAGGTTGATATTTAAAAGCTACTTGTAATAGGCCTTAGTTCATCATGTGACTTTCTCATCACCACCATACTTATGGTGGTTATCAGTGTGTTACAAAGGTACAAAACAGATTTCAGTACTTCAATAGGTTGTTAAATTAACATTGTATCAGTTAATGCAATTACAGTATTTAACTGCAAATTTAAGTTAAAACCGTAAAAACCTAAAGCGTTGCTACCGTATTTTTAAAGGTAAAATTCTAGCAACGACAGCTGGGTTTTTTATTTTTAATGTAAATTTTAAGGATTTCTTTTCAGAAATCATTATATAATGCTGATTTGCTGCTCAATAAACATTTCTTATTATTATCAATGTTGAAAACAGATGTGCTGCTTAATTTTATTGTGGAAACTATGAAATACTGATATATCCACAAAATAAAAAAACGACACTGAAATAAAAACTTAATAATTTGCCTGTAAATCAGTTGCACATGAATATTTAATTATAGAAATAGACTGTTTTGAGTTATGAGTGAATGACTGTTTAATGTTGTTGGTTTACATAATCACAACTATGAGTCACAAATCAGAGTATATTCTATTAATATAAAATGTCAATATCAAACCTACACCACTGCACTTTAGGTCAGTTTGATACCCTGTAATACATATACTTTACACATCCACTAAAATAACAGCAGTTAGTTCAAAGTTAGTTCTGAGAAAAGCGGGACCTTTTCGGATTTATCTGAAAAAAAGCTTGGAAACAATTCTCACTCAGTAAATGTACAAAATGTAAAAAAATTTGACAAGTAAAAGCCTACACATTATTATTAGTAGCTTTAAATAGAAATGTTTAAGTTATGTTTATGTGGAAATTCCCAGTAAATTTGATTGACTCTTTGTTTGTAAATTTTACTTAAATAGTGCTTATCACTGTAAAAAAGTGTGCTCTTTAATAAAAGTAATTTAATGCACTGAAAAAAAAACAATAAGTAAGATCATCAGGTTTGCACATATATATTTTAAGTAAAGCTTAAGTGTTGAATGAAATAAAATCTGTAAGTAAGCAAATAGACCGTTTTTTTAGACCGTTCAAAATAATCATTACCTCAAATGAACAGAGATACCTCAATACACAAAATCATACACAATGACGGTAACAATCAGTAAATAGTGTTTGAGTATATGAATGGGTCACTTTGAGTAGAAAATGATCACCAGATGTCACAAAACAGTAAGTTAATAAACATTATGACAAAATCAACCATAAAACAGTGTAAATACAACTCGAAAACAGTGAAAAATGTAACATTTTTAATTATTCGTGCACCAGTGCATGATGGGAAATACGGGATCATAACTTTATGAACTTAAAGAATCCTTGTAAACATAACAAACGGTTCCAAGTAAAATATACTTTTAAGTTCCAACTTTAATTTGTACAAGCTTAAACTGAGAACTAACATTGGATTTACTTTTTTTTTTTTTTTTGCCTCAATTATTTAATGTAGAAATTACATGTGTATTTATGTAGTATTTACTTCACTCCAAAATCCTTTTTAGCAGTGTATTTGTGATATAAAGAGTATGTGTATGGTATTCCCTCTCATGAACAGTCAAGGTTAAGGTGAGATATAGTTTCTGTTTCCCCCACCCATGACCTACTGATAAGCTCTGGGGTTTGTAAACACACTTTCTCCACACACCCATATGTCCTCTTTCCTTTAACCCTTTCACATACACTAGCACTCTCACTCACCCTCTGTCTTTTGACTGTCTTTGACTTTTGTCACACACACACACACACACACACACACACACACACACACACACACACACACACACACACACACACACACAATATGTATATTATAGTCCAAACCATTATTTTTGCAAAAACTTTTGCAAAAACATTTGTAAAAAAGGTTTTAATTTCATTGTGAATTGCAACTCTGCATTCCGAGATGGAATAGGAGAAAGCATTTTAATATAAAAAAAAAAAAAAAAAACTTCACTATATAATTGTCTGGTGCTAATTGTCCGTCAAACATTCCACCCAAACAATTTGCAATAATGTACTGTAAAAGCTTTACTTCTATTTTCTCATAATGGTAGATTGGGTGATTGAGGTTAACCAAGGGCCAAAATTAAAACGTGTTAAAGTTGTGTGGAACTATGTATCGCTTGGAAAATTGAAGTCACTGACATTCTTCATTCTTTCAAATCTCTAGTCCAAAGTAATGATTTCTGAATTACTGATTGTCTGAAAAACTCCCTCTATATACAGTACATTTACAGTATATGCATTAAGAACTGAGTAAAATTAACAAACCACATGTACTTACTATAAGGTTACAGTTAGGATCAGGGTTTGGTTTGAGGTTAGTTTCATGTAATTACACAATTTTCTTGTTTTTACTATAGTAAGCAGCACCATGTTACATGTAACAAAGACACTGTAAAAAAAAGGCTAATAGGTAAACACGTGTGAATAAAACGTTTATCAGTGTCTTGTGTCCACCTCTAGCATTCCTCATGCTTCAGTATTTGAGAACAGGCAGCTGGAATGTGTGTTATGGTGGCAGCTGGCAGTAAAGACATGGACAAGCATGTGGATCTCATGAGCTGAAACTCAACACAACACACAATCACAGTCCTGTCGGTCCCTGTCAAGGCCTCACTGACAGACTTCACTTCTGTGTGTGCTTTTAAGCATACTTGCTGAATATGTCAGGTTGATTACCTACACCCCCCTTCAACTGCAAAAACCCACCCCAGGTCAAAGCTGGCAGTATTGGGTGGTCATTGGTGGAGTGTGATCCATGCTTTGCTATGCTGCATATTCCAAGTGTGCCTTCAGCATTTTACCGTTAGACACACACACACACACACACACACACACACACACACACACACAGGGTCCAAACCTGGTTGCTCCTGTCAGCACTCAGCAGTTCTGAGGTTTCCATTCCAGGAGATCCATGAGGTGGAGACAGAAAGAAAGAGAGAGAGAGGAAATGTTAAAGAAGAAGAAAAGGAGAAACGAGTTTGTGTAGGGAAGTAAAAATCAAGGACATGCAGAGCGAGTAGTATGAAATGTCTAGGTAAAAACTGTTGTGAATAAAACAAAGACTTTTGGAATATGTTTTAAAAAAATGCTGTTTTAGTCTTTCTGCTTAAAAGTTTCATGTTTAATGTAATGTGTTACTTGCTGTTTCTTTGTAATTAACTAGCAATTTATAAGTAAAAAGTGTTTCTACAGCAAATGTTTTCTTTCAGTGTAGGTGAATTGTGAACATGCTGTGAAATCTACACCTGTGGGAATCAGAGTAGACCTTAAAGCTGTGTTCTTTTGTACTGTAAAATGTTTTCTTCTATCCCAGTTTACTATGCACTGCAGAAACAATTATAAGCTTGATACAGTAAGTTTAAACACTGTCACAGTTTTGTGCTATCAAAAAATACTGCCTGACACAACAGCATTGACTCAATCAAAAAATTGCATGGGATACTGTAAACGATCTCATGATTAGGTTTCTGTAAAATAGCATAATAAGGAGAAAGAAAAGAGAGATTCTCCTCTTCCCAAGTCATCGAGTGTTCATTTCATATGAGGTTTGCTGACCATGCAGGATACAGAGGCAGTGAATCTGACACACACACACACACACACACCCCCTGTACACACTCAGACCACACATGAAGCCTCACCCCACACCTACCGTCCATCTCTGCTTACAGAACACTGTGGCTCTAAAAAGTATTATGACTTTTTTATCCATGCTTTAAATGTATTCATTTCAGTGCATAAACTATCCAAGTGTCCCATCAAGCACACTTTTCAAGCAAAACTTTAAATAAGGAAGAACTGATTGAGTGTTCAAAATTAAATTGTACTGTATATATATATATATATATATATATATATATATATATATATATATATATATATATATATATATATATATATATATATATATATATATTGACAGTCTCTGGTCTTCTTTAAAAGAAGTCTTTTATTTTCAGCAAGGCTGCATTTATTTGATAGAAAATACAGTAAATTGTAAAATGCAAGGAATTTAAAGTTATTATTTAATATATTTTAAAATGTAAACTGTTCCTGTGATGGCAAAGCTGAACTCATTGTCACATGACCTTTATAAATCATTCAAATATGCTGATGTGGTGCTCAAGAATTCATAATTATTACTGATGTTGAAATTGGTAGTGCTGCTTAATATTTTTGTGGAAACTGTGACACATTTTCATTCAGGATTCTTGGATGAATATAAAGAACAGAATTTATTTGAAACAGAAATAATTTGTGACATTTTAAATGTCTTTACTGTCACTTTTGATAAATTTCATACATCCAATAAAGCATTAATGACTTTAAAAGAAGAAAAAAACTGAACCCAAATATTTGATCTGTAGTGTACCACTTAAATAACCATGAAGTCAGTTAGTTAGTTTTGAGAAAAGCTCTAGCAGCTCTTTTGACATAGTATGATACATTTGTATCATGCAAGAGCACTGCTTTTTTCACTGCTTTTAAAAAGCTGTTTTATACGTCACAGGAGGGAAAGAAAGATGATCACAAGTTTCATTTCATGCTGACTTTAATGACAGCTGAGGTTCCAGACTCTAAGCAGTCAGAGATGCTCATGCCAGTTGAAGTTGGACATTGAGAAAACACACACACACACACACAGCATCCAGTAGATTCAGCCAGCTGGCAATGAACTCTTTTCCACTCTAAAACATGCCATATGTCTGGACTGTTGTCCATCCATACCAGTAGCACATTATAGCAGAACAACTCATGACCATGCAAAGCTAATCCAGAATGAGTTACGAACCCAGCAAGAGGTTCCCACATTCCACTGATCATGACATTTCTTGGCCACCTTTGGCTTTTCTGTTCAGTGGGGACCTATTTTTGTTTTCAGAATCTATGACTCTCTAACCTGCCATGACATTTGTAACTTCATTTTCTTTCATTTTCTTTAAAGTTCTTGCTTTGAAAAAGAGGAACACCTCCTGAATGTGCTGCCAATGAAAAGGTACATGTTTTAGAAGAATGAAATGCACCGTACTGGGAGAAGAGCATGCAATGTATTGTTTTTAACATGTTGCATGAATACAATACTGGGAAGTATGGGAATTGCTCCCATTTCTAAGCAATTAAATAATCATTACTGATGTACTGAGTCCTAAATTTGATGAGTGTGTTACAGTTTAATTTTCCTTGAAATTTACCTTTGGTTGAACTTACATTATATATTGTATTTTTGTTTTATATATATTTTTATTTTCAGTTTGGTATAGGGTGACCTGGACATGTCCCGGCCAGGATTTCTAAATTGCATAAGATTTCCAGGTTTTTGCTTTGTTTTCCAATGACATGCTCTCTACAGTCCTCATACATTCTATATGTATTTGCATTGCTTTGACTTTTATCAAGTTCCCACCTTCTTGCATGCAACAATTGGGCTGTTACAAACAATAACAGCATGCTATTGGTCACACTACATTTTAGGCATCAGTAAGTATGAAAACAATAGGAAGACAAAGCCAAAACTTAGACAGCTAAAAAAAAAAACTATATTACAGTTAGAAGCCTTGGAGTTATGTTTGATGATCAGCTGACTTTCTCAGACCACATTGATAAAACTGTCCGATCCTGCAGATTTACTTTATTCAACATCAAGAAGATCAAGCCCTTTCTTTCAGAACATGCTTCACAACTCCTCGTTCAAGCTCTTGTTTTGTCTAGGCTGGACTATGGACTACTTCCAACCAGTTCTATCAAACCTTTACAATTAATCCAGAACATGGCAGCAAGATTAATTTTTAATGAGCCGAAAAGAATACACGTCACACCTCTGTTTATCAATTTGCACTGGCAACCAATAGCTGCTTGCATAAAATTCAAGGCATTGATGTTTGCCTACAAAACCACCACTGGCTCTGCACACCTTTACCTAAATGTATTACTTCAGACTTATGTGCCCTCTAGAAGCTTGCGTTCTGCAAGTGAACGTCGCTTGATTGTGCCAAAGAAGCACAAAGTCACTTTTACGGACTTTTAAATTAAATGTCCCCTCCTGGTGGAATGAACTCCCCAACTCAATCCGAGCAGCTGAGTCCTTAGCCATCTTCAAGAATCAGCTTAAAACACATCTCTTCCATCTTTATTGATCATTTAACTTTAGCACTCACTATTCTAATTCTATTCTTGAAAAATAAAAAAATAATAATAATCTAACTACCTTTCTAATCTTTTTGTATTCTATTTTCTTTTCATTTATCATATATATATATAACAACAAAAAGGGCAATGATATATATATATATATATATATATATATATATATATATATATATATATATATATATATATATATATATATATATATATATATATATATATATATATATATATATATATATATATATATATCATTGCCCTTTTTGTTGTTTTTATTTGCCTTCCACTGTCCTCATTTGTAAGTCACTTTGGATAAGAGCGTCTGCTAAATGACTAAATGTAAATGTATGTAAATGTAAAAACACAAAAGAGGAAGTTGAAGACTCCTGCTCAAGATAATCAAGGAGAATCAAAACCTTTTTCTCCTCGTTTGAAGGAACACATGAGCACTACAGAGCATCTCATGAAACCTGAGATGCATCTAGAACACGACAGAGAGTGCGAAGGTGTTGAGAAGGTCTCTTGTGCCAAATCCTTCAAGCCTTACAATGAACAAGAGCTAGTAGACAGACAGATAAGACATGATGGGATCATTTGCTGGTCCTGCCAGCCAAAATATACTGGCTAACTGTCTACGTATTCAAAGCATATAACAATACTAGCTTGATTTATGAATTCCCAGTATTTCTGAGTTCTTGTTCCAACATTTAACATGTTTTGTTTGATAATAGGTTAACATAATTCATATTGTCTCTCTTCATAGTTAAAGGCAGAGACAACGGCAATGGCTTTCTGACAAGCCTCAGGGTTTAAGGCAAAAATTAGCATCACAATAGCTATGGCTTTCCAGGGTCACAATGAGATTTTCCAACCACAAAATAAACACCCTGTGCAGAAAAACACATAAAAAGACGATATAAATAAATAAGAATGAAACGTTCAAACAAATCTGTTAGTGAGCCTCAAATGCCACGTCCTGAAGGCAGGGAGAAGTGAATAAGCGCTACAATGCAAATATTGTTCAACGGTCAGAAATATAACAAGAATGACAGCCCTTTAAAACTGCACGAGACATTTTGATTTGTGATGCTTAATATTTTAGTTTACTCCTATACTTCATATATTACCATTATTTATGTTGTCTGGTTTTACATGTATGAAAAATAGTTTGCTTGCATGCTTTATTCTGTTTCCTGCTTGCATAATCTGAGGCACTTTTAAAGTTTGAAATGGGGCAGGACATTCATCCATTGATTAGATTATAAAAAGTCTGTTACATGCCAGAATGGAGGCGAACAGCTCTTTGCTATGAAAGCTATTTGGCTATTATACTGTAGCATTATCTAATAACCTATACAGCTGTTTCAGAGGAAGAGCAGTTTATTTACATCATGCTGAAAGATTACAAAGATAAACAGCTTTTTCTTTGGAATAACATGCAACAATTCCCAATAAGACCATTGAATGTGCGTTAAGAGAGTAAACAAGGCCTAATTCATGTTGGTTTAGTGATCAAAGCATTATTATTCATCACGTGTTTTCTATAAAAAGGACTTTTATACTTTAACACCCAGCATTCAGTCTGTCGGTGCTGTACAGTACAGTTCCTGGCTCAGTTTACAATACAGCTTTGTGCAACAGCGACAGACAAGATCTCCAGATCTGCATGAGCTCCAGTTTGTTTCCCTCGGATTTCACTGCTTTTCCTCTGTATATCCCTCTCAGTCAGCACAGCCAAACAATGTGGCAGTCATTATAGGCGTCTCTCAGTCAGGTTTGCAGTAATCAGAGCGATAAGACCCCAGCTTTCAGCTGACTGGGAGAAACTGAGTTTGAGACCCTTAACGAGACCCTGAATTCATTATTGTGCCGTCTCAGTGTTTGGTTTTATCTTTCAGCCAGTCCTCAGCTGTCTTGTAGAAGAATGCCACCACATTTGTTTCCTGTAGTGATGGAGGCACTGGGTTTTATTTAGCCTCTCTAAACCAGCGGGAGCAACTTATGTAAGCCACAGCTGGGATTTAAACAGCAGCACCTGAGAATATCTCACGAGAGCGGCAATGCAGTCCTGGAGCTCGAGCAGAAGAAATCAACTGCAGCCGGATGAAACCTAAGTGTTTATTTTGACAGTTTGTAAACTCGCAAAGTGGTGAGGGTCCATATTTTGGTCTGACATGGACATACACAGCACTTGATACTCAATGGAAAGTCAAAGCTGCTCAAACTAGACCACGCTGGGGCAGGTTTGAGTGTCGGTGCTCTGTGGGATCTTCACAGAGGTGCCCCCCAGCTCTTTTTTGACATGTCAGGAAAAGTTCATCCTAAAGTTTGGACAGGTCACATTAAACAGGCTATCGTCAGTGCACCACATCAAAGCGCTGTCATCCACCTCTCTGAAAACCTTTACTACCCTCTCGCTGGCTTTCAGCGCTGTTTCAAAGGTTAATTCCCCACTCCAGCACTTCAAAGAAAAGACATTTCAAAGTGCAACTTTTCACCAACTCCACGATGAAAAAAAGTCACAAACGCAGATAACACCGATAGATGAATTAAGCCTGTTTTGAGTTCCTGCAAGCTATTTATTTTGAATCACATAATCTCAGGTTTGATATTAGAGAGTTTTGATGATAGAAGAGATGAGAAAAGCTGATGTATTTTGGTCATGGTGGCGTCTGCAGCCACATTATTAGCTCTATGAATAGAAGGCTATTTGTGTTTGTGAAACTGAGACCTCAGCAGGTATGACTGCCTGAATGTGTGTGTCTGTGTAAGAGCAACTAATAATACTAATGTTTACTGTTGTAGTCTCACAAAGAAACAATTTCTACTTACAAGGAAGGAACATAGATAGATAGATAGATAGATAGATAGATAGATAGATAGATAGATAGATAGATAGATAGATAGATAGATAGATAGATAGATAGATAGATAGATAGATAGATAGATAGATAGATAGATAGATAGTAAATAAACAACTGAAAAAAACTGTTAAATAAATATGCAACAATAAATAATTAAACTTCGTAAAAGTTGCATTAATAAATAAGCAAGCAACTGCCAAAAAGTTAAATGAATAAATATGTGACAATAAAAAAAAAATAATAATAATCAACTGCCAAAAAGATTAATTAATAAATATGTGACAATAAACAAATAAGCAACTGCCAAAAAGATAAATTAAATTAACAAACAAACAAACATATTTAAATAAACGGACAAAAAAAATTAGTGAAAATAAATAAGAAAATAAATAAATAAATGAAAAAGCAAATAACTGCTAAAAAGTAAATAAACACGTGACCAAATAAATAAATAAACATCCAACAATAAATAAACAAACATTTTAGAAATAAATAAATAAACAAAAAATTCATAATTTTGTTAACTGTGATCTGTTTGTTTTTTCTCATGGGTAAACCAAATGATATTATTGCTCACTGACAAGAATAATTATTCTATAATATATTGTATACATATTGTAATATATTGTAATTATTGTAAATATTTAAATATATTCACAGCCATAGATTTTAAAGGGGTCCTATTATCCTCTTTTAGAAAGTCTTAATTTTGTTTTGGGGGTGTAGAACAGGCTCTCATACTAGATTGTTCGAAAAACACATCATTTTTTCACATATTATGCACTATTACAACACTTCTCTCCCCAGACTGGCATGAACAGCTTGAAGATTTTATGTATCAAATAAAGTTCTGCCTTCTGAAATACGAAAAGTGCTGTGATTGGTTAGCTGGGCCAGTGTGTGTTGTGATTGGCTCCACTCGGTGCCTGGTCGGGAAATGTCATGCCCCTTACCATAGCCCCCTGCTGCGAGTTTCGGTGTAAATATTGCATCAAAATCTAATCAATTTGAGCACAATTTAAACCCGGATGATTGTAACCACTCTTAGTTTGTCTGCCTTAGTGATGGGTCATTCTTTAATGTGACTCGGGAAGAACGAGTCGTCTCGGGGAGTGATACGTTCAGTAGTGTATGCACAAAATTCTACAGGTTCTGTTCTGGAATAAGTCTAGTTCACCTGTTTCAGTCAGTGCAGTTTAAGCCAGAAAGATAATTGATTAGTTCATCTCATGAATCTTTGGGTTTTTCGAGTCTTCGTTCATCACGTGACAGACCCACAAGCTTTAACCTATGCAGTCTGAGCGGGAAAGAGACTTAATAATAATAATAACCAACTCTTTATTACCTTTGTTACAACATTCAATGTTTGGAAAATAACCACTTGAGAGAAATGTATACATTTATAAACTGTAAGAAGTAAAAAGCTATAATTTGAGACCAGAAGTAACTGTAAGAGTAAATAATAATTATAATAATGATGATGATGATGATAATAATGACTATGCAACTGTTTGTAAGGAAGCTTGTAAATGAATTTCTCTATCCAATGCTGTCACGTGACCTGACAAAAGAACGAACGAGAGGTTAAAGCCTATTATACAGTCTTTTTTTTCCCTTCTATTAAACAATACAAACATTAAAACATCAAGGCAGTACACTTAAAACCATAAAGACAAGACTCGAAAACAAAGACTCATGAGATTAACTAATCAATTATCTTTCCGGTTCGGACTGCATTGGTTTTAGCGTATGGGTCTGTCACGTGATGAAGGAACGACTCAAACCCGAGGTGAGGTGAACTAATGAACTGAAGACCCAGGTAAACAATTCATTCATCTTTTCTGTTTCTTACAGCATTATAGTTGTGTATTGTTTGTAGTGTGATCAACATTTGTTAGGGACATGTTTGGGAAAACCCACAACCTTTTGCGCTGATAACACAATGCTCTACCACTGAGCCACAGGAAATATTTTTTTCACACTTTATATTTTACTCACACACAGCATAAATGGGAATATATAGCTGGATTTATCTTTTAGCAAAAGAGTAGCAAATTTGGGGGGCCTTCACATCAGAATGTTTGAAAAACCCTGTAATAACTGAAGTCTTATTTTAAAGAGAATTTTCAGTCTTGAAACCTTTAAGTTCAGTATATATGGATTCAAATCTAAACTTTTCTGTAATGAAATAAGATGGTAGTTTGTTCATATTATATATCACAGACTGTATTAAGACTGTTTGCAGGAAACACGTCAGCTGATGAGATCAGTCCACAGACCCTGATAAACAGTAAACTGGATTGACAAAGGTCTTCTTGTGCATTCGAAAAAATAGGATTAGTCTGGCAACCGGATTTAGAAAGCACAAAATCAGTAAGGCTTGTGTGAGCATGCTCAAAGATTCAGGTATATAATGTTTTAACACTAAATAACAGACTTTCCAATGTCTGTGAGCAAACAGATATTCGCATAAAATGAACAATTTGTTGACATCTTGAATGAGTCACAGAGTGAGTTATCGATCTAGGTTGTGAGTGTATGACAGATATGAGAAAGAACGTCTGGTAGGGTAAGGTATGGCGACAGCAAAGACGCACATTAAAGTCATCAGTCATCAATAAACCTGTTCAGTACAGGCACCTTCCCCACCCAAACGATTGTATGTCTCCCTCTATAAAACCATTAACGCACATTGCACTGCCAACACACACACATTCACACCCAAATATGTGAGCGCACACCCTCATACACAAACACACACACACTGCATACCTGTGCTGACTTGTCGTACACCTACATGTCCATTATGGCAGAGATTAAGTGTGGAAGCAACAATAGTTGCCAGGATCATTTCAGCCAGTTTTCCAAAACACATTCTTCAACGTCAACAACAATGCTCTCTCATAACCTCTGAAAAAAAAGAAAGCAATGAAAGTCAAAGGAAACCGGCAAGAAATCCAACAAATGCAACCAGCTGCTAAAAAGAGCAGAATATACTTTTGATAAATACTGTATGTTTATGATGGACACTCACATGAGGCTTAGCTGTATAAAAAAATAAAAAAATAGATGTTCAGTAAACAAAGATTACTGGAGTGTGTTTTATGATTTTTAATTCACTGTTACTTGTTGATTCTTTGTAATTAATGTTGAAATTTACTAGCAATTTATGAGTGAAAACTGGTTCTTTTTCATTACAGTCAAATTGCTTCCCAGTTATATGAAATTTACACTTAGAATTGTTCAAATATTTATTTCTTGCGAATCATGTCTCTGACATTTTCCAGATTGTTGCTAGATAAACTTGATTTGAATTGACTTTATAAGCAACAGGCATATTTATATAGCTTGATCGTTAATTTAAATAAATCAATTAAGTTTAACTTTCTCATTTATTTAATGCAAATGGGTGAAAAAAAATGTTTTTATGTGTTAAGCAATTATACAATAACCCTGAAAATCAAATCTAGAGGACAAATGTTGCTCCTTAATAATAATCAAAAGCATTTCTGTCATAATGAGCATAAATCTTTTATATTTCATTCTCATCAAGTAATAATAATAATAATAAATAATTCATTACATTTATATAACACTTTTCTAGGCACTCAAAGCGCTTTACATTGTCAGGGGTTATCTCCTCATCCACCACCATTTATTCAGGAGCTTCCTTGGGTCTTTCTTGGGACTTTCAGTTTCTCATAATCTGCCTTACATGACTGGAAATGCTTTAGCTGCTTTGCTAATGCAGCATCCAAATGGCTTTGCCATATGAGGAACTTGAAAGTCAAAAAGGTTGAGAATCTTTCATTGTAGACATGACATAATACTGACCACAAAGAGTCAACACTAAAAGAATAGTATAATCCCTAAGAATACAGCCAGTCCGAGATTTAAATGATCAATGCAGGTAGCAATTTCAGTGGAGCTATTTTTGCTATATCGTAAGTTACAGTAATCCAGGCATCTAGAGATTTGCGGTATGATATCCTGTACATATAGAAGTATGACATATGTCTCTGTCTAATGTCTGCCCCAAGTAGTACTTGGCCTCACGTCGACACCCCGACCTTAAACTAACGCTCCGCCGCTCCACACACATGAGCCACAGTTCAATCTTCCCTGACAAGAGATTTTCTTAGGCGAGCGGCCCAGTCTCTACCCATCCACCGAACACACAGTGCACACTAACATACAGCCTGTGCACTGTTTTTCTTTGAGGGATTGAAAAGATTAGTTTCATTTCAGATTGCTTTATTTGGACTTAGTCGGCTAAATGTCCATTTTTCCGAACTTTGACTTATTGACTGCAGATTGAGGATTTATGAGCACTCACAACTCTTTCTGTACGTATAGATTGAACAGACGGTGGCCAGGGGAAAAGTTTGAATTATGATCTGCCACGGACAGAATGTGATTCGTTTAAAACATAATACACATAAAAAAAACAGGATGGTCATGGTGAATGAGATTGTATATTGGGTTAAATCTCCACTGGGTAATTAAAACCGACCATTCAGGTTTTGTATTTGAGTAGGAGCGTGAAGAAAAGTGCTTATACTTGCAATGGACCGTGATATGTATTGTAATATTATGCATTTGTATTCTACAGTAGTCAAATCAATAAATCACAAGGGTTGTGACATGCACATTCTCAAAGATAACTGTAACTTTGTGCTTCCCCTATAAATAAAGCTTGAGATATGCACACCTCAGTCTGAGGTTACTGAGAAGATGTGGTGAATCCAATCAGATAAACACAGTCTCAAAGGTGTTCACTGTAAAAAGAACAGAAAGCACACTCACGGACTTTGGTTTTCCAAGTCAAAGCGTGTCTGTCTCTCATTCTGGTGTGATATTTATCAGTTGTCAAGGGGTGATTTAGTGTTGTGTAAATCAGAGAAACTGAAAGCCCCAAGAAAGACCCAAGGAAGCTCCTGAATAAATCCATCAGCAAACAACACACATGGACCTATTTCCCAACAATTTCATATTTTAAACAGCCAGAATGGAAAGTATTTCACTTTTATTGTAATTTCTGAGCCTCTTTCCAATTTTGGAGTTATCGTTCTCCAACACGCTTCACCATGTCTGAGCTTGTGTGGTGGTATTTATATCTGATCCGCTTCGGGAAATTAACCCAACAGTCAACACACATATACACACCCATGCTAGAAATACACAGAGTGAGAAACACATTAATGTAGGTTGCTTAAATCATTGCATGCACAGGAAGGAAACAAGCTATTGACCCGCTTTTTGATTTCATGCACATCCATGAAAGGTTCAATAAAACACCTCTATCATGGTTAAGGAGGCCACAAAACTCTGGAGCACACCAGAGCCGGACCACCTCAGGAGATAAATGCTACCACTTGGGGTTTGGAGCGCTTTGGATAAAACCAGCGGATCTCATGCCATCGTCCACAAAAATGCCTGCTCTGGATCCAGATGACAGAGTAGAGCATGCCTAAAGGAGAAAAG
Source organism: Carassius gibelio (assembly GCF_023724105.1). Classification (NCBI taxonomy): domain Eukaryota; kingdom Metazoa; phylum Chordata; class Actinopteri; order Cypriniformes; family Cyprinidae; genus Carassius; species Carassius gibelio. Next base: position 19,027,667 of record NC_068403.1, on the reverse strand, counting down.
CAGACGGCCTCAGGCTTCAAGAGAAAACATCTCCAGCGCAGACAAAGTTGATCCTGCAGTTAGAGAACAGCAGAGGCCGTCTTTAAGGAGGGCCTCACAAATACCCACCCAGCATGCATGGCTTTCATAAATACTGAAATCCGGTGCAAATGTGTTGTCTTAGGCAATGAAACCTTGCTATCACACATCAGAATGTGAAAACAACACACTGAGGCGAATGAAGGTAAAGACACGAGATCTCCAGCAAATCACTGTTGTCGCTGCTGTCTTTATGTACATGGTAAAACCGAATTATTTAAGGATTGCCAGTTTGAAGAAGCTCAAAATCAACCTTTCATTTTGGAAATAAGATTTGATTCCTTACTAGACATAAATGTGATTAGATGGTGAGCAAGAAAGCAGGAAAAAGACCCCAATATCCATTGTGAAGAAGTGCACTTGATTGTTCTGACTGTCGTCTTGTAGAGTGCTTTAGAACTTAAAGGGTTAATATAAAATCAACTAAAATGCATTTGTGTTTAAATGATAATATAACATGCAGTTAAGTTTCCAAAAATCTGATATTCAAATGTATATAATAATAGAAGTATTATTTCTAACCTGAACAATACAAAAAGTGGACAAATTCCAGATCTCAATATACGCTTCATCATTTCCCATCAAATTCTGCCAAGACCAAATGATCTGAGCTTTGCTATCTATATTAATATAATAGGCCTATGCACTATTGTTCATGAACAATTATCTAAGTTGGGTCTAATTTTATTTGTCTTAAGGAGAAACATCTGGGGAAACACATTTAAAACATAACCGAGGGCTCAATTACGTTTCCTGAGTTACGAAAAAGCAATCTTTGAGCAATAAAACATTAAACTGGTTGGATAGGATAAATCAATGTCTTTGTAACTAATGTCTCAGCTAAATAGATCATTAGCAGTGTAACTATCCTTAATAATGTTTGACAGGCAGTAAGATAACCAGACGCTGCATCTCTAACGACCTCAGATGAATACTTAATTGTATAGTTGTATTTTATATTTAATCTGTATCTACCTGTATTTTTATGCTCTACTGTCAGTGTTATCTGAATGCACCAAGGGTCTGAGATTAACACAATTTCAATTCTCTGTATGTATGTGCTGTACATGTGGAAGAATTGACAATAAAGCAGACTTGACTTGACTTGAATTCACATGCAAGTTCCTTGGGCAAAACACAGACCTCAATCAAACACAATACAGCCCTGATTTCCATAATGAAAATGATCTGCGTGTGGTTCAGCAATTGTTTGAGACAGGGTGCAATCCAGGGGGCTTTGTATTTGAGAAAGACTGTCGGTGAAGATGCTGAACTCCACATGCAGGGAAGAGATAATTATAACGTTCTCTTGATAATTAATGGTTAACAGACTGCTGACACTGCAGAGAGTAAATCTGTCACCCAAACTCTCTTAATACACACACAAGGCGCTGTGACTAACAGTGTGTGTAAGTTCCGACTGATGTCACAACAGCGGAAAGCGACTTTGGATGAGAGATACAGATGCGTCATAAATATTGTCGATAAGTTTCATGACACTTCCACATCAGTCTGGTTTCTCTTTTACCACCTCGCTCTCTCACACTCGTATTGGTCTGTCTGAGTGTTTACACAGGCATCTGTCAGATGAAGTATCAAATATTACATTTCTGGCCAAGATTACATTCAAAGATGGAATGGAAATGGAAAGCACTGGGGTAATTATTAGACCAATTCAAGGAAAATGCAAAATGATTCAGGGGAATGTTCATCTTGTTTGGTAATTCATTCACTTTCATTTTTTTACTGTTTTTATTTTTTCCAGTGAAAACAAGTCTTGTTGGGTGAGAGAGTGAAAGAGATATGCAACAGAGAGATGACATTGAAAACCGAAGTCTCAGTCCTTTATCAGCCAAAAAGAACCATACAGTATATACTGCGGTGCCTTGCCAAAACTAGCATGCTAAATTCATTAACACAAAGTCTTAGAGAGGAGACGCTCGCAGCTAGATGCATTTAAACAGTCAACTTTAATTCTGCTGAACATAAAACTTGAGAAGCGGTACAAAATTTCCTCCCCTCCTTTTCTGATGGCATTTCAACTCTTTTTTCTTCTCTTTCCACCCTCCCTCTCTCGCTTTCTTTCTTTCTTACTTTCCTTTTTTTTTTGAGGGATAATAAATAGCTATGAAAATGAATCTTTAAAATGGAGTGACTGGCAGAGAATGGAGGGTAAAAGAATAGGAAAATAAATTAAAAAGTACTCTCCAACTCAAACAGGGCAGAAGTTCAAAGGCAGAGAGGCCGTATGCGTCGCTATATATGCTGGCAAACTTTATTGCTAGCACATGTCGTGCTGCTATTATGCTCTTCCTCAACCGGTTACCCAGAGGCCTGTATATATGTAATTGCATAAAAATATTATCACAGAAGTGTAGAATGATCTGAACTGGTCAAACAGAAAAACAGACCTCAAAAATAGGGACTCTTCGTCTGTATGAACATTGCAGTCATCCGCAGAGAAGTATTCTGGCTTTCAGAAAAACACATTCAGGAAATCAGTTTCAGTATCGTTGCAGTTTTGCAAGAGTTTTAAATGTCTGTAATTTTTGCAAAATGTTCACAGATACGTAGATGTTATTATTATTATTTATATATATATATATATATATATATATATATATATATATATATATATATATATATATTTTAGGAAATCAGTTTCAGTGTCGTTGCAGTTTTGCAAGAGTTTTAAATGTCTGTAATTTTGCTTAGATTTATTGGTTCTCATTATTCGAAACAAATAATGTACAACCCCTTTTCAAAATCCAGTCAGTTCCAATCAGACTCAACTCAAAACTCAAATCTCAAAGCGGTCTGTTATTCACTGGTTTGAACACAGTCTATCCATGCAAAGTTGCAATGGAACAATCACATGAACATTAAGTGCTTTTTTAAACACAAACTGTAATCACCTTCACAAAAAAAATGTTTAAAAAAAATTAGGCCTGGGCATTACAATCTCGCCTCATTGTCCAAATGGACAGTGCCAATTGCAAACTGTGCGTGTTGGAAATTGGGCATGTTAAGTGCATTTTATGGTGGTTCTTTCATAATAACCCATAATTTAGGAAAATAATAGTCCAAATGTGGATAGCATATCTACTGTACTGTTAGCTTGTGTTTGACCATGAATGAATCCGTAAGGTATCACATGGATTACAATGAACATTAATCAGTTTTTCCCTTGCTGTAAACATTATTTTTTATACAAAAAGAAAAACTAAATACTTATTGTGTAGTAAAACAAGTGCTTTTTGTGAAATTAATTATAATAATTAATAATAATTAGGCCAATTAATATTTTTTTAAAGATTTAAATGTAAAGGAAAAGTTCACCCAAATCATTCACATTTGCTGAAAATGTACTCTTTCTTAAGCCATCCAAAATATACAGTAGATGAGTTTGTCATTGCCATCAGAATAAGAGTTCGAACAGCTAACACAAAAACATCTAACACAATAATCCATAAGTAATCTACATGAATCCAGTACATCAATAAACAGTTGTTTTAAAGGGTTAGTTCACCGAAAAATGTAAATTTTTTCATTAATAACTCACCCTCATGGCGTTCCAAACCGGTAAGACCTCCGTTTATCTTCGGAACACAGTTTAAGATATTTTAGATTTAGTCCAAGAGCTCTCAGTCCCTCCATTGAAGCTGTGTACGGTATACTGTCCATGTCCAGAAAGGTTAGAAAAACATCATCAAAGTAGTCCATGTGACATCAGAGGGTCCGTTGGAATTTTTTGGAACATCGAAAATACATTTTGGTCCAAAAATAACAGACGGACCCGGAAGAGAAGACAATGCTGAATAAAGTCATAATTTTTGTTATTTTTGGACCAAAATGTATTTTCGATGCTTCAACAAATTCTAACTGACCCTCTGATGTCACATAAGATGTACGAAGATGAACGTAGGTCATACGGGTTTGGAACGACATGAGGGTGAGTCATTGATGATATAATTTTCATTTTTGGCTGAACTAACCCTTTAAGAATCAATTCAATCAATCATTAAGGTATTTTACATTTAAACCATTGGTTCAAGTCATAATCCATAATGCAGTCAAAATGTAGTCCATCTACTGTTGTTCTCACTTCAGAATTGACCAACAGAACGGTTTAGAACAGTTTTTGGATGCTTTTCACTTGTAAACAGTGCTGGTTTTGTGCTTATTTCTCTCCTGATTCAGACAAGATGACTTTTTCACTGGAGAAAGCAATATTAATGACACATATTTTAGCTGGAAGCACCAGTTTGAAGTTAAAAACATCTTAATAATAGATTTGTTTATTACAGATTCTACACAGCATTTTTATTTTACAAGACGTTAATTGATTGGCTGGAGTCATGTGGATTATTGTGATGTTTTTATCAGCTGTTTGGTCTTTCATTCTGGCGGCACCCATTCACTGCAGAGGAACCATTGGTGAGCAAGTGATGCAATGCTATATTTCTCCAAATACATTAAATTAAGAAAAAAACTCATCTGCATCTTGGAGTGCCTAAGGGTTGAATAAATTTTCAGCATATGTTAATTTTTTGATGAGCTACTCTTTTAAAAGAAGTGGCCACTGTGGTAAGCAAATTAAGCAAATCTTATATCATGTAAAATTAAAAAGTAATTAAAAGTTCAGGAAGTTTAAGTCTATTGACTAGAAAAAAGAAAGAAAAACACTCTTTGTAGTAGTGTGTCTTTTTTGAATGTTCATTAACCTAGGATCTCTGTAAACTGCATTCAAGATTGCCCAACTTTTGTCGTTTTTTTTTCACCTCCTAATCTAGTGACCAACTTCACATGAGAGTGAGAACAGAACAGCGTGGGACTGACTGTGCTGACTTACTGAAGCATTAAAGTCTCGTCTGACTCACCCGACACAAACAAAACACCACCGAACCACTCCATGCTAAAATTAGGAGCGAGATCTCTCAGCAAGCACACATTGTTTATGGAGTTGTCTGAAAGTCCCCTACATTCTGTCCCTGAGTGAGCAGCATACACCCGATTCAGTTACAACAACGGCCTCACCGACACTGCAACTCCACACTTGTGATCAGAAACACATGCTATTTTAAGCGATAAGATGGAGATTGTGTGGATGTAAATGTATTTGGAGAAATGGAGTCTGCATGTGTGTGTCCTTAAGTGTTCATTTCCTTCTTGAATAAATGTGTGTGTTAATAGAATGGATCTTATATTGCAGGTTTGTGCAAGTCTGTATCTGCCTGCAGTGTGAAGCACCAGCAGTGTTGAGCAATGGCACGTCTGCACATTTACAGGTCTGTTTTTTTGTTTTTGTTTTTTTGTTTCTTCTAGCTTCTCTCTGTCTCGTTCTTTTCCTTGGCCTGCAGGTGAAGACTGACATAAACACTTCCCGCACCCTCCACCCAAACACTAGACCTGAGGGGAAAAGAGCGCAGCAACCACAGCAAACAGAGAGCCAGCTCACCTCTCAGATAACATCTAGTAACCCCAATAGCTTTCTCTATTAAGAAATATCTGCCTAATCATCACCCAAAACTCTCACTTCAGACTGCTGCAAATTGAGTTGTGAATACCAAATAAGTAATACTTGAGATTTGAAGAAAATATTTTTATGATCTGGTCTGCAGGATTTCTTGAAGCCAGTTCATAATAAATTCATATGCATTTAAGGGCTGGAAATAGCATTTAGTGAAAGCGAAAAGTGACATGATATACAGCCAAGTATGGTGACCCATACTCAGAATTCGTGCTCTGCATTTAACCCATCCAAAGTGCACACACACACAGCAGTGAACACACACAAACCGTGAACACACACCTGGAGCAGTGGTCATCATTTATTCTGTGGCGCCCGGGGGCAGTTGGAGGTTCGGTGCTTTGCTCAAGGGCACCTAAGTCGTGGTATTGCCAGCCCGAGACTCAAACCCACAACCCTAGGGTTAGGAGTCAAACTCTCTAACCAGCCTACCATAACGTCCATAAAATATTTAAAGAAGTTTGGGGTCAGAAAGAATTAGTAATAATACTATTTATACTATTACTATACTATACTATTATACAGCCTTAAATTGATTAAAAGATTTCCATTTCAAATAAATACTGTCTAATGTAGCTTCTTCAGCTACAAAATGCAATCAAATAGAAATGGTTATTTTGAATTGTAAAAATACTTTACAATATTACTGATTTTACTGTATTTTTTATCAAAGAAACACACTCTCATGAGCAATTGAGACAAAAACATTTTGAAAAACATCTTACTGACCTCAAACTTTTGAACCGGACAGAACAATGTGGTTGTTCTGAAGAATTATTAATTAAGCATGTGATACATTTGTTTCCCAGAACAGCATATTAAACACATGTGTAAATGCACTGTATGCCGCTCGGATCTGGCTTCTATGTGTAGTAACCACTCTAGCAATTTTAACCATATATAATTGATTTTAAATGCCATGAGGGGTCTGCAGGGGTGGAGATGAACCCAAAGAAAGTGTTCAGTGAATATGAACAGCCTGGTGTAACAGTCATCCTCTGTCAGATGGGAGAGTATGTGGGGAATGTGCTTTTGCTTCATGTTAGAACATGGCAAAATTACCCTAAGAAACTCAACCAGAGGAACGACCTTTCCAAAAATGAACCTACAGATCAGTCACAGAAAATGCACTGACAGGGGAATTTATGAACTGTTCACACACCTTATCTAAAAGCAAACACACTAAAAAGTTAAACGCCACAAATTCTACACATTTCACAGCTTCTCCCATCAATTGTTTTAGGAAAAAAACAGAGAAGTAAGAACGAAGATCAGCACATGAGGTTGCATGTTAAAGGCTGCAAGATGACAATGCCACAATAGCATCCTGTTATTAACACACTGCACACATTTCAGTATCACCTCGTTGCAGGTTAAGGGTTGAAATGTAAGTGAACGAACGAGCTTCTGCTTTCTCTCTCTGCACATAAACAGTCCTCTCAAATCTTCTGTTTACTTCCCTGCTGTCCTCTTCTTCTTCCTCCTTCACTCTCTCAGAGGAATGTGCTTCACCTGACCTTAACCTCACCCCAACTCCACACACACACACACACACACACACACACACACACACACACACACACACACACACACACACACACACACACACACACACACACACACACACACACACACACACACACACACACACACACACACACACACACACACACACAGAGGGATTCCTCCCATGGTTGGAGATAAAGCAGAGTCCACTCTAAACTTGTGTGGCCTGCATTTGTCACTCTGGTCTTTCAGGACATTATGTTAATTTAGAGAGAAAAGAGGCTCTGCATGCAGGAGAAACACGTCCATCTGCTCTGAAACCAGACTCACAAGTATATTCACACACTGCCACACACCATCACAAATTTAAAAAAAAAATATTTATAAGAATATATAAATTATTAAATTACATTACATTTGTGATGATGCAAGATGTTTGTGCGCAACTTTCAGCATTATAAAATATACTCATATAGTTAATTTAAAGACATAAGTGTTCCTTGTCAAATGCCAGATTCAAACTAACAATGTCTAGATAGCTTATATAATAGTCAATGCATTATGCAAGCCAGTTTCCACTGAAAAAATAAATGAATAAACGGTAATTGCAACTTTTTATCTCACAAATCTAACTTTTTTTTTTTTCTTTTTTTTTTGCATAATTTTGAGATATAAACTCACAATCGTGAGTTATAACATCCAATACTGAGGGTGAAAAAATTCTCAAAATTTTCTCGAAATTGGGAGTTTATATCTCACAATTCTGACTAAATTACTTGCAATTGTGTGTTATTTATAAAGTCAGAGTTGCGAGACATAAACTGAGAAATTCTGAGTAAAATGTCGTAATTAAAAAAAATTTCTCGCAATCGTGAGTTATCAAAATTCTGAGAAAAAATTGCAAGTTTATATCTTGCAATTCTGGATTCACAATCAAAAACAAAAGGTGAGTTTGTGTCATGTAATTCTGAGAAGAAAATAAAGTCAGAATTATGAGATAATAACCGGAAATATTTTATTATTATTATTATTATTATTCAGTGGCAGAAACAGGCTTCCATAACTGACTGCCAAACGTATCTTTTTCTTCTTTGCACTTCATTTCAATTGTGTTGTGCTGTGTAAGAACATATTTTTAAAGAATTAATAATAAAAAATGCTAATACTTAGTGTTGTTTGTGGCGGTGTTTTCCTGCCAAAATGATATCACTTCCTAAAGGATAATGTTATTCGGGAAGTGTCATTATAAGTTAAAGCAAAAGTTTAAGTCAGGAAGTGATACTGAGGATGCAGAAAGATTATAAATAAATTACCAATTAATTTTTTTTTTTTTTTAATCTAATTGTTAGAAAGGAAAAAAATATGTTTTAATAAATTCACTAATAAAGTAGGAGCAACAGGTACATGACACAAATGGCAACATCCACCCAAACCAATTAAAAAAACGTTATGCTGATCATATTGAAGATTTAAAATGTTTAATATTTTATCCAATATACTAGGGTATATTTATGATGAAGGCATGAAAATGCATTGCATAACAGACACGACCCCTCCATATTTCATCTGTCGACATGCAAACATGTGTGTTTGAGTGTGAGATTTCTGGATGATGAACAACAGCACGTTTTGAACACAACAGATCAGACTCCTCCTCACACAACCTTTACAACAGCCCTGTCCTTATTGTTTTATGATAGGTGTGTGATGGAGGGAGAACCAGTATTGATGTGAGAGAAAAGGGAAAGTCAAACAAGCCAGGCTGCTCTTATCTCCCTCTCGCTCGGCCTGAACACCAAAGGCTTCTCTCTCTCTCTCTCTCTCTCTCAGTTTATTTGTTCCTTTCCCCACACCATCCACCCATGTTTAAACGTCACTCAGGCCACTGACGCACTTCCCACCTTATCAATAACACCAACCTGTTCCTTTCTTTCTCCCTTCGAGTTGTTAAAAATATACTTAGAAAAATCCTACAATGGATCTGAAGCTGAAATGTGTGTGTTTTATGTGTGTGATATGCTATTTTATTATTTAGTTAATTTAATTATACAAATGATCAGCTCAAATTTGTATGACAGCTCATAGAATAAAGCATAATCGATCACAAGCGGATGTGAGCAGGAGCAATGAGGGAGGGATCATCAAATGAATTTTCCAATAATGTTCAGTTTCACACGCACACATGCAGACAAAGTAGAGGACGCTCGCACGCTGCGTGAATGCCACAGGAAGTAGTAATTGGTGCAGAAGAGGACAACAGGTGAGCATGTTGATTACAGATCTGTGTAGATGACTTGGTAGCATGCAATCCTCGCTCTCTTGCACACACACACACACACACACAGATGTGCCACCTAAGGCTATATGTGTTTACTCACTATCAATCCCAGTTTTAGTAAAAATCCCAGTTTTAGTATAAATGTTTGTTCTTAAAAGTGGGAGATTTTCAATAATAAATTAAAATCTGAGGCAGGACAGAGATCATTTGCAATGCTAAATAAATGCAACCCTCAGTAGTATGCTAATGCAAAGTCCACTTATTGTGGATGTTTGATTATTATTATTTTTTATTTGATTACAAATGTTTTCCTTGTATAATTTTAGTATTATGGTTGTAACTGTATTTATAATCAATTATTCAATCATTGTAAACATTTAAAATCAGTAATCTTTCCAGCAGAATCTGACAGCTGTTCATTATAAATATTTATATTATATTATATTATATTATATTATATTATATTATATTATATTATATTATATTATATTATATTATATTATATTATATTTTGCACATTTTTAACATTACATTATTATATTACATTTATTAATATTTTATTTTATACAAGAGTGTTATTTTATAGTATTATATTATATTGTATTATATTATATATTATTCATGGTTTTATGTTTCATATTTCATAAGTAGTTTTACATATTTTACATTACATTCATATTATATATTTAATAATTTGATATTTTATATTGTTTATATATTTTTATATTATGTTTTATTAAGTAAGCTAAAGTAAATTCATGTTTAATGATTGCTATGTCTAAGATGTTTGTTATATTATTAATTTTATAATAACCCATTTCGCTAATTTTTACATTATTTTTTATTATATTATATAATAATGTTTTATTTTATTCAACACTGTTTTACATATTCTTATATTATATAAGCATATTATATAAATTATATAAGCATATTATATAAAAAAACTTAAAATATCTCTGCTTTCCCTGCAGAAATTATCAATAGAGTTGTTCCTTTGTGAACTGAGAAAATGGGAGCAAAAGAGAAATACTGATCATAAAATGGGGAATGGGTTAAAGTGAGAGAAATAGCGAGAGTGTTTTGATGTGAGAGGAGCGGTGGAGAACCGTATCTCAGCAGAGGGTCTCCAGACATTGAAACCAGATGCAGTTGTGCAGTCATGAGCCTGAACGTGGGTGCACTCAAACGGGTTGCCCCAGATATATTTAGAAACTCCAAACCATCCATCAATACGACAGCTTCAGATTAAGCACTTGATGTGACCTTACACTGGGGCCTGCTCCAACTTTCCTCTCTTCCTGTCTGTCTCTGTCTTTTTCGTCCTCCGTACCACACGCAGTCACAGAGAGCTGAGAAAACTCCCCCTGTCTGGGACAGGCCCTGCACCACACTGTCAGCACACTGTCTGCTTCAAATAGACTTTATGAGAAAAGCAAACACCTGAAAGATCAGCTATGTCCAGTATGAGCAACACAGTATACTGAAACTAATATGATGAGTTGGTGCTCAAGAAACATTTCCTATTTCTAATTTTGCTGCTTCATATTTTTGTGGAAACTGTGATACATGATTGTTTTGATGAATCGAAAGTTCAAAAGAACAGCATTTATTTGAAACAGAATTTTTGGTAACATTGTAAAAGTCTTTACTGTCACTTTTGATCTGTTTAACTGATCAGTTTGATCAGAACTGCTGAATTAATTAATTAATGTAATTTATTTATTTATTATTCATTTCAAGATATGCTATGGATATAGATACGCAAAGACAGATATGCTGTCTGGAACAAGTATTTTGTATTTTGGCACAGTCTACACTTATGGGGCATGTTGCATAGACTACTTTTTTAAGGGTCAACAAAATACAGGTTATACTGATTATCCCTTAGCTACTGGGAAAAACAACAACAACATATTATTTTACTTATATACAGTACTGTGTTTAACTGAAGTCACATGTACATGGTTGCCTGTAAACAAGGTTGGTCTTTCATTTTACCCTCCTTACAAAGCAACACAATATACAGTGTGTAGCAAGCAGAAAAAAATTATGAGATCTTAATTATGCTTAATCAATTACAATCAACTATTATGATCAATTAAGCTGTCAGAAATATAATTTATGACAAAAACAGTCACTTAAAAGAACATTTATGACTATTATAACTGATGCTGTTTGGTTGCAGTGGAATAGAATGGGAGCGTTGTTGCCTCACAGTGTTAGTATCAATGCCACAGAGTGTGTGTGTGTGTGTGTTAGACATAGTCTTGTTCTTTGAGTAAGCAACCCTGGCCTCATTAAGACTTGTTTATGTAGGGAGCTATTCCAGAAAACTCAGGTTTATTTGTGCATATGATTGACTGAAGGTGAAGCTCAGGTGAGTGTTTTTCACTCTGAAAATGTAAACCAAACATGAAGTTTAGAAAGATGCATTATATATGCACAAACTCTCTCACTCCAAAACCATTTAAACCCACGCACACACCTGGACCTGGACCGTCCTCTTCACAGCTGGTTTGGCAGTGTGCATGTGTGTGAACGCATGAGGCTGCCAGGTTTCACTGCAGTATTATCAGTGACAACAGGTGTGAAGACTGGAGAAGGATGTGTGTTGTTGCTTAGTACAACACATGCATGTGAGTGTGTGTGCTCTAAAAGTCCCGTTCCACTTCCCAACACAATCATGTCTAATACAGTAAACATTTTTTTTTCCTTTCCGGCACACACACACACTACACTTGGAGTGTCTGTCTGGTTTTAAAAGGAAAGGGAGGGAGGGAGTAAAACCACACATTGTCTGAGAGGGTAATCACTTACAACTATTTACAAACACACCATTTCAGACAGGGAATATGAATCACTACAGTGAGTCAGTGCAACATATGACAAATGCATGAGTTTGCGTGTGTGAAGGAAGTGAGAGAGCGAGTGAGAGATCCTTCTCATACTGTGGACTCTTTGTATACTGGAGTGAGTGAAGATCCTCTGTGCAAACACAGTATAACAGTCCACAACATCTGAGGCTTTCATAATAGTTATAATAATATTCATATCTTATTATGATGTCCTTTATTTGATCAAATAATATAAGGAAAAACATATTTATGGATCCAAGCATGAAAGGTTTATTCTTATTTACGATGGTGATTCTTCATCCTTAAATTTGTCTGGACAATTATGACCTAGACAATTATGTTTGTATAATCTAGACTCTAGACTGATTTAAATTCACCAGTATTTATATACTGATGTGTCATATCTGAAATTTGAAATTACGTTTGAAATGTAAATTTCTACACGCAGGTGTGTGTGTGAGAGAATGACAGAAAGAGATCTGGGTTTCTGGGAAGTGTATTCTAACACTTGTGTGCCATGAAGGCACCTTTGTTTGGCAAAATCCCATTCAAACTATAAATGCTTTGCTGTGATTCCTGGAAATTTGCCGAGGTAGAGTCAGAAAACTGCTGAACCATCAAAGCCTCAATCAGTTCTCTGGACGTGTTTCATGATTGTGTGCATGTACGCACGTGTTTCTGTGTTTGAACCAGTCGTCTATCTTTCCTCAGAATCACTGAATAACTCCTCTTCAGGTTCAAACAAACAGCGTGTCTGTAAACGACTGCCAAATTCTCCCCTTGCATTTATCTGGATTTACTGCCAGCACTGTTATCTTCTTTCTTTGTTTTTCTGTCAGACATACAGTATGTATGCGTGTAAGTGTTTTTGGAAGTTTGGTAGTGTTGCCTTGAAGAGTGGAAGTGCCCAACCTTACTCCACCCAGGCTTGAAATACAACTACACACCAGCCAGAGCTTTGAGACATGCTCCTTCAAAGCTTACAAGATGGCTCAGATTAGGCTTCTGCATTGTTTCTGACAAAGTAAATATTTTCATGAGACATTAGATTTGCCAACTGTCCCCCAAAATACAGAATCAGAAACACAGAAATCTTTACATTAGCTGTGTGATAGCCCCTTTAACTGTTGCTATGCTACATTGATGCTATACACAATGATCAAGGAAGACCAAGGGAAAACCTCTAACTTGAATCTGCTGACTTTTGGATGAACTGTTTTTGATTAGCAAACTGGAGCAAGACAAAGACAATCCAAGCATATTCAATCGTATCATTTTTTCACTGGATTTACTGCAGTTTATAAAAATAAAACGTATTTAAAAATCCAATGTAATGCCTTAAACCCAAAACATTTAAAAGTTTAACTGAATATTTTAATCTTAAAATGTTTATGAACACATTTCTCTAGTGTTTTATTCTGCCTGTCCATTTAATTAATTTTTTTTTTTTTATTTCCGTTATGGTCAGTTATCATTAATGATCAAATGGCATATGTGGTACGAAGAAACGGCAAGTGTCCTCTGCTGAAGTTGTGCTTTATTCGGGACACTCCCAGTCCCAGTTTCATGAGGTGTTACTTAAAATGAACTGCCCTGGATGTCTTTCGTAGCATCTCATGGTTCAACAGAATTGCTTTAAATTACAGAGAATGAAAGCTGTGTCTCTGCCAAAAACCTGGTCACCCTAATTTTCAAAAGTGTGACACACTAATCCCACAGTAACCCAATACACTTTCTCAAGAGCTGAGGCCAATTAAGCCCACAAATGTTCCTCGGAAATCACAGAGGTTCATTCCACTCTTTATTTCAGCAACAAATCGATACTAAATATTTTTTTTTCATAAAAATGTTTAAATGTGTAAATTGACTTACACAAATACTCCCGGTGTGCTCTATTTTTATTTATTTATTTGCTAAACGCTAAACTTTTCGCTCGAATGTAGGTCAGAAGTGTCAGATGCAGTGCTCCCCCTGCTGGCCGGCGCCGGGAGCGCTCTGGATTGGCTCCAGGCGCATAAAGGCTGGCGGTCAGTGTGCGCGCCGCTGCTGCCAGAGACACTTCTGCGCTTCCAGAAGGGCAAGAGACGCACAGAACACACCGGCGCTAATGAGCTGGGGACTATTCTGAGACTTCACAGGTTTTTGGTATCGTTCTTGCACTTTTAAACTGTTTGCGAGGAAGTCATCACGTGCTGTGGATTTTACTTTTTTTCTGAGATCATGAACTTAAGTGTTATACGCTGAAATCTTCATTCACGGAGTTTTAACCAGCGGGATTTCTAAATTTAAAGGTAACAAAAAACTCTCAAAGGCATATTTTCCGCCTTCATATCTTCTAAATTTATAATAGAGTGTATTAAGAGTGGTTTTTGTGTCTTTTAATTAAATAAGTCCAACTGTTGTATGTATTATCCGTTAACGCGCACGTTTGGGAACATATTCGGCGGTGTTTCGATCCCTGATGAACTGCCTACTGACGCGGAATTTTGGGCATCATGTGCGCGTTCGAATGTTCTAGTTGATATACTGTTCGAACGTGATTATGATGACTAAACTTCTGCACACTAGGTTTTAACACAGGTTTTAGGTTTTAGCACACTAGGTTTTAACACAGACATTATTTATTCCTAATATTTTGAGTAATTATTTTGTAATGAATTACAGCATTTTTTTGTAAAATAGTTAGACCGGGGCTAGTTGTCACAAGGGTTGTATCTCAGTAAACATAAGGTTCTGTATGTGTTTCTCATATAAATGTAAGCTCGGGGCAAGTAGTCACACGTTATATTGGTATATAAAAATATTATTTATATAATAATAGTATTTTTGTGGCAAAAAAATTGTTTTTGAAATACAGTTTACGTTTACATTTTTGATTTTTTATGTTTTGTTTTGTTTTTCGTAACTGTTTTCATTTAGCTTAAAATCTATAATACACTGTTTAATCACAGAATCTGCTGTGACAACTTACCCCATAGAGTGTGACAGTGTAGTGTGCCTTGCATTTTGTAGACAAGACCTAAATGTCTGTGTCTATATAGAACTTGTCTATATAGAAACCCTACCATAAGAAATATAAGTGGAATCAGAACTGAGAGTGAACTGATAGTGAACTTAAATTGCCAAAAGTGACAACTAGCCCCATGCTCCCATATAACATGCATTGTAATTTTACGTTTTAGGTATCTATTTGGACAACAGGACTCCATTTGCGTCTCTGATATGGGACTTTAAGTTTATACTTCTCATATCGTCTTTCCTGGAGTGAATTTGGCTGGTTTAAAACATTTACGCTCTTCCAGAAATGGTGGGGCATTTACATCTGCAAGCTATGGATGAGAGTTTGAAAGGAAAGAACCGGGAGGGACTGCTTGATAGTCCGGATTCAGGACTCCCGCCAAGCCCCAGTCCACCCTTCTACTCTCTGTCACCAGGGATCCTCGAGTCACGCTCCAGCAGCTGCTCAGCTCCAAATGAGCTGCAAGGATACTGCAGAAAGGAGAGCCGGGAAGGCAAACTGGTATGTATTCATCTAATGAAGCCTTATAGCTTAAATGAGACCCAAGAAAGCCATGTTCCTCAGTGAACATCCTGTGCTGGCATATCAACCAATCGGTGCACTGATTTTAAGGTTAGGGTTAGGGTACTGCTTGTTGTCCAAGAAAAGGATGTTAATGCAGGAACATGCTCTACTTGGGTAAATCATGAGCAGTATTTAGAACCATGCATGAGGACTATGAGTGCTATCAGTTTTAAAAGGGGATAAAAACAATGCAATCAATAAACACACAATGCAATATGTTTGCATTTTTGAGGATGGTTATTTTGCACACACTTGTGACATTTGAACTGTTTAGGAGATATGAGCTATGTGTCATCCAAAGGTTTTCGATCCAGTTGTCATCCATCAGTTTTTTCCTTTGACAAATGAACTTGCATCTTAAATGCACTCATTCGCAAAAAAAGCAATGGGTTTAAGTTGACTACAACACAATTAGAAGTTCAATATTGTGCATTAAGAAAAAAGGCATTTCATACTGATTTTAAATAACGTCATAACTTGTAATACTACAGTCTGTTGTAATGGAAGTTGGGATTTTTTAAATTTGCTTCAGTCATATTCACTCTGGATACAGATTGACTTCATTTACTCATTCATACTGGCAGCAAACTACTTCAGTATAAACAGGACAATTGCAAAGTCACGTGAGAAACTGGTGATTAAATCAAGTAGTTAAATTCAAAACAAGATGTTAGTATAGAAGTACATATGCAGTTTGTCATAAACACAAACGGACAATGTTGACAGTGTGGAGGCCAGGGACAAATAATGAGAAGGAATAGGGCAGAATCCTGAAATAGAAAGGGGTTCAGGTGCTCGTGCCTCTGGAGATTCACTCTAATGAAGTAGGGATGACAAGGAGCGACCAGAGAGAGAGAGAGAGTTTCTGTAAACAAGTTGACCTTGTGTCTGTAACCGATCTGTGCCTCTGTGCCTCATAGCTTCCTCATAGCAACCCTTTTACAGCACATACACACGTGCAAACAAACAAGCAGTGCTGAGACACACACACACACACATATATATATATATATATATCATACTTGTACAGTATTACTAGACCGCGCATGTTTGTGTTACAGTATAGCACCACTCAAGTGCCTCAGCATAACCCAGAGTCTTATTTCTGCATCTAAAAGGTTGCATAGCACGCTAAACTAACAGTGTCCACATCTGACACGACCATCCATTCAAATCTGTATTGACATCCTGGCAGAGTCCCAATACTTCAGAGTAACCACAGTGCTAGAAGATTTAGATTAGCATAGAAAGAAGCCTTTTCCAACACTTCTAGATGCACCTTGTAGAGCAAAAAATAAAGTTTTCCCTGAGAAAACACTGTTCGGCACTAGCAAAACAACAGCCTTTTTATTAAACAGATTCCGGTTTCTGCTGCTCGACTGTTAATGTGATTGAGCTGCATTTGTCCTTTTCGTGCAGCATAAATGCTTTGCCCGAGCACGCCACTAAGAGCAAGTATCTAAAGGCATTTTGGAGTGTATTAATGATCACTCAGACACTCCTCTTCAAGAAACATGCATGCACTTGTCGGGACGCTGCTGTAATAAATTGTCTCACTTGATAAAATAGAAAAGAGCAGCATGAATTTATTTGTGCAACATTAATTTTTCATGGTTTTAAGCTGTATGTCTTTAAAACTTTGGAAAGATCACATGCCAACGTCAACAAAACATCTCTCTGTCATAGTGTTTCAGAATATGCCGTTTCCAAAATCCTATTACTTTAATGTATACAAATGTGGTGGAGCCTGCAGGCAACATGCAGTATACTGTATGAGGACCAAATGCTCTCGCAGAGTAAAAAAGAAAACGTAGGCATACAAAGCCATCTTTGTTTGCTGGACTTTGTATTTTCCGTCCATGGCAACCTTGCTTTGCAAAGGTTTGTCCATCCCTGCATGTATGTACAGTACACTATATGCAGTATGCATGTTTGCAGAGGATATGTCTGCCTTTTTCCTCTCATTTTGTGGCTGCAGGTCTATTTCGAGAGTTGTGTTTGCATAACGTTCAAAAAAAAATCTCTCCAATCTATTTTAGTGTGGCAGGCCTAACAGCAGAGCTGTTGCACTCAGTTGCATAAGAAACTGATGACCTCTGTTTGCTGAAATTAAAGTGAAGGGTGCAGTGGCACCTCTGAAACAAAGTAATGCTGCTTTATGACAACTCATTAGGGATGCATGATAATAAGCAACTTATCAACAGCTTCTGATTGTACATTTAGATTACCTGTCTATCTACAGCTCACTTGAAAGTTATTCTTTAAAAACGCTAAAACCGTAATTTGAAAAACAGTTTGCAGGACTATAGACTAAAAATATATGAAACCAAACAAGGCAAAGATCCACCAGACTCCTCCAGAATTAAAACATTCAGTCAGCAATTTCAGGCCACTAGATGTCAGTATAGTACAACCAATGAAGTACAGCCCTGTGTCTGTATCCCCCCCTGCACCCCTCAAACTGCATGAGGATAGGTACCAAAACCTGCTATTAAATGGGCCCCAGGGCTGAATTATTAAAGACTGTACTGTACCCATAAGCTCGGACGATTTTAGGTACTGAAGAAAATAAGAAAATACACAATATTTGTTATAGCTACATAAATGTTAAGTTGCAAGTTGTATCTCGCCAATCATTTCTATATGAAAAAATATCAAGAAATTTATCAAGGATGCAATTCTGAAAATTCATACTGCAGAAGAGAAATCACACTCACGCCGAGTCTGTGCCTCTCAAACATTACAGTGGGAAGGGGGTGGGGGATAACTTTAATAGCTTCGATTAGCATTAGTTTATCAGTTTATACAGTGGAAACAATGTGTGTATGTTTTATTTTTTTCTATTTCAGAATATAAAGCAATGTTAATTCTGTTCTTAATTTTAGGGGTGCACGATAAATATCGTCCGTTACTACACAGAGCTGTTGTTAACTGACAAGCTGTGCAAATCCACGTTCATTATCAGCACTGATTTGCGAAGCTTGTCAGTTAACAACGGCTCTGTGTAGTAACAGCTGCTCTATGTGAAATCACACACCTGATGGAATTTACCGCTGATTAGAGAACCGGCTTTACTGACGAGATGCACATTAATTATTGGCCGATATTTATCGTGCACCCCTACTTAATTTGTAAAAAAAATTATAAATTGCAAAAAAAAAAAAAAAAATGATAAAAATACTGTTAAAATATAGGATCAATACGAGCAGGAATACCATTAAAACCTTGTGCACAACAATAAATATTTACTTGTACAAGTGAAGGTTTGACTAGTTAGCATGGTCCCATTCTCCCCTGCTGGCAGATATTGTAACTGCATCGTCATTGCTGGCCTGTAACCATTATTTGTATTTGTATTTCTTTTTTTTTTCTTTTTTTTGCAAGTAAACTATCAGTTACACATTTTGTATTATTATAGACATTTTGCCATTGTCTATCTATATTTGAAGGGCTCTCTACAGTATCAAATCGAAATGGTTTTTCCATTTAACATCGCAGTGATATCTAATATGATGTATAAGTATAATACCTGGCTTTCTCTCGCTATAATATACCTCAGTCAATATAGTGATGACACTGTAATATCAAACTCTGTTCAGATTTGATTAGGATACTGTTGGGCTGAGCCTGTGTTGAAGGCTGTTGAAGTGCTCTGTTCCTGCTGAGATCTTTCTCTAATGTGACTGGTAGACTACAAGTTTTGTGTGTGGAGTTGCTGCACATTGTATAATGGCACAGTGGACACAGTATCCGTCCTGGATTTAACTCACTCTCTCTTGTACTCATATGGACACAGATGCACATGCTCAAGGGCACAATCCCTTTCTCACTGGCCCGCATCCATGAGACAAGACAACAGCATGATGCCAGAAACCTCTCATAAACAGCATATATGTTACTAACAGGAGCTATTTATGTAGGCTACTCACTTTCTTGCCTTAAACAGAGCACCCTCTGTCAACTTGAAAAACAATATCATAAATAGATAGTAACTGAATGAAACTAAGCAAGTTGATTACTTTTATCAACATTGAGAAATAACATCTTCTTAACTGTAAATTTGCACTTTAAAAACTGACTGATGCACTATTATAAGAATAAGAATATAATGATATAGGCTATAATTTTATTTGCACTAGTTGGTTTTGCATACATGCATCTTTAACCTTCTCGTTTACACCATCACAATTCTTCTGATTCCTCAAAACTAAAATAATTAAATTTCTAACTAACGAACTGAAGCAAAAAATGCAGATTAGAATGTAAAACCTTTAAAGTTAGCGTTTTCCTGATTTACTGGATGTGCAAGTTAAAAAATGTTCCGCTGGAGCTGAGGAAGAGCCCATATTTCCCGTGTCAGGTCAGATGACAGTTGGGCTGAAGGTACGCTGAGGGGGAATTGGGTTTTATGAGGTGTCAGAGACAGAAAGTGAGAAGCAGAGCGTGTACGTGCTGAGCGCTCACGTGGTGTGTGTGTGTGTGTGTGTGTGTGTGTGTGTGTGTGTGTGTGTGTGTGTGTGTGTGTGTGTGTGTGTGTGTGTGTGTGTGTGTGTGTGTGTGTGTTTGATGACTGGAGCAGGTGGAGGCACTGAACGCTCCAGCTCCACACACACTGCTTCACTGTCCAAATATATATATATATATATATATATATATATATATATATATATATATATATATATATATATATATATATATACATAGATAGATAGATAGACAAACACATTCACACAGCAACAAAAACTAATCATATTAAAAACAGTTTCACTAATTAAAGAGAAATAAAATGCAATGTATTTTATAACAAAATGAACATTTATTGTTGCCTTGGAAATGTAATGAAATAATTATTACAATTATTAAACAGATTTTTTTATAAATCTAAGTAGAAGTATTTGCTAAATTAATTTGACAAAACCACACAACTAAAATGAAAATAGAGAAACAAAAACTAATTCAAAATACTAATAAATAATATTATAGAACATTAATAATACTAAAATAACACTGCTTGAAATTTTATGAGACCCCAATAAAGCCTGCTTGTAAAATTATTTAATCTTCAATATAAAATTGAAATGGTTGAAAAAAGAATACACTCCCTAAAAAGACTCAAACTGTAAAGTACATTAGTGTTCATATTCAAACAAGGGTATAGTATTCTGGGATTGCTGCATGTTTGATATTGCTAAAATGTTGCTTTGCTAAATGCTAAACACTGTTCTGATTCAGAGGACAAATGATTTGATCGAAGAGGAGCAGTTTTCTTTTACCTTACAATAGTTTATTTTATGATAATGAAAGCTACTTAAAAAATAAATACATACAAATGAAAATTTGAAATTAAATGATGTGAGAAGAAGAGACCATAAAATGATGAGACACACAAAACTAGCACTTACATGCAAGTAATCAGTTGCTATGGCCAGTGTAGCTGTATTATACAGTGTAGCTGTCATCATGCATGAATTGAGAAGTACTGTATTTTGGATGTAAGATTTATGAATATTTGCTAGGACTGAACATCAATTATTATGAGTTGTAATGGTTAGCTTGATGGCTAATTCCTGTTTGTTTGTTTTTTTATGTCTTGTTGTGTAGCTGCCATACTTGCTCCTGAACTCTCAAGGTCCAGATGCAAAGTCACGCATGTACCCTGTGGTCTATGGAGAGAGCATCGAGGTTAACCCCAAACCAGAAAAAGAGATCAAGTGAGTGTTAAATATTTTTGTGGTTTCATGGCCATCCAAATTAAAGCTGGATACAAATGTCTGAGACCAAAACAGTTCTGCAGCCCGTAAGTTTTGCCTCTGTCACCACCTCTGTTTGAAAACCTGCAATTGCAGCTGTTCGAGGAATGATCTTCCTTGTGTGGGTTGTGCTCCGGCTCGGCTCCAGCGTGAATGAATCTGATGTTTTGAGAAGTGTGTGGCAGTTAGTCACCGCACCGGTGTGGATATTTATATTAACTTCCCAATCACAGATTCTAGCCTACATCTTGGAATATATGACCAAAATAAGACATTTCACTGGATATTGTCAACTGAACAAGCAAGTAACAAGTCTGCCAAGTTTTTTCTGACCAACTGAGGAAAAAAGCATTACAATAAATCGTGCTACCAATGGTGATTAAGAATAACGACCGATTGGCTCATATCACATCAAACCGTGCAAATTATTATTATTGTTATACTGTATTCTCAAATGATTAATGTAACAAGAACAGCATTGCATGAATGAGTATAGAGTGTATTAGTGTGTAGATTTCTGTGCAATCTAATTTAATTGTCATACTCTTTGAATTTCATATAAGAAACTCTTTTAACCCAAAAAGCAAACTATGCTCTCTTCAAACTGGTTGTCTTTAAAATACAAATCTTGTGGAATCCCAGGCTATTTGCAATCAGAAGCACATTTAAAACTGGAAAATAATTGAAAAAAATCCACATGTGTTTCATAAACACAATCCTTTCTGGAATAAAATCTGCCATCCAAAATGTTTCATTTAATTCTTCTACCTTCTGAGAGAAAAGGCTATGAATGATACGTCACCTGCAGGATCCTCACATGCAATAGCCTAATAGCCAGGACAATTTCTTTATGTTTACAGACGTGACGTAATGACGCAGTGCCATGCTCGAATTTCCTGCAAAAAATCTATCCATACCAATGAAATTAGAAAACATTCAAAAAAAGCTAACCGTTGTGAGTTGGCCTAAAGTATGGCAATAGTTTTGAACACTGGCTGGTCATGTACTTAAGGATAATTAAGGATAATTTTTCACCAAAAAAAGCAAGGGACTGCAGCTTTAAGCATTTTGCAAAGCACTGCAAAGTTGTATTTAGATCTCTTTTGCATTAATGGGATAGTTCGCCCCAAAATGAAAAATCTGTAATCAATTACTCACAATCATGTTGTTCCAAACCTGTAAGTCCTTCATTCATCTTCGGAACACAAATTAAGAAATATTTAATAATATCAGAGAGTTTTTTGACTCTGCATAGATGGCAAGAGAACTTCCACGGTCAAGGCACAGAAAGGTAGTAAGGACATCTGTAAAACAGTCTATGTGACAGTGGTTCAAATGTGATTTATGAAGCTATAAGAATATTTTCTTGTGTGCATTGAAAAACAAAAAAACATCTTTATTCAACAATTTCTTCTCTTCCGGGTGCGTTTTTGAGTGAACTATCACTTTAACTCCACGAGTTTGTGTGAATCCTGACGATCATGTTCTTCATCATGATTTGAGAAAGGCCAATGAAAGAACATCTGACCATTTGTAGGGATATATGATCAGTGGCACAAATTAACTTATTGGACTTGTGAGCTAGAAATAGTGCAGAATCAGAAACATTTGTTCATTATTGTGCATAATAACATCTCTTTAAACTTTTACAAAACCTGATTTCCAAGTTGGTCTCAGAGCGGACATTCCCATACTTTCCTGAACCTGTTTAACTGATGAATTCTTGTCTTCTGACCGCCGTCAGGTTCAACTCTGCGGTGAAGTACGCTTCAGACAGACACTTCCGTGACCAGGTGTTCTGCGCCCAGGTCCCGACCGCCACATCCTTCAGCGAGACGGTGGTGGCCGTTCAGAACTGCACGTGGCGCAGCTACAAGTCAGAGGTTCACTTCGAGCCACGTCACAGGCCACTACACTTCCAAAGCACCACCATCGTGTTCCCCAAACACACCCGGAATACATACCGCACCACGCTGAACTACAACGGCAACAGAAACGCAGCCGGGCGCCGGCGGTTTGTGTCCACAGTCAGGCTGGAGTCCACCGAGGACGCCAGTCCATGCATCATTTACACAGAAGACCTCTGAGAGACACATAGGAGAGATGTGTTATCCTTCCCAAAATTGGTTAGAGAGCTACAGTGAGAGTACATGGACTAAAACCCCGATCCAACGACGGAGGCTCAGTGAGGGTCATTTTGTTGTGACGCTTCCAGTAACATTGGTACTTGATGTTGGAGATGAGCTGGAGTTGAGTGTGTGTTTGTGGTCTTTACATATGTTTTACGTGTCAGTAATGTTTTTATGTACATCTGGAGATTTTTTCTTTTAATTTTAATATCCAGTCGTACCAGTCAGGTGGAGGGAAAAGCATTTGGGGCAAAACAGTTTCTGCCGTTTGCTGATTCACAGGCCCGCGAGGAATCTAAGCCCACAGAATTCCACTGAAAGTTCCGCAGATTTACACAGAACTCAGAAGAATGTCAGTTCCAAATTCCAAAAATTTAAACCACAAGGGTATAGATCTTAATAAATCTTTTTATTAGTCATTAACTGTCTGGTTCTAAAATTTAGCTTGGTTTTATTTTTTGTTTGAATACTTTGGCTAATTTAAAAGATTCTATGTGGGCCTACTTTTATTGTCTTAGTATTGCTGATTTTTACAAATTCTCAAACAGGAAAGAGTTAATAATTAAAACAAAATGCATAAGCACATTATATGTGGACAAGAGCGCAAAGTCATTAGACCTTAGTCAGGTTAGATACTGTATGAAATTTAACACAATGTCAAAAATGAATCATGATTAAGGTTTACTGGCATTAACCTGTAGACTATCAGAACTGGCTGAGGAAATATAAACTGCATTAAATTGCACTTATGTAAAGTTGTTGTTTTGTTTTGGCTGTAAATGTGTTGGTATGACTAAGGACAGATCAACGTGTAGGAGCACTTGAAAGGTTGGACCAAAGATTCTGTAAAATTCAGAGAAAGGGAAATACAACCTTAAATATTTCCTCCCTTTCTGTTTGTACCTCAGAAAACGTGGAATAAGAGTTTCAGAAAACGCCCGACGTGCTAATAATTCAGTGGCCAAAATAAGAGCTGCACTCACAGAACGACAGGAAACAGAAGGTTGTATTTGAAATAGCCGGACTGAGCATGTGTTAGAAGAGAGAATTCAGCGTATTCTGATCTCAGATGCTGGATTTGTGAGACAGGTTTAATCTCTGAACCGAGACGAGCTTCTTTGACCTTCTGAAGCCTGTACGGTTGTCAGAGGTAATGAGTCATTTCTGACATTTTTCGGAGCCAGTTTGTCCCAGCCAATATCTAGATTACCAAACTGAGCTCCTGTCTCCTCCAGCGAGTGTATTTCCTCTTTTGTGGAGCAGAGCTGTTGTTGTTTAGGGATGTGATGAGATGTAACGGAGCAGAGATTTTGGCATTATGGAGGTGTAAGTACTTCATGTCTGTCTTATGTCTGGACTATACTCTATCAATTCTGTAAAAGCTGAAGTGGGTTTTGTAAATTTGGATCCTTACCTCATTCGTTTTCTTTTTTTAAATTTCTGATTTTATATACTGTATTTTTCGGACTATAAGACGCACCTGAGTATAAGTAGCATCAGTCCAAAAATACGTCATGATGAGGAAAAAAACATATGTAAGTCGCACTGGACTATAAGTCGCATTCATTTAGAACCAAGAACCAAGAGAAAACATTACCGTCTACAGCCGCGAGAGGGCGCTCTATGTCTTCAGTGTAGACTACAGGAGCACTCAGCAGTATAGAGCGCCCTCTCGTGGCTGTAGACGGTAATGTTTTCTCTTGGTTCACGTCTCTCGGTTCATGTCAAATTAATTTTGATAAATAAGTCGCACCTGACTATAAGTCGCAGGACCATCCAAACTATGAAAAAAATTGCGACTTATAGTCCGGAAAATACGGTAATAGAGATCTTCTGGTGACTGGAAATAGAAAAAAACGATGACAGAGTATGTTTCCATCTGGTATGAGGATGTGTTTGAGTTTTGAGAGGAAAAGCTTGACAGTACAAATCAAAAGAGTTTAACTAGTGTAATACAGGAAACTAGTGCATGTGTATTCCATGACACGATGAAAAAAATCACCAGGGGGTTGATAAGAGATTAAATTACAGGAAGGCATGGCTGAGAAATGACTTCCTGTTCACTCAAGATGGACATTTGATAAGTTGATAGAGGAATGTTAGCAATGTGTTGAAAGCAGATCCGAGGGGAGGTGTTTTATTTTTTCCACATGTATTAAATTTGATGATTACATTTGTTTGGTGTACAAATACTTTCCGCTAACAGATGGATTTTGTTTGATTTCCTAACACAGTGATTTGTGTTTTTGTAAAATACTTTCCTGTTGTATATGTGGCATACAGCACTCATAATTCTCTTTATATTTTTGTATAATTCCCAATTTAATGGTCTTCTTTTGGACAACAGATGAGAAAATTATTTAAGAAAAAAAAAGGTGTATATCCAAACCGATTAAATAAAAGCCCCAAACCCTACAATGGCTGTATGTTTGCCTTCTTTTGATAAACTCTGGATGTTTAATGATCTGTGAGGTAAGAATGAGTCTGTTTTCCATGTACATTATCACTTACACAGCACTTTCCAGCGAGGTCAAATACTTTCCAGCTTAAGATGAAAAACCTTTCCACCATCCTCCTATAAAACTGCCAGCCGTGAGACAGGCATTGAGTCTTTTTGGAGCGTATATCATTTTAATCCATGCATTCAAGCTTGCTTTAGGCTAGATCTCATTTACAGGAGTAAAGGATCACATAAAAGCAGTCATTAAATACATTATCATAAGGTAAATGAATGTTACAGCTGTATTGCACTGAACAAATTTAATACAGTAAATGCAACATGTTTGTTTTACATATTCAAAAAAAAAAAAGCTATGAACTGCTTTAACAAAAGATAAGATTGCCTACTCTTTCCCAATGCCTGACAGTTTTACTTTCAAAACAGTTTCTCCAGTCTAATGATTTACAAACTTATGTCGAATCATATAAACTTTGCAGTTCCTTGAATTTGCTTTACAGGATGGAGACTATGTTTACGTGTTTCTACTTAAAATGTTTGCCCACTTTATTGCTATTAAACATTAAATAGGGCTAGGCGATTTGACCTAAAATCAAAACCTTGATTAACTATTTTATTTTTTTTTGCCCTCATAGTACATTAAAGGGTTGTAATGCAAAAATACTCCACTGTTAAATGTGGGATTTGTTTTCTAATAATAGAGTGCATTTCTTATCTTTGTGATTTTAAAATAATATCAAACTGTTTATGGTTATTTGAACATTTCAAAATCAAAGCTTGCTTGAAATGACAAGGGGAAAAAAAGAAGAAAACTTATGTTTTGCAAACAAAATAAATGCAAATTGGCATTTGAAAGGCAGAAAATAACCAGCATCTCTTGTAAACAAAATACTTTTTAAATATTGTTATGCAAAAAGTAGAAAATAACTTGTATCTTTTGTAAATGTATGTGCTATTATTTTAAGTGAACTTTCATCAGTCCGCCATTGTTTCACTGCTGGAGCAGATGTAGACAAGAATGACTCCTAAGTGATTGTGTTTTGTTGTTGGATCTAATAATGAACATAGCAGTCATCATTTACTCCCGACATCTGAGCTGCTGAAGACGCAGTGGATTAACTTTGTTTTTGAAGGGAACCAGGACTGCCTAAATGCTTTAATGTTCACATGAATCATTCGTGATCCGGCTTCACCTACAGAAGGAGTGAATATAAGGTTAATTTATGAATCTTAGCAAATTGCCTTTCCTAATAATGTGCTGGTTAGCTGCTAACTAACACATTATAAGAAAAGGCAATTTGCAAAGATTCATAAAGCAAGTTCCACGGTTAAAGTAAATAGTCTCAGAGAACGACTCATCACCATATAGACTGTATAAAAACAGCTGGTCACCCTACAGTAGAGAGGGGCGGGGTCAGCAGAGCTCATTAGCATTTAAAGGAACATGCATTAAAACAGATCTTGTGAACATAGGTAAAAGGGTGTTGTTTTACACTACCACTGAGAAATTTTAACCAAAGAATGTTATAGACTTCTCATTAAGACCCTAAAGAATCATATCAAATTGTGGAAAATGGACATTCGATGAACCTTTTAACATGCCACTAGCGCAGGAGACACGGTCATGCACATCCGTATAGCGTCGACGCTGTAGTGTTTAAGGGGAAAGTATTAATAGAATAAAGAAATAAAAAATAAATAAACGACATGGGAAGATTATATGGCTAGATTCTGAATTTCGGTTTCGATTTTGAATGTTTTCTTCTTTCCCTTTAACACCAAGAAGAACAGTGAGCCAATCAAAATGTGATGTGTTTAAAAGGCCTAAGGCTAATATCGTCATCTCAGTGGCAAAATGTGTCCCAATTTGCATGAATTCCTCAAATATTTTAAATGTACATAAACAATGTTAAATAATATTGAATATAAACTATAAATATTGTAATATTCTAATGAGGTTTTTTTTATGCATCTGTTACATTTACATGTTGTATACAAAGGTGTTTAACTTTTGTGATACACGTGAATGTATTTTCTTTTATTGAAATATCGAGAGCAAAATATACAAAGATTTTAATCTATTTAAAATATATTGGAAATATCAATATTTAATATTTAAAAGATACTCACATTAATATAAACAATAACTTTAAATCAATTTTACTAAATATATTTAAACAAATAAATCAAATATATTTCGCAAATATATTTTTGGCATTATATATATATATATATATATATATATATATATATATATATATATATATATATATATATATATATATATATATATATATATATATATATATGTTTCATATGTTTTTGTACCCTGTGGTCTCTTTGTGATGTTTAGTGGGGGATTTTCTGCCTCAAACAGAAGGATGTTTAAAATAATTCCTCCTCATCTGCTTTTCATTTTTTCAGCAGCATGAAAACAAGTTTTTTGTTAAATGTCTTTCGTGATAAATTAAGAGCTTGCAGCAACAAAGAACTGCACATGTAGGTCAACAGCGCCCTCTAGTGCTCAACACGTGTCCTGATGCTTACAAATAGACTGCAGTGATGAGACGCTTCAACTGCTGACGCTACACAGTGCACAGCAAACATATTTGTATTGCTGCTGCAGCTGCTATTAAGCCACCGATTGTAGGTTAAACGTGGACACAATTACACCTTTTGACAAATTAATTTCCATAATCGTTCACTTAATACAGACCTGGATTAGCTGTCAAATCATTTTATAAAGATTACTGAATCAGACTCGAATTATGCCAATCATGTATTCTTTGTATTCATATATTGTGAAAACTAACGTTATGTACCAATCAGTGAACAAACTGAAATTCATTGATTTGTGGTCAGGTTTTTAATCTATCCACCTGGTATTTACCGATATAGACATAACTTGTTATTTGCAAGTTTAGGTAAATAAAGTGCAAAACGATAAAACACATTGTATTACAAACTATTTTGTTTGAGCTCAAATATGATAAATATTAGTTTGCAACAAGCAGCTAAAATAAATACGCGGCTTACACTTCACATTCAAGTTAAAGGTGCAGTAAGTTACTTCTGATGTTGAACGTTGAAATTGACACCGTTATAGCTCGTGCCTGATGATAACTATGGAAAGCCGTTTACATATTTAATCTATAAACCGTATCTATTTTCATGGTACTAGTAATTATTTTTTTAGATACTAGTATCTTTTCCATTAAAGAGTTAGTTCAGCCAGATATTAAAATTATGTCATTAATAACTTACCCTCATGTTGTTCCAAACCCGTAAGACCTCTGTTTATCTTTGTAACACAGTTTTTTTAGATTTAGTCCGAGAGCTCTCAGTCCCTCCATTGAAACTGTGTGTACGGTATACTGTCCATGTCCAGAAAGGTAAGAAAACATCCTCAAAGTAGTCCATGTGACATCAGAGTGTCAGTTAGAATTTTTTTCTGAATGTTCACTGAATGTTTTCATATTAATATTCTGTACAGGGCACACTGGTGCTACAGACACTGAATGTTTTCATATTAATATTCTGTACAATAAACAGGTTTCCATCCCACTCATTTGTATTTAGGGATGTCAATATTCGATCATTTCCATGATCGATCGTCGTTTAAATTAACCATCAATTAATAACCTTAATGCTGCAAAATGTGTCTGCAGTGGTATTATTATTATTATGTGCAAAAGCCACTTGGAAAAAAATCTTTCCCACACAAATTAAAGGGGTTTTAGTCTGAATAAAATGCTAGTAGCAGGACTGTAAAATGAATAGATGTGATTATGATCATTTGATAAAATGAAGAGAGCGATACGTTGGAGATCATTTATCTTTGTTGACTGTTTCCCGTCAAGGAGACAGCTGAATACGCCTCTTCAAATGGTTTTGTGGTGATCGTTGTTGTATTTTAAAACACAACTGCAATGTTTTCAAATGACACTATAGTACTGGTGCAACGGATCATCATTGATCCGTGATCCTTTCGGATCTTCGGTTCGGCAGACACGTGACCCGCGGATTGGTTTATGAAAAAAAAAAAAAAAAGTTGCGCATGTTCAGTCCACACTCAGTAGTCATGGCATGGAACGGCCGGCGCATTTTGGCATCCCTGTCAGATATAATGATGAAGGAAAGAGGTCAGAGTGTAAAACCGTAAAGGTGTGTAGAGACACCTTACGACATCCCGTCAGGCCACCACTTCAGCGAAAAGATTGTGCCAGATCTTTATGAACAGGAGAAGAAAAAGTTGTGGATGAACTATCCCGAGCATCTTCTGTTGAGCTCACGACAGAAGGGTGGACGTCCAGGGGGACGGAGAGCTATGTGACATCACAGCAGGCTGGGAGATGAGAAGTCCGGCTATTATGTTAAAAAGAAGATATTATGCCATGGTCACTTTAATTTAATAATTTAATGTTAATAAAAAAGACAAAATGTATATTTATTTGTCTTGGTCTTTTTTTCTTTTCTTTTTTTTATTGCTCACGTTTCGTTCTGTGCATATCCAAATGTTTCCATATTCGCAATGTATCTGAATGTTAAACTATAATATTTTTATGTAAACTAGACGGAAAAGATCATCCTCTTCACATGAACAAAAACGTCCTTGGAATAACAGCAGAGTGGACCGGTATACTGCGGTCTATTTAAACTGACCAGTGTAACCTTGTATATGTTTGGTTGACTGTACTTTATTTATAATAATGATCAGACTGCGATGTAAGTTTGAAATTAGAATGCACTTTAGACATTCTGTGTCATTTATACCAAACACAAATGTTGCTAGTTGCTAGTGTGTTTGCAGCACTACTGTTATTTATTTTTTAGATATTTAATTTTTATATATTTTTCAGTTTAATTGATTTTCATTTCTAAAATTGTAGGGATGAATACTTTTACATCAATGTCCTGTACAGGGCACACTGGTGCTACAGACACTGAATGTCTTTTACATTACTGTCCTGTACAGGGCACACTGGTGCTACAGACACTGAATGTTTTCATATTAATATTCTGTACAGGGCACACTGGTGCTACAGACACTGAATGTTTTCATATTAATATTCTGTACAGGGCACACTGGTGCTACAGACACTGAATGTTTTCATATTAATATTCTGTACAGGGCACACTGGTGCTACAGACACTGAATGTTTTCATATTAATATTCTGTACAGGGCACACTGGTGCTACAGACACTGAATGTTTTCATATTAATATTCTGTACAGGGCACACTGGTGCTACAGACACTGAATGTTTTTTACATTAATATGCTGTACAGGACACACAAAATCCAAACATTTTCATACAAAGCATTTTCTTCATTTGGATTCTTCAATTATTAATAATATATATATATATATATATATATATATATATATATATATATATATATATATATATATATATATTAATTAAACAAAACAAGGAATATAAATTTTGTAATAACACTATTTCACTATAATATATAAAACAGAGTATTTAAGAATAAATATAGCTGCAAGAAAAATTAAAATGTACACTTCTTGAGAAAAACGTAAGGATTTGCAAATTTTTACATCAAAGTTCGTAATTATGTTTGATATTTTTACCCAAATTAGGGTTTTGTGAGCAATAATGAGTACTCAATAAATGTAATTTATTTTTCATTCATACTCATCGCTGTAGGGCGCCCTCGCACAGAAACTCCACAAGTAAGACTCACTGATAATGATACTGGAAATTCAGATGTAGACTAGTAGCGGAATAAAATGTTATAGATTTTTATTGATGAAACATGAAGAAAATAAACAATGACTACGACAACATATGGTTTTATCTGTGCGCTTCAATCCACCTCGGGGATTTTTATAAGAATAAAACTTAAAATGCAATGGTAATAGATATAGCCTTTATCACTGTATAATAATATAATATAATAATATATAGTGGCATGATTTCTGCCTCATTCTGATTAATGAAACCATGTCAGATTACAATAATACGTTATTTCAATGACTCCACTGATGTTGTAAAGTGAATTTGGACTAAAACATGTAATTAAACCTTTGTTGGACAACATGTTCATAATCTTCCCTTGTGTTTTTGTGTTTTCATGGTAACCAATTAGCAAGATAGGATAACTTACAAAGCCAGTTAGCCTCACTTAACAATCAAATTAATTCAGCATATTCATTTATTGTTTTACTATGTGGACACTGATTGGATGGTGGAGAGGTACTCATGTTTATGTAATAATCTGTTTAAACGAAGATATCTCCAAATACATTCTCACTAGTTCTTTATTAGGTTGAAGATATCTCCAAATGAACAGGGAGTCATAGTTATTCTGTTTTTTATATCATCTTTCAATTCCTGACTAGTAATTATTGAAATAGTGACTAGTATCTATTTAAATATTACTAGTAGTTATTCATTAGGTACTAGTAGTTATTTATTAGACACTGGTATCTTTTGTAATTACTACTAGTAACTATTCTTATCTAACTATTCAGATCTGCTTTTTTAGTCACCTTAGAGTTCAATAAAAAATGTACTATGTACTAGTAAAATAAAAAATCATACTAGCAACATTTCAAATACGTACTAGTATCTTGTAAATGTGTACTAGTAGCTAATGAATAAGTACTAGCATCTAATGAATAAATACTAGTGTCTAACGAATAAGCACTAGCATCTAATAAGTACTAATATATAATTATTAAGTAGCAATATCTAATGAATAAGTACTAGCATCTAATAAATAAGTACTACTATCTAATGATTAAATAATAGTATCTTATATGTACTAGCATCTAATGAATAAATACTAGTACCTAATAAATAAGCACTAGTATCTGATGAATAAGTACAAGTAGCTTTACTAAAGACACTAGTACCTAAAGAATAAGTACTAGTAGTTAATGAATAATTACTGGTACATAATGGAAAAGATACTAGTATTTACAAAAAAAAAAAAAAGTACTATTAATGTTAAATTAGATACTAGTGTTGTTTATAGATTAAATGTTAGAATGGCTTGCCATATGATAATCTTTGTTTTCAAGTCACATTTTTCTTCTCCCAATCACTAGTGTAGGCTGTAAGACTGGTGTGGTGCTCGGCCTGATTGGTCCGATCCACATGGTTCTTCCCAATTTACACAGCTTACGAAGTACACAAGCGAAAGATGTGAAGACTAATTTTTACTCAAGTTCAAGTAAAAGTACAGAAAACTAAACTTTAGTACAAAAACTAAATTTCTTTTTTTTTTTTAAAGTGCACTTTCTATTATTGTTGTATGTAATACTTGCAATCTTTCAAAAGTACTAAAAAAGTCACAAGTTCACAGAAAAAAAAATGAAATACTAAAATAAGTGAAGTACGGATTCTCAAAAAGTGCTTCCAAGTACAATACTCAAGTAAATGTTCTTTGTTACGGTCCACCTCTGGATAGGACCGTGTAAAAAAAAAAAAATTCAGCAAACAAAAAGAACAAAATGCAAGCTCCAGCCAACGAAATTCTGAAATATTTATCCATTATAATCATTTACATGACTTTAAGGGATAGTTCACTCAAAAATGAAAATTTTCATCAATATAATTACAGAATATTAATGTAATGCCTCATGTCGTTTCAAACCAAACACAAATTAAGATATTTCTGATAAAATCCAAGAGCTTTCTGACATCTGCTCAGTTAATACTTTAGCTTTAAGGCCGTGTCCAAAATCTTCACCTTATAGTGCACTATTTAAGCCATTAGCTGTGGTGTCTGAATCAATGTACACTGAGTAGTGCCAGAGTGCACCTCTGTGACGAGTATACAATACAACCAGTGCACACTCCCTAGACGCCAGGCTAGAATATGCATTCACATTATAATAAAAGTGTTTTACAATATTATTTAAAAAAACATTTTATAATAACATGATGTTGTTACCATAGTATAATTCTTGTTTAATATTTTAGTAATAACTATTTGTAATAATTATTGTTAGTACTCCTAGTTCAAATTGTGCAGCTCTACAAACAAGCACAACAAACCTGGTGCTCTTTTACAACCAGAAAAACAGCAATTGGATTTAGGCAACCCTAGCACTAGAGGCGATTTGGGATACACAGCATAAATCTCACTCCTGAATTTCTCACCATGCTCCTGATTCGGTTTATCTGCTCATTAGTACAGGCCTTATGAGTTGAACCACCACTCGTGTGCAGTGCTTTCCAAAGATCAGTATTTAAAAAACATTATAAACTGACAAATGAATAAATACTACCAACAACAGAACAACGGCAACAGTGGAGCAATAAAAAAAGGACAACAAACAAATCAATGGCAATAAGCTTTTTATTTAAACATTAAGGCAGTGTCTGTTTTTTTTTCTGTTTAATTTTTACACTGCTATCCACAAAGCTTGCTGGTGGCCATGTTGAAATACAACAGTGTGAATATCAATCTTGCAGCAAATCACATAAATATGTACATCCTTTTAGGTCTATTTACACTCCTCGCTATAATACAGAAAAAAAGAAAAAGCAATATGCACAAAATGGTTGTACGAAAACAGATGCCACCCAAATACCCACTTAACCTTTCCAATCTAAAGAGGGGCGATGATTACCGCTGTTTTCCCATCTCTCTCCTCTTCATTTGTTTTAATCTCTCAGCTTCATTTACGTTTATCAGTTACAAATGAGAACGCCTCCTCATCTAAGGAAAGTGCAATACTGTCCTCAGTAAAAAGGTCAAACAAACAGTCAATAAAGAGGAAAGAGAGCTCGCTATACAAGAAAACACTGAACTTTAGAGTGACTTGTCCACAAAATACAATACTGTCTGGAGTGATATGTCAGAGAACGTATCTCAAAATCAGAGCAGAGCATTCTGGGATGTCTGTGCAGATGTTATGGTTTAAAAAAAAAAAAGAAAAAAGTATAGCTACTGTTCGCTCACCCCATTCAGGGATCTTGATGAGAATGTATTTGGGATTGAAGTGACTGAAGATAAAGCCCCATTATACAAAACCACACTAGGTAGTGCACTACAACGGTCCTCGACCATCAAAGCAACAACAAAAGCCCCCCACCGGATAAAACCCACCGCTGAACTTCACGTTTCATCTTTTAATTAGCTTCTAAAAATATCCACAAAGTCTGGAGATTACAATGAGCATTGCAGTTCGAACTGTTAAAGAGACCTTTCATAGTAAAACCATGTGACAAATAAAAGTCAAACAATACGAATTAAAACATTTCATTAAATCTAATATGCATGCAAAGCAATTAGTAATCCCACCGCTGAGGCGTTTTGGAGAGGAGACTGACACGGTAAATGTCTCCTTCACGGATTTAAATTGTGCCTGCGTGACAAATTGTACAACCCTGGCATAACAAGGAGAAAAGAAACAAATTTAAAAACAAACAACTGTGCGTAGTCACTTGGTAGTTTTAACTTCAGAAATGTATATGTCAAATACATGGCACTTAACACTAGAATTATCTTTAAAACTGTACAGAGTGAAGGACTACAGGTTAGATGAGGTGTGCCGTCTGCTCACCTCAATTTTATTTTATACGCAGGATATCTCTCCTCAAATGAACCTACAGAAAGAAAGAAAAAAACATCCCCAAGCTTTCGTTTAAGCATTAAAGAGCAAAAGTTAAGCAGCTCTCAGTGAGTGTCATATCAAAGGACTGGCCAGACAGCATGGCTTTAACTCTTCAACAAACAGATGACGTGAAACACAACAGGTCTGCTGGGACGTTCAGACCTGATCAAGCAGCTTCCCCTAAAGATGCGTCCACTCGCTCAACTCTCTGCCAGTGATTGTCGCAAGAGAGTGGAACACTTGACAAGGTAGGTGACGAAACAAATCAACAAAGCTCTGTATAAGAAAAACAACTAAAATAAATGCTGTTTAAAAAGTTGCATTCAGGTCGGCATCCGCTGAAGGACACTGACAGGAACCGTTTGCCGACTAAGTGCTTAACTCATTACAAAAAAAACATGCAAAGGTTTATGTACATAAAAAAAGTTCGGACATCTACTATCAAAGAGAGATGACAGAAGAGACAACGTATTATTGGTCATCTAGAGGCCAAAAATGAAGGTTTGATGTTAACAAATGGACATTATGAGGACCCTGTAAAACCAATGATTTGGCCGCCCACATAAACTCTCAGAAGTAGCACGGAACGGACATAACGTTACAGGATAACATGAACTCTGCTTCAAAAACCAGTAGAGTTTAGTGCAGGGATCGACTACCCTGCCTTTCTGAAGGTCTATGTTTCATCACACAAATACTCAGATGACCCAACAGTGTCAGATCCATAAAAAAAATAACAGGGTCATCTTGACAACACATGAGTCATCATGAAGGAGTGCAGATGCACATGAGAACTCAGAGGCCATACGTGCACGCCTGTGTGTGTGGTGCTTATTTCTGTTTCATCCAGCCTTTGCATTACACCACACACACACACACACAAAATAAACAATTTGCTGCTGTATTACAGTATAAGAGTGTGTGTGTCCTGAGCAGTCTAATGAGGAATGCTCCAAAACGCGTCAACAAAACAGATGAGTCCATGAGTCAACTCTGATTAAAAAAAAATAACCTAAAAAGTGATTCATCCTACAAGTAGTCCTGGAGTGACGCACACGCCAACACACTGATACATAAACCCACGTCTGCAGCCATGTAATGCACTTCCACTGATGGCGTGAGTGTGTCCACGTAATGTTTTTCTCTATGCATGATTATGTGTGTAGAGGTATCAGAGGGCATGAGCGCTGATGGACGTATGTTCCCGCATGTCAGCATGGACATGAGTACGTGCGTTTACGAACATCCCTGTTTACAGTAACAAGTTTCTGTTCACAAGCAGCAAACGTTCAGTCCTAGTGTACGCAGCGTGAGGTGTGTGTTCACTCGCTGTCTGACAGGGTCTCGTATTGAGAGCACAGCAGAGGTTTGGGTTCTTCCTCCCAGGTGCGGGGTTGAGTCTGGCTCTGTGGAGGCGCTGATGTGCCCTGCTGCGTTGGGGAAGGTGAGGGTCCCGACATCATCCCGCTGGGGAGACGCATCTGCATGGTCAGGGGGTTACAGGGGAATGGAGTGGGGCCTAAGAGGAGGAACCAGAAAAAATGTCAGAGATTATGTATAAATATATAAAATGTGCAGTACCATTCGGTAGGACTTGTAACATTTCTAAAGGAAGTCTCTTATGCTCACCAAGGCTGCATTTATTCAATCAGAAATACAGTAAAACGTCCTTTTTCGAAGCTTTTCTATTTAAACGCATTTTAAAATATAATTGATTTCTTTGATGACAAACCTGAATTTACACGATCCTACACAAATCATTGTAATATGCTGATTTGATGCTGAAGAAACATTTCTGATTTTAATCGAAGTTGAAACCTGTTGAGCTGCTTGATATTTTTGTAGAAAACCCTGATAAAATTATTTTCAGGGTTCTTTGATGAATAGATGAATACCGTATTTTCTGGGCTATAAGTCGCACTTTTTTTCATAGTTTGGCTGGTCCTGTGACTTACAGTCAGGTGCGACTTATTTATCAAAATTAATTTGACATGAACCGAGAAAAAAATGAACCAAGAGAAAACATTACCGTGTACAGCCACAAGAGGGCGCTCTATGCTGCCAGAGATGCTGCTCAATGCTCCTGTAGTCTACACTAAGGAGCATAGAGTGCCCTCTCGCGGCTGGAGACTGTAATGTTTTCTCTTGGTTCTTCGACCTATAGTCCAGTGCAACTTATATATGTTTTTTTCCTCGTCATGATGTATTTTTGGACTGATGGGACTTATACTCAGGTGTGACTTATAGTCCGAATAATACTGTAGTCACCTTTGACCAATTTATTGCAACCTTTCAGAAATTATATATTTTCCCCCTTGCTAAAAAACAAAAAATTTTAACTTGAATTTAACAAATTAAACCAAATGTATAATATAATGATTTGAAATATTAGGTGAAATTGATTCAGTTATATTTTTTTGCAGATGTTCCTACATATATTGTGATCGAGTGTGTGCACACGTGTACCTGTAGATGAGGGTCTGTCCTCCCAAACTCTGTTGGTGAGTGGGGTGTGACGGTTACAGTCTCCCTCAGAGTGGACAGAGGACACAGATGAAGGTCTCTCTCCTCCAGACAGACCAGGAGACTTAGTCTTGCGACCATTAGAGCGCCCTCCTTTGGATTTAACTGAATTCAAACACAGGAAACAAATCAGATAGTCAGACAAATAAATACAAAGATATCTGAATGTATTTCCAAAATAATTCTCAGCTGGTGGAACATAATGCAAAACAGGACAAAGGTCTGTTCTATAACCAGTGAAAAAAGTATGCAAATGCAAGTAATACATAAAAGTTGTTTTGTTGTAGACATGAAAGGAACAAAACAGTGCATATTTACCAGTCACTTGGTAAAAATTAGAAAAAAATGGGGTGGTGCCAAAATGAACATGTTGAGCCCTCAAAAAATTAAAGTATGCAAGATAAGAAAACACAACTGCATTAAATACAGGCTCATCATCGTGTAACAATTTATCATCACATGCTGTTAATTTACATGTGAGCACCTTTGGTCCAAAAAATGGAGCCAAAACACATGCTGCCATGAAGGTAGCTGCATTATCAAGGGTTTATTTGGTGCACCTGGCAGGGAGTAGGGGTCTTCAGAACGCCCATCCACTGAAGCTGGCGGCCCGATGGCAGCTGGCACCCCAACACTCATCGAGCTGACAGAGTTAGACGGCGAGCGTTCGTCCATCTGTTCATCATAATTGCCCATGAGGGCCTTCCTGATGATGGCCTCCAGACCTATAGTATTACCGCTGGCCTCTGGTGGCGGGTGACTGCGCACACTCACAGGTACTAAAACAGAAGTTACAGTGGTTGTGTTAAAGAAACAGGAGTGTGTGAAGTTATTTGGCAAGCTTTCCTTAAGACAAAGGACAGTGGTATAAAATTAACTGCTGTTGAGGAGAAGACCACAACTGGAGGAGCTGCTCACCTGCATTTGTAGAGGCGGGCATGTTAAAGATTTCTGTCCCAGGTTGGCCTGGGTCTAAAACAGAGACAGGAAAAGATAAGTTTAGTCAGCAACAATAACATACATATTAATGCCAGTTAAAACCCAACAGATTCAGTCCCATTAACTCACTGAATTCAGCCTCTGTCCCAACCACCATCTTCTTAATCATTTCCTTCTTGCTCTTGACAATAGCGGAGTTGCTCTCAGTCAGTTTACTGAAGAAGGCTGGATGTTGAGAGCTACTGGCCGGTGAACGAGATCCCATTCTGAGACACAAATGCAGAGAATGAGAACTGAAAATACATGATGAAAGATGATCCAATTAGTGAAGGAATCCTTCTATTGAGTCAAATAGTTTAACTGATTCATTAACCCTCTGGAGTCTAAGGCCTGGTTCACACGGGACGATTTTAAAATTGTCGGCAGATTTTCCAAACCTGAGAGACCCCACACACGGCGATAAAAAATCACGGGTCTAACAGTTTTGGTCGCTCCGTGTGTGGTGTGCAGCCACACGGCAATATCAACACATCACACACGAACCGATTTGACTCCCGAGCATTCCCAGGTCAGACGGGAAATCTCGCAAAATCCCTCGAGATCAAACGTGACTTTTGAGTAAACAATCATGGCGGACGAAGAGGATGCAGTGGCCATAGTTTGTGCTTTGTTTTTAACGGGAAAAAAAACATAAGAAAAATAAGAAAAGGCGATGGTCAAAGAGGTGGAGACGACGCGAGCATGGACTATACTTGCTATATCATGATATGGAGATAAGTTGTTGTTTTATCTCATAGAAATGTTGTTACGTACTACACAGATTAATAACCGTTGAAATAAACGTTCATATATTAGTTTCCATGTACTCTGGTGGACTGCAGTTGTGGATGTAGTTATGCCCATCGACTTTATTTGTATTTGTTATATTATATACGCCGGCTGTTTTGATTTTGTTTCCCGGTACTATCACTGCCTCGTCACCTCGCGTTCTGATTGGCTACACGCCACAGTCCACAGGCTGCGTGATTGTTTGTCCTCGGGGGACACCACACACGAGAAGAAATCGGGCCAAATAAATCCAACATGTTGGATATCCCCGATTTGAGATCGGAGCGGTCCCGACATTCTTCCGAGCAGAGGAGATTAGTCTTAACACACCACACACGGCAGGAATATTTGATCAGATTATTTTACGATAATCGGAGCATCCTAAGATTGTCGGAAGGGCTGAATCGGGGCTAAAATCGGCCCAATTATCCTGCCGTGTGAACCAGCCTTAAGGGTATTTCTGATGCCTGGAGAAGTTTTGTCATGCCCTGACATTTGTGCTTTTTTCAGTTTCTTATAACATCTAAATGGCTGAAATCTTATCTCACTGTAATCAGCACATACTGTGCTATAATAATATGTGAGCAGCATGTATGTACATGATTGTGTTTTTGAAAAAAAAATTTTATGTGTGGTAAGTGAAAAACTCAAAATGTTAAAATAACTTGAATAAGGCCATATAACACATATAGAACATTCGTTCC
The DNA here is from genome assembly GCF_023724105.1 of Carassius gibelio. NCBI lineage: Eukaryota > Metazoa > Chordata > Actinopteri > Cypriniformes > Cyprinidae > Carassius > Carassius gibelio. The sequence goes on along the minus strand of NC_068403.1, from coordinate 18,986,906 downwards.
CGGGACTTTTGAGAACTGGAGCTTGTAGCGTAGAATGTTTCTTTCTAAATTATGCGAAAATCTTCTTGTTTACTCACTCACAGAAAACAATATATTGATTTAAATTTTCGAAGACACTTTTTGTTGGTAAAAGTTATATGCGAGTAGGCATCAACTATCATGAATATCATTGTGAGATTACACCTGAGAAGACAAAGGCCTGCATAATCAGCCGCATAATGAGCCTTTCAGTCAGCTGTGTCATTGTGAGTGAGGAGTTACAAGAAAGAATGTGAGGACAAAATAAATATATATAATTTTATGTTTGTAGTTTATTTAGAATATATTTAATTATCCCTCAACATAATTTAAGATCCACTTGGGGGAGCAGTTAAACAATTTATTAGGGATAATCAAAGCTGGCTTTCAAAGCTGATTTTTTTGCATCATTACTCCAGTCACACAATCCTTCAGAAATCCTTTTAACAATCTGATTTTCTACAAAAAAAAAAAAAAAACAACATTTATTGTTATTATTCGCATTATTATTATTCATGTTGAAAAGAGCTGAGAATATTTTTCAGTTTTTTAGGGGGGATATATTGAAAGAATAGCATTGTTTGTTACATTTGTTACAGTTATATTTATTGGTTACATTTACATTTATTTGTTACATTTATATTATTTACATCAAGCTTTTGAATGGTATAGTATTGTATATTGTTATTGAAACTTCATAATATTTCACTTGATTATACATTTAGTCAGGAATTATAGTTTGGAAAAAGTATTTGGAAAAAGTCGAACTATTAAAATGTTTACACTTTAAGTGAAAACTAGTACAGGTATATAAATAAATAAAAAGAAACTTCCTCATGTTTATGATCTCTGCTGAATAAAGCGCTTCATTCTTTTTTTTTTCTGAGGAAATCCAAATCCTCAACCACATCACATCTTTTTGGGGTGAATAATGTATTATTCCTCTCATCGAGAAGCAAACCGTAAAATAAAAGAACTTGAAGAACAGTCTTGCTTCGTTGTCCTCTGTTGTGTGGGCGTATTCAAGCCACGCGCTTCAGTGAAACATTAGAATCTGAATAGAGCGTTCAGCGCGGGGGCGTGGTCACATTAGAAGATAATGAAGGGAGACGTGAAAGACGGACATCACGTTATTTTCGTATGGATTACTTTATCACAGAATATTTATTTTCGGCAGCATTTGTTTAGTTTAAAAGTAGACATGTCAGGCTTTCTATAGATATCTCTCTCATGTCTCTTTGTTGAGTATTCACTGAGTTACAGTTCATTTTAATGACGCGTTGAAATGCACAACGTTTTGTTGTTATGTCTGTATACAAAAAAAAAGATGTATTCGATTGATGTATTGCTCTTATCAGTATGATCAAAACTGAAAGTGTAATTTAAGTTCTTTTCAGGGTTATCAGGAGAAAATGCCTCATAACGCATATATGTGTTAATCGACTCCAGAGGGTTAAAGAATGGACTCTTTTCACAGACTGTGATGAGGTGCTTCCAGAGCTATTAAAAATCAAACTGAAATTATAATTATAGTTTTCTGTACACCACTATGGAAGTTCACTCAAGCATGACGACTTCTGCCTCAGAGAACCAAGGGAATGTGTAAAGTGTCCATTGCAAAGAATCAGTCTGAATCGTTGTTTGAACCAATTCACTCTAATAAGACCCACTCCCATCACTATCACGTGAATGCATCTGTTTGTATGTTATATACCCCTGCTCCGCCTGTTCATTAGGGTAAGCAGCTCCTGGTGTCTCTGGCTCTGAAACGGCCCCTGGTGGTGAAACCGGTTCAATCCCATCAGCAGCCAGACTCACTGGAGAGGTCTTACTCTGAGAAGGAGACCTGTCTCTGCCTCTCTCCCTCTCAGCAGCCGTGCCTTCTGGGGTGTAGCGGGCATTGGGGTCAGTGGGGGTCTGGGCTTGGGGAGCGCTGGGAGGACGAGTGAGATCCAGCACAGGGGAGTTGTGATATCCAAACACAGGCTGTAGGGATGACTGACCCCCTATCTGGCCTTGCTGCGACTGCCGTGTGTAGTCTTTCGTGATCACCTCCTGTAAAGAGAAAACATCCATTTGGTGACGTGCAAGCAGGAGACAAGTACACATATTAATATTTAGTATATATATATATATATATTTTTACCTATGTAAAAGGTAAACTTGATTTTAATTGCGACAGCCATACAGATTGCTTCATTTAATTGTCTAGAATTTGCTGGGCATTTTTGTCCATTTTTGTGGCACTTACACTGATGTGCTGGGCGAGGGTGACCACTCTCTGAGAGCCTTTGACAGCAGAAGGCGGCTGCTGACCTGGAGAAAGTCTGTCCTCAGACCCGTACAGCTGTTCTAGGGCCTTTTGGTGAGCTGCAGAGAGGACAGCGAAGCACACATAGACAGGTAGAGAAGACATGAAAGTGCAGTTGAGTATGGTGTGGCAGAAGGCTCTGGATTACTCTGAGGGTAAAAGCAGAGACGGGTGTGTAAGCGGTGCGGTCACATACAGGCTCTGGGATAACAGTACTCAATGACTTGCTCACACGTGTGTTCAGAGATCAAGCCAACATTATGGAGGCATCTGACTTTAGTCAAGTGTAAGCACTGTGCTGATTAGCAAAAATGCTTTAAACAAAAACAACAATAAAACAGAAGCAAATTGCATGTTTAATATGAGCTGTGAAGGAAGGAGAGGTGGATATATCTGCTTTAATACCAGGCCTAAGAATCAGGGATATTTTCCTTTTTCTGCAGCTGTAAATTGGATTTTCCCCACTGTTTTCACACTAGCCATTGTTATATTTACAACAGAATAAAGTATAGATTGACATGATAGAAAATTATATATATGATATATATATAGGGTGATCAGACATCTCGTTATTCCCGTGTGTGTGTGTGTATATACACACAAACACACACATACACACACACATACAGTATTGTTCAAAATAATAGCAGTACAATGTGACTAACCAGAATAATCAAGGTTTTTAGTATATTTTTTATTGCTACGTGGCAAACAAGTTACCAGTAGGTTCAGTAGATTGTCAGAAAACAAACAAGACCCAGCATTCATGATATGCACACTCTTAAGGCTGTGCAATTGGGCAATTAGTTGAAAGGGGTGTGTTCAAAAAAATAGCAGTGTCTACCTTTGACTGTACAAACTCAAAACTATTTTGTACAAACATTTTTTTTTTCTGGGATTTAGCAATCCTGTGAATCACTAAACTAATATTTAGTTGTATGACCACAGTTTTTTAAAACTGCTTGACATCTGTGTGGCATGGAGTCAACCAACTTGTGGCACCTCTCAGCTGTTATTCCACTCCATGATTCTTTAACAACATTCCACAATTCATTCACATTTCTTGGTTTTGCTTCAGAAACAGCATTTTTGATATCACCCCACAAGTTCTCAATTGGATTAAGGTCTGGAGATTGGGCTGGCCACTCCAAAAAGAACAATTTTACTCTCATCAGTCCACAAAATGTTCCTCCATTTCTCTTTAGGCCAGTTGATGTGTTCTTTGGCAAATTGTAACCTCTTCTGCACATGCCTTTTTTTTAACAGAGGGACTTTGCGGGGGATTCTTGAAAATAGATTAGCTTCACACAGACGTCTTCTAACTGTCACAGTACTTACAGGTAACTCCAGACTGTCTTTGATCATCCTGGAGGTGATCATTGGCTGAGCCTTTGCCATTCTGGTTATTCTTCTATCCATTTTGATGGTTGTCTTCCGTTTTCTTCCACGTCTCTCTGGTTTTGCTCTCCATTTTAAGGCATTGGAGATCATTTTAGCTGAACAGCCTATCATTTTTTGCACCTCTTTATAGGTTTTCCCCTCTCTAATCAACTTTTTAATCAAAGTACGCTGTTCTTCTGAACAATGTCTTGAACGACCCATTTTCCTCAGCTTTCAAATGCATGTTCAACAAGTGTTGGCTTCATCCTTAAATAGGGGCCACCTGATTCACACCCGTTTCTTCACAAAATTGATGACCTCAGTGATTGAATGCCACACTGCTATTTTTTTGAACACATCCCTTTCAACTAATTCAACTAATTGCCCAATTGCACAGCCTTAAGAGCGTGCATATCATGAATGCTGGGTCTCATTTGTTTTCTGACAATCTACTGAACCTACTGGTAACTTGTTTGCCACGTAGCAATAAAAAAATTTACGAAAAACCTTGATTATTCTGGTTAGTCACATTGTACTGCTATTATTTTGAACAATACTGTACATAAATAGACAACTCATGGATTCAATTCAAATGAATAGAAAGGTCTTAAAAGACTTCAAGCACATCCAAGAACAACATCGGTTAAATGCAGTGATGTGAATCATGAGGAATTATTGATTCTAATCCCACATAATGGTTTCAGACACTTTTGTTATTTTTAAAGAAGCCTCCACCCCCCCAAAATTTTTTAAAATACTTTTCACTTGTCAATCTCACTCGCCTTAAATTCTGCACAGTAGTGTTCTAAAAGCAAGACTTATGTGTTTGAAACTGGCTGTAGATTCAATAAGATTGAGGAAGATTCCAGATACTAAAAACCAAACACCTTGAAATCATTCAGCTCCAGATCCGTCTAGACCCTCATTTTCTTTAACTTGTAAAATTAGTTAGCTTCATGCAGCTATCAAACTGTCGAAGTGCCAGAGTGCCCTCCCTCCAAAAAAAGGAAATGAAACGGGAAGCAAACGTAAAGCTATGGAATGTTCCCCAAAACAAAACAAAAAAAAGATGTAAAGGGGAACACAAGAGGCAAGCCAGTAAAGACATTATGAAACGATGAGAAACCACATGACTGCTGAATGACAGCTCTTAAAGTTCACCTCAGGATCTCTCTCTGGTCTAGAAAAGCTGGTCTCCAGACACATCATTCTGGACCATTAGGGCGTAGACTGAGATATACGCCTGTGGCCATTACAGAGCAGAAGCTCAAATCATTTAATGAGCTTCACTGCATTAATTTGTGGAAGTTTGGACTGAAACATGCAGAATCTCCCCTCAATATTTGGATTTGGCGAACAGACAAATAGGTTTAGGTGATGCAAAGGGGGAGGTAAACCTTTGGTGCTCTTTAAGCAATGCTTCAGGTGCCAGAAAAAAAAGCAATAGGTAGAAGCATATTCAAAATAAATAAATAAACCAAAATAATATGAAAACCGGGTTGATTCTGATCGATGGCAACCACCACAAGCGTGCACTAGGCCACAGACGTAAGGGGGTGGGGATGGATCGGGGCGCAGGAGGGGTAGAGGAAGGGTGGAGGGATGGAAAGATGTTGGGTGGATTGGTAGAGAACAGGAAGGACAGGGAGGGTAAGGGAAGGGTGGGGTGGGGAGGGAAGGTGGCGTTAACAGCCCAAAGGTCCCAGAGCGTCTTACCATCACAGGTGCCGTTGGTCGCGAGCGCACCAGTCTCTGGCATCGCCGCATCACAAGAAATTTGATGCATGATTATCGCGTTTATGAAGTTGGCCGCTGTCATGGTGGTCTTACCGAGTGCTCGAAGTTCGTGTTCCTGCATGGACATCACTTTGTTTTGAGTCTTTTCCCTACTTGACGCGCTGCTGATGCCATCTCCACCACGGGACGGGACGGAACTGCTGCCGCTGTTGTTTTCGGAAGCCAGCAAGGGGTGCCCTCGACTTGTGGGCAGACTGAGGTGGGCACCAGGGTTCTGGCTGTACGGAGAGGGGTATGACCCACCGGCACCAGGGCTGGCTAGCTTGGGGTCAGACTTGGAAGAGGATGAATGGTCCTGATATTTGGGCAGACCTCCACGCCCATGGCTTTTGCCCCCATCTCTATTTGAATCTTTAGCATTTGAGTCTGTAACAGATGTGTAACCCTCATTGGCTAAACCAGACCGAAGGTGCCCACTGAAGCCCTGGTAGCGAGCAGATCCTGGAGGCCTGAAGAAAGGTGAAGGGAAACAAATGATGTTGTTTATCTCGCTGGGCTTACCGTCAGACAGCAGTTTGAGCAGTGGAGACTCACCGCAGCACAGAGGGACTGTTGTGCTCAGAATTGGCCAGGCTCTTTGAGCTGGTGTTGTGCAGAACGCTAGGTCTCTGCTGCAGGCTCTCCTGGGGACGAGGGGAGAGCGGAGAGGACTGGTGACTGTATGGATGAGACGGGGGACGAGAACTGCTGCTACTGCCGCCACCCATCTGTTCTGGTGCTCCTGTTTGGACACAATGTTCAGACATTTAGCAACGCTGACCTGCATAATGATTATTGGCAAAAGTACACGAACATCGAACAACTCAATATTAATCCAATCATAATTACAGCTGTAAATCTGTATGTTAAGAAACTGAAACTAAGCTTAAATGAAATATGAAAATGAAAAAAATATATAAATATCAGATGAAATCAGTTGAAATACATTTCTAAAACGGAAATAAAAATAAAAGCTATACAGAAATTAAAAACCTCAAACTAATAAAAATGACAAGTACATTAAGATAAACAAAAACAAACTAAAAATAAAATATGAAAACAAGTCAATTAAAAATTTATAAATACTATATAAATGGATCTAAAATAACAGCTGTAAAACAGTTAATGATTTATCAAGTTCACTGTAAAATCTGTCAACACGCTAAATTAATAACAATGAATCCTATAAATATTTGCTGAAAAGAGCCCCCAAAGAAGATGATATAAAGACGTTCATTAAAGTGGCTGTACACATTCAAAGTTAAAGGCAGTGAGGGGGCTCACCTGGTCTCCAGATAGGGGCATGTTCCACGTTACCATGACCGAGAGACTTGTCTCTTTCTCTGTCCCGATCTTTCTCACGCTCTCTCTCTCGGTCTCGTTCCCTGTCCCTCTCTCGATCCCGCTCTCGGTCTCTCTCACGATCCCGCTCTCTCTCCCTTTCTCTCTCCCTTTCTCTCTCTCTCTCCCTCTCCCTTTCTCTCTCTGAGGAACTTGAACCACCTTGGATCTTGCTCATGTGAGAGGCTCCCACTGTTGAGAAATAAAAACATAAAGTGAATGACACTTATAAAGAAAATTAGTTTGAAATCACCATGTTGTTTGAGTGAGTCCGTTTCTTTGTACCTGGTGAGATGGGAGATGTGTTGTAGGCTCCGCTGGGGAAAGCTTGAGGGGTTGCTTGGATGTATGTCATACGATCCATGGGAGAGGCAGATGTTCCTACAAAAGGACGGAAAGAATGCACATGCATCTGATGATTACCAGTATGTAACATGTTGGTTTTTATTTTTGTATTCAGTTAGCAGTTATTTGGAATAGTTCTCCAAAAAAATGAAATATACCATCGTTTCCGAACTCTCATGCAATTGTCAGTGAATAATGACTTAAACTGTGCTCTATTTCTTTAGAAGATTTAAATGATGTGAAAGACAAAAGCCTCTTTAAGGAGCCCTCACCTCTGGGTGTAGGTGAGTAGGCTAAGTTAAGAGACTGCTCTCGAGGTGTAAGGCCTCTGAGCAGGTCGGGTCTCTGGGCAGCCATTGCAGCAGCGGCTGGCCACTGGTGCATCTGCTGGGAAGTAATGTAGTCATTGAAGAGTGTCTGTCTGTTCTCCAGGGCTGCTGTTTCAGGGAAACTTCTGATCAGGTAGGGTGAGTAGTGGTGAGGGTAGCCAGGGCTAGGGTGCAGGTGACGGGGCAGGTAATACGCTGCAGTGGAGACAAGAAACAAAGTCAAAACCAACTGACAAATACATTACATAATGCATGATATGCTATAACTATTTTCAAATATAAGTTTGGGGCCAGTTTTTTTCAAGTCTATTTTGTTCACCAAGGCTGCATTTATGTGTTCAAAAATAGAGTAAAAAGTTATACTGTGGAATAATATAATTTTTCTTCTATCTGAATATATTTTAAAATGTGGTTTATTCCTGTGTTTTTTAGCTTATTTTACAGCAATTAATACTCCAGTCTTCGGTGTCACATGAGATTTTAGAAATCATTCTAGAATGTTAACTTGGAGCTTAAGAAGAGTGTTATCAATGTTGAAAACAGATGTGCTGCTCACTTTTTCCCAGGATTCTTTAAACATGAAGTTGAAAAGAACAAAGAAATTGAAATCTTTTCTCACTTTTTTACATTTATTTACTGTCACTTTTGATCAATTTAAAGCATCCCCCTGCTAAAGAAGCATGCTAATTAAAAACTTTTTTTTTTACGGATCCCAAACCTTAGAAAGGTAGAATAAGAAGGAAAATTAAATGGGAAATACCCTGATGTCATTATACATTTTAATTTAAAAAATTTATAACATTTACTGGTCTGGAAATCGCACGTTTGCACCCTAATATTTGTGCTGCTGAACTGCAAATACCTGGCTCGATGATTCCCCTGGGCAGAGTTGCGGGGTCAAATGTTAGAGGTATCTGGCCATGGTACATATCCGTTCCCAGCCCCTGCAGGATCCTCTCATAGGCCAAAGACGCAGTGTGCTCACTAACTGCCAGTGGAGACTTAGTGGAGCTCACCTCTCGAGGGGTGGGAGTGGCTTTTCTCTCCTGCTGCTGGGCCTTACTTGAGCCTAAGTCACACACAGTGAAACAACATTTAAACACCATACAAACTAGCTCCTGAAAGTCAGTGATTGGTAGAACATGATACCTTCATGTGCACGCTGTGAAGTTTCTCTGCCAGACAGTGGAGAGGCTCTGTGTGAGGGCGGAGGGTAGCCGGATCGTTTGTGATCTTCATAGCCCACTGGACTGTGGTGGGGTCTGCTGCTCTGCTCTCCACTAATTGCCAATGGAGATGTACGGGACAGAGAACTGGGGGTGCTGACCACAGCGCTGGGTCGTGATTTGTTCCCAACCTCCTCATAGCGAGCCCTGTCAGACCCTCTGTGCTCAGGCCTGAGCTCCAGATGAGAGGACAGTCCAGAGTAAGGCCGAGGAGAGCTGGCGATGATGGACCGCACATCATGGCGCTTGGATGAGCCAACAGGCTCTTGTTTCAGAGGGGTACCCTGTAGAACACACATTTTGTGAATATTCAGTTAATTTGACACATGGTTGAGTGGTACTGTTTAATGTATACTGTAAAGGCAACATTTGAATCTTATCAAGCCTTGTTACTTTTGGATTTTCTTTATATTTTCTCATAATTGTGTAAATTTTCGTATTTATAGCCCTATTTCAGCAGTTTCAGACAAAACCTCTAAATATGAAATAAACATTTGTCATTTGTCAGATATCCAACCATACCAAGAAAACACCAATCAAAGCTAGTCACCTGGGTGATTGAGCCCTCCTTAGGCTTGCCTATCACAACCCCCTCAGGAGGGATCAGGTGGATGGAGCGTCCTCCCTCTTTGACGGTGGTCACCATACTGTCATGAGGGCGTGATTTAAGAATGTCAGTGGGATGACCAGGGCCACGGGGTGATGGGGAACCCTCTCTCTTCATCTGTTTAACCTCCCGGCGCTGACAGTCATCACGCGGGATTCCTGGGAGAGAAAAAAAAAAAAAAAGAGATGTAAGACAGGAAATAAGAGCAAGAGCTTGTATGAGCTAAAGGTGTTCAATCGAGGCTGAGTTTCTGAGATCATTCTGACCTTGGGATATGGATCCACGGATGTGGTGTAGATGAGGACTATCACGCTCGTGAGGCATTGCTCGACCGACCAAACCTACAAAAGAGAGAGACGGCAGGTGAAAGAATGTTAACTGGGAAAAGGATAAACAATGGAACTCTGTTGTACATGCTTGTTAAAGAAGGGCGTCTTATGCTCACCTTCATTGGCAGATATTGAGTCTCTCATGGGTGGCACACGAGGAATGCCAACCTCCATCATGTCATAGGTCCTCTTCAGCCCAGCCAGGTCTCCACGACCCTCTTCCTTAGAATTTGGACCCCCTGTGTGTTAAAACACAAACAATAGTCAGAGACAACTGCTCCCTTTATAAGGTTCTGAGCATTTGCATGTTTGTGTACACTTACGGTCAAAGGAGAGGATGTGTCCACTGACGCCCTCGTAGACTAAGGTCCCCTTAGAAGGAGTCTCTTCTCTGCTTCTCTCTCTGCTGGGGCTGTCCTCAGTGATCAGACGGGTTATTGTGCCCTTATACAAGACATCTGCAGGAGTGCCCTGAAAGAAACGACAGGAAAGGCTTGAAACAGAATGGTAATTTTTTCTTACCGTTTGTGAAACATATCCAACTGATACTTTGTTTAATGGGGAAAAAAATGTAGGGTGTAACTTGATTTTGACTGGATTTTTTATGTTTGCTTATTACTGCAAATAGGCATCATCAGAGAAGAGAAGTCATTTTGAGGGGGGAGGGGATGTCAATGCTTAGAATGAAAGACTACATGAATTCAAAAATAATGATGTGCATGGATAAATCATTCATAATAAACAAGGCAATATTACATAAAAACAGTCTAAATGACTTAAAAATAATTAAAAACATGCCACACAAAAACCTTTGTAATTTTAGGAAGACTACAATGGACATCAACGCTGGTAAGACATCCCGGGGCCTGACCTGGTTTGGCCCTTGTGTTGTGAGAAAAGAGGAAGCGAGCACTTTGTGTCACTGGTATTTCATAAGAATTATATTTTAAGGTTACTGTAATGAATAATATGATCATGTTGATTTTGTGCCACAAAAAAGGCAGACAACTATTCAAACTGTTGCAAGAAATCGCAACAGGACAAATTAATTGTAAAAGTTTGATCTTTAACTGGCTGACTGGATAATGTTTCAGCATTACTTAACACCGTATGTCGTACAGCTGCATATGCCCGTATCTCAGGTGAACTCTTACTGACAATGATTCCTTATCTCCCCATAAATCTGCCAATGTCGTCATACAGTTAAACACAGAGCTTATCTTTGGTCTGATTAAACGCTCGTCTTTACCCATTCGGATTTGCTTGAGCGTGTAATGTGTCACAGTAGGTCAGTTGGCACATTGAGTGCGTGTTTGAGTGATCAGTAACATCAGACTGCGTAGGCGTATAAACACATTAATAAAAGGAGAGAATAGGATTGGACTCTGTGTACCTGTTGCTATGGCAACTGATTACCAGTTATGTCATAATATGACGTGATAATGGCTCTGACACAAACTGCCTGTTCCATTCGCTTTTTGAAGGGGCTTTTATATGAGCAGACTGCTCACTGTTATGTGAAGATTCCAAGAATGAGAACATCACGTAACAGAAAAACACTGACACAGTTGTAACCACAATTATGAGCCAAGTTCTCTGTGCATTTTCCATTTATAAATGTGTGCTGTGCAGAAAAAAGCTCCTTACCTGAGTGATTGAACCTCCTCGATATGATATGGAAGGTTCTTGGTGCACACGTGTGCCAGGGATGCCCTTCGTGATGCTGCCACCTTGAACAGCTGGCATGGGGCCTGTGAGAGCGAGTTTTTTAATCTCTTCATGCTATGAGCCTTATTTCTGCATTTTAATCTCTTTGATTTAAAACTGAATTGAGATAAGAGATAATGATTTGTCCCAAACTCACCCCGTGACGTAGTGCTGTCCTGTGAGGAGAGATTATCCGTCTGAGAGGAGACGGCTCCGCGTGGAGATAACTGCTCCTGTTTAACCACTGGAAACCCTCCTGAGGAGACAGAAAGAGATGTTGGATGTGGAAAATGGACAGTTGATGTGTGATCTCATGACTCAAACTTACCCATTTTCCTCTGGTCCATCCATGAGAGAGCCATGGATCCTGGGGCTGGGATTTTCCCATGGTCGGAGCCATGAGAAGGGTTGTGCAATTGCACTGGAGTACCCTGCAATACAGAACAACAAGTGCATTTATGCATGTTCACATTAACGAGCCATTAAAACACTCTGAATGTATTTTACATAATATACTGATGATAGGTCCCAGTTATACGACTTGTGCTGATTTTACCTGCGTGATGGAACCACCAGGTTTGGCAGAGGAGATGAGAGGAGGGGGTTCTGGGATATGGAGAGGCCGCACTGCAGCCATTCTCTCCTGTGGCTGTAGAGTGGGGGCCAATGCTGAAAGAGGGAAATGAAAAAAAAACATATCTCAATAATATTAATAACAAAATTTCAAATATTAATGGTATTATTTACACTACTAGACAAAGTTTGGGAATAATTAAGTTTTTTTTTAAATAATTTTATGCTCAAGTCTGAATTTATTTGATCAAAAATACAGTGAAAACAGTAATGGTGTGAAATATCATGTTTTAAATGAACTGTTTTCTATTTTAACAATCTAATATGCTGATTTGGTGATCTATTATCAATAATTACTGGTGCTCAGTTATTAAAAATGGTTCTAATAACTGTCAATGTTGAAAACATTTTTTGCTGCTTTATATTTTTAGATAAGCTGTGATTTTTTTCTGAACTTTTGAAGGGATAGAAAAAGTTCAAATGATCAAAAGAATAAAGCCCTGCCAGGCCTCAAATGTAGACCCCAGCCCGGCCCGTGTCCGACAGCTTATCAGGATTACTGGCCAGAGCCCGTCTTTTTCCCCCCTTCTCCCAAAATGGCTTATACTACTGTTTCAGCTATTAAAATAATTAAGTTTTGTATTTAATTGCAAAGTGATAATATTTTGTTTAGCTTTTTAATTAGGTTTATTTAGAAAAAATTTTGGAGCATTTTTTGTTCATTAAATAGGCCTATAAGTTTTTGTTTTTTAAAGTAACGACCAAGTGACTAGCAGCAGACAGTGAGCTGATCATAGCCTATGTTCGATCAATTTAGCCTTCTCAAATCATCATGACTTGCCTAAAATAAATCTATAGATATATTAAAACAGTTCAAGCATATAAAAAGGTTTAAACACTAAACTTAGATAAATGTGGACTATATCCACGAGAGCAGAAGCTAAAGCGTGCTTTGCAGGACATGGAGGCGCCAGCGCAATCACTTGCATTTTCTTTCAGTGAAAACAACTTAAGACAACTTAACATAAAGGTAAGAGTAATACATCATTTGGAACTGTAAAGGGTCTTATTTTTTTATCTGTGTGGATTCACAGTATCAACAAAAGGTTGCACTTTTATGAAATAAAGAAAACAAACATGATGCTCTTTCTGCTGTCTCAGTAAACCTGCACATTGTTGTTTACGATGAGAGAATTTGTGAAAGAGTAGAATTCAGACAGTGAGTGCGGATTGAACAACGATCGCCTCTGATTTTCCACTGCATTCTTAAACTCAACGGAATCGTGTGAGATAGGTTTTAATATGCAACACTGTAGAAATGCTGAAAAAGAAATATGATGGAACAAATAATCCCTGATATTAATTAGATATGATCATAATTAGATATAAATAATAATAATAATAAATATTTAAAAACTGTAGTGATAATTCCCAATAATATTACGGTTTTGACTGTATTTTTTATAAAATAAAAATCTTAAATATTTAAAACTTTCTTACATTTTTTATGTTTAGCAAAGGTTATTACATTGTGTCTGTGTGTGTGTATCTATATCTATATATACACACACACACACACACACACAAAAAAAAAAAAAAAAAATTGCCTAATTAACAGGGCTACATTGTCTTACAGGGACTGTAGTGTAGCAGCTGCTCATGGCTGAGTTTGGCCATGTCTCTGGGAGAGAGCTGGTACGGTGACATCACTGGGCGGCCTAGACCAACAGCCCGAACGTCATCCGCCCCGGGTATCTTTTTACCATCCGCAAGAGGAGAGAATGCCCGAGATTTATCTGCACACATGGAAAAAACCATACAAAGGTGACTGTCAGACAGATAATTACTGGATAGCATTCTATGACAGTCTTTTTTGCAGAAGGTGAAAATGTCAAAGCTCAAATCATCACAACCCCTGCATCAAAAGCAGCAATCTCCAGTGTGAAAACACACAGACAGCAGTTATTCAGACTCTTCCTCACGCACATTCCCAGATCATCAGGCTCATCAACACACTATAAGCTGGAATCTGTGCTTAGCGGCATGCAAACACATCTGCGAATCATTCACACTACCAGAAATCAACACGCTTGATTAGAGTCTGCTCCAACAGTGAGTATACATGTGTTGTGTAAACCTACGTAATCCATGTAGCAGAGCCTGAAGCCATCTCTCGTTCCCCTCCAGCTCTGCAGGGACAGACACACTGCAGCTCATCACATGCCCATGACCCAAGACTCTCTTTCTCTCCAAGTACTCGAAAGGAGCAGTTTTGTGACAATTTAGTTCTGAGTGCCCAAATTAAATAACACCATAACAATCTATTTTTTAAAGACGTGGGTCACCTTTTTTTTTTTTTTTTTTTAGGCTTGATTGTGTTTATGGGGTGCAGTCTAACATGTGTTAATGCTTCATTTAAAAAACCTTTATTCCACAACGCTTTGTCCTTTCTCTGAGAAACGCGCTGATCATTTCCTGCTTTTATGAAGCCTCTCCCTCAGAAATAGGTGATGGGCTATGATTGGTTAGCTAGCCCAGAGTGTTGTGATTGGCTAAACTGCCTCTAGTGTGCATCTGACTGTCCCACTCCTCACCTCAGCAGCATTTGCACCGGTTGTATTGTAAACAACAACATCATCAATATCGCCCATTAGAATCATTAAAAGACAGAATCGCGATTCATATATGAATATATTTTTACGTACACCTCTAGTTTTCTCTTCCTCTTCTCTAAAGCAGCGCAGCATGGCTTCGCTCCTTTGCTGCCTTTTCTCGAAGGCAAGATTTATCTGGGTTTGTGATGTCACGAACCCAGGAAGTAACTTGTAGTGCCTACCAGCCGTTTTTGTAGACATTAAACTGACAGAATATTAAAAGACTTTAAACTGAATTTGAACTTTCAGCTTCGTAACATTGCAGATATTGTTTATGTTCAAACCGCAACATTCCACACTTACTAATGTTACAAAAGTGAAATCGCAATCAACCTCCCCTTAATGAAGTGAAATTTCCCTGTTGAGGACTCCACCCATAAATAACATGTAATAAAACTGAGATTATATGATAATCATGTTATGGTCGATAATAATAAACTAAAGAAACAAATAAATAAAAACTACTTGATTTGGGTTGTAATTGTTTTACTTTGAAAGAGGAAAGAGGCCACGGAGTGATGCGAGAGATATACAGACTAGCACAGCCATATCGGAAATTAACTGCCAGGGGCTACAAGTGAATTATACACTTTAGTGGTCATTATACAAAACACATTTGCAGACAGAATTCTGCAACTGGCCTTTCAGAATCAAGTTTGCCAAAGAGCAGTGTAATAAATATGAAATCATATCTGATGGACATTAAATAAGAACAAATAAGAACCTCTTATCTCAGCTCATACCAATATGGTCACAAATCTATTGTGATACCTAATATGTGTTCAGAGATTAAAGACTGCCAAGATAATTACAGTTGTGAACCTTAAAAAAAAAAAAGTAAAAAAAATGTAAAAACATATATATATATATATATATATATATATATATATATATATACATATATATATATATATATATATATATATATATATATATATATATATATATATATATATATATATATATATACATATATACATATACATATATATATATATATATATATATATATATATATATATACATATATACATATACATATATATACATATATATATATATACATATATATATACACATATATATATATATACATATATATATATATATACATATATATATACATACATATATATATATATATATATATATATATATATATGTGCCATCTGATATTTTCATCAAAAATTTGGATTTTTAATCAGGCTACTATATTTATGTTCAGTAAATTCACCTTAATAGCTTGGAAAAGGACCTGCACATTGTCATTAAAGTAAAATGACTCAACCTAAGCATAGGAGCTTGATAAAAATCCTAATTTTAGATGAAAATTTCTGATGGCATTTAGAGGCTTTTGCATCTGAACTCTTTATATATATATATATATATATATATATATATATATATATATATATATATATATATATATATATATATATATATATATATATATAGACACACACACACACACTTTTTTGTTTTACTGTATTTTGTTTTTCAATTGCAGTATAGTTTCAGTTTGTTTTAATATTTCAAAAATCTCAAGATTTTACTTTTTCTGTGTTTAGGTAAATCATGACAAAATTTCAGCACTATTTTGCAGACAAACAGACTAATCTATGGTCAATAGTGTATGTAAGAATAGATGTAAGAAACACAGCTCACTTTCAAAGCAAGCAGCTTTCTGTCGGTGATCTTGGACAACCTGTGAGACCAACTTGAGACCCTTAAATCTGTATTAGGAACTTTTTCAACCTAATTTGAATTTCAAGATCATTTGAAATTATTTTGCCTTTTGCCAAACAACAGTGAATGTGATGCACCCTTTGCCTATAAAGTAACAAAATTGGTTCACTAGCTGTCCAGGCTAGTGTCTAGGTGGTCGGGTCTTGGCTAAATATACACTGCCCTTTTTTACTATATTTACAACCAACACTCTTCACAGTACTCAAAAAGGCAACAACACTACTGCTCACTCCACGTGTTCAGACACACACATCAGAACTTGCTCGATTGGTGTAGTAGGCACAATCGAGGAAAACAATGGTGGTTGAGAAAGTTGGAGAGAAAAACAAACTGAAATAATAGATGAAAAGATAAAGACCAGAGGGATAAAGACCAGCTTACCTTCTCTCTCTCTCTCAGAGACACCAGGGCTACGAGTCCTGACCCGTGGGCTGCTTGAGTCTCCACCTCCCGTGTTATGCTGAGATTTGGTTGGCTGTGATTGTTGCTGTTTGGCCTCCTGGGAAGATTCATGAGCCATGGTAATCTGCTGCTGGTACAATGCAAGAGCGTGAGGCATAGCCTGCTGCTTCCCCAGCAACCTGGGCCGGTTATCACGTCCTGCTACCGACATCTCTGGCATCTACAAGCAGAGACACAAAATGCCCTTTACACAGCGTGTGAATGCTACATGAACAAGTGCCATATCATGAAAAACAATATATATTTTAATTTTTTTTTTTTTTTTAGGGAAGCACCGAATGTTCAGCAACTGAAATTAAACCGAATAAGCAAAAAGACCAAATAAATTATAGCGAATGATGATGCGACACGATCAAATAGAGGCGTGAAGTAGTTCAACAAACATGACAGCAGTGTGGAAACATTTAAAACTGTACTGTAAAATGGAAAATTATCGGACGAAAATGTTCAAAAATTTGCAGTTTTTGGCCGGAAGAGAAAAACAACCGAAAATACGAGCCGAAAATATTGGCTACATATAATATTTATGGCGTGCTGCGCTCGGCAGTATTTATGGTGCAGGTTGCATTCTCCTCTTGACTACACCATTTGACGCTCCGCTCAATATTCTACTCTATGAATGTGCATTCCGCTCATGTACCTCTCTTGCTCACCAGAAGAGCAAAGTCCACTCAAATAATGTGCTGACAGGAAATTTCTATGCAAGTATACTTGTTCTTGTTTGCAGTAGTGCTACTGTACTGTAACAAGGTGTAGGCTAGTACAGCTGTAATGGGCAACGCTGGTAAAATGATGCTCCCTTCAGTAACGATCTGCTCTGCTCACATGCTCTGATTAATAATAGCTTTGTAGGACTATACATTATTTGGATAATTTATATAAAAAATAAAAATAAATAGAAATAAAAATAAAAACTTTTGATTCTGTAACATAGAAGTTATTAAAAATAATATATTGATTATTTGTGAAGGGACATTCAGCCAAGTATGGTGACCCATACTCAGAATTTGTGCTCTGCATTTAACCCATCCGAAATGCACACACACAGAGCAGTGAACACACACACACACACTGTGAGCACACACCCGGAGCAGTGGGCAGCCATTTATGCTGCGGCGCCCGGGGAGCAGTTGGGGGTTCGATGCCTTGCTCAAGGGCACCTAAGTCATGGTATTGAAGGTGGAGAGAGAGCTGTTCATGCACTCCCCCCACCCACAATTCCGTCCAACCCGAGACTAGAACCCACAACCCTTCGATTGGGAGTCCAACCCTCTAACCATTAGGCCACGACTTCCCCTTATGGGTGCTCCGATCATGATCGGCCGATTGTTAATGTGCATCTCGTCAGTAAAGCCGGTTCTCTAATCAGCGGTAAATTCCATCAGGTGTGTGATTTCACATAGAGCAGCTGTTACTACACAGAGCCGTTGTTAACCGAGAAGATGCGCAAATAAACGCTGAAAATGAACGTGGATTTGCGCAGCTTCTCATTGAACTGCTTTTGTAGTTTTACAAGTAATGAATACAAGTTATTTTTACATTATTTTTTTTCCTTCATAATTGCTTTAGATTATAAAATGATAACGGTAATGCATTTTAGTTTCTTTCTAGGCTACTTGTACTTTTTTTTGCATCTGTTCTTATGTATAATAGCAAAGATAAAATAAAAAATAGCTGTATTGTGATTATTTATATAGTAATTAATACTAAAAAAGATGGAGGACTTCACTATCGACTTCAAATGGGTCAGTCATTGATTGTCCCATTCCAGCAATTCATAAATCTTTTTGAAGGTCTTTTAATGGAGAATTTCATTTTTGCCCCCAATTTTCTTTTTCTTTTCTTAATTGCTCAAAGTGACTCGTTTTGTCAGCACAAGTCACATTATTCTCATGAGGAACTACATGTGGAGGCAGTAAATGACAACAATGCATGCACGATATTTCAGGCGGTATGTCAAGTGTACACATGAATTGGATATGGGTCACAATTGAAAGAACGTGTAAATGGACAGAGAAAAACATCGGATACAGGCAGAATTGGGCATCAAGACCTGCAGTGTAAAGAGGCCCTAGTTATCCCAGGCTCAGCCCTGCTTATTATTTAACTTATTATGTCTTGATATTTTATACTAACAATAATTTAGACAATATTTTGCTTAGTGTTTTTTTTTGTGCTGGTACCTTGGTGCTGGTTTTGGCCTGAATATATTGCAGGCTACATTCTTTGTGGCAGTTAGTTCACAGATGTGACAACAATCACATTTAAGAAGGCAATAGTTTTTTTCCAGGATTTATTTTTTACCTTTACAAGAGCAATAATTTTAAACCGTATTAGAGGTATGCATCATCTATGGAGCTAAAAACACCAACTGGTGGCGGCAAGTCATTGTCTTAATGAGTCATTCATTCATTCATTCATTCATTAAACAGATTTGTTGAAATGGCTGATTAATTCAGTAATGGAGCAAGTGACTGTCGTCATGAATGAGTCACTGAATAATTAACTCACCCGATTTAAAAAAGCAGACTCACTGAGAATAGAAACATTGTTGTGTATGGGTATTATCTTTGTGGAAATACAGAAAAAAAACCCAGACAATATTCTGAACATAACTCGCAATTAGGGGTGTAACGATTCACTTGTTTTCTTGATGCATCGATTACAAACCCTGCCGAATCATATGAATCGATCTTGAAACATGATTTTTGAATCGTGAATCGCTGATCTTGTACAGTAATCGATTAAAAATGCTATCTATAGCGATTCAATGCTTTTAAAAATGTATACACATTAAATTACTACACGCACAAATTAATGGAGACCTTGAAGAGTGTTCGTGAATCGTGCCTCTTATCTCTCCTTTACGCGATCTACTGTTTACCGCCTGTGACTGTCACAGGATTGCGCTCGTACTCTGTCCGTCTCTGATGCAGATGACGTGTGATCTATAGGACTGGTGGCTAGTAATGCTAACGTGAAGTAGTTTTACTTTTCTGTAGTTTGTCAATGGCTCTCTGCATCTTACCGACGGAGTTACTGGAGCCGCCAACAGCTGTATTTATTGCATGGACGGAGCAGAAATGTAAGTGTCTAAATCATACGCACAGATCCATTGAATGATAAATGTTTTTAAACAATGCGGATGAACCGAATATACGAAGGAAACTTTTTAAATTAACCACAGCATTAACAACGACCTTGAAATAAGAGCGCGAAATTTATCTGATAATCAGATGCATGAAAGTAGCGTTGTTTCATTAGCAAACAGACATCTGGCGCGTTTTCTCTCAGAATCATTCGCTGATGAAGAGGAAAAGTTAAATAGAGATGAAGACGTTTTCAGACTGAAAGAGAAGCGATCTCGCTCTCATAGACGTGCCAGGCTATATCTGCAGCTAAACTGAATAAAAGCAGAATGAACTGATGAAACTAAAAAACACCCACAAACAATTTATGAATGATGCAGTGCTAATTGACATTTATTACAGTACAGAAACTATAAAGTATATTTTCTACCTTATTCTGTGCAGAAAATTTTAATAATTGCTAATTAAATGTAGCCTAGTATATGAAACAATAATAAAATTGCCATTAGGAAAAAAATATCGACTACAAATGATTGATTATTGTCCAGCAGTGCATTTGATTTATTACAGCTAATTCAAAGTTATAAAAAAAGATAATTCCTTGTAAAAAAATAAATAATAATAATTATAATTATTATTATAATAATAATAATTATTATTATTATTTTTATTATATAGGCTACATACATAAAATTATTTCTGTCACTTCTGAAATTTTGGCTACGCCCCTGGTGTGACAAAATGTTAGCTTATACATAATACTCTTTAAGCTCTTTTTTAAAACTTGGCTTACATAAATTTTTACGTATGCCATGTCGCATCATTAAAGTAGCATTTTACAATGGACAAAAGTTTTTTTTGTTTTTTTTTTTAACCTATGGTTATCTAATAAATGCTACTGTAATTTACCCCCTGACTAAGCATTTAAAGAATTTAGTAGAAGCATTTAAATAATTCCGTGAATGCACTTAAAGAATGCAGAATCGTTATAATCGAATCGTTCTAAATTTGCAAAAATCGTTCTTGAATCGAATCGAAAACCTATGAATCGTAATCGAATCGAATCGCTGCCTTGCCAAAGATTCACAGCCCTACTCGCAATATTAACTTTGTTGTTTATTGGCTGGTATAAAATCAGTAAACTGTATAAAAATCTATATCAAGTTTGAAACCATGCTGATATTTGGGGGAAAAACAGCATTGTCTGATATGATATTGCTTAACTACATTATATACAAATACCACAAAAACTCAAATGAGTATTTTAAGTACATTATACTAGGCTGCATCCCAGACATGTGTTGAGTGAGCAACATACTTGATAATGTCAGCTCACACATTATTTAAACAACAAATATGGTGTCATCATAGAAAATGAATATTGCACACCCCTAATGACCGCCCTCATCCACATCATTGTTTTTAAACAGGGTGGTGTTCACAAAAGGTTAATCAATCATAACAGAGGTCATTCACGTGCAGTCTTAAATGAACAGAACCAAAAACAACCAGTTTGAGTCATTTAAAACAATTACGCTTGTTTTGTTGAGACTAACACCTTGTAAGCTCCTCTTAGAACAGCACATATCAGTTTCCACACCTCTCCTCTTGCCAGAGCTCTGACGGTCTGGCTGTTAGCTCATCATAAGTGTCTGAATAGCTAAGAGCAGAGGTGGAAAACTAGCATCTCATGGGAATAGTAACCATGGCAACATGGATAGAAGATGCTAATCTGAGTAATCTGGCCAGATGCGGCTGTAGTTAACATGAAAAGCTCATGAATTTCATAGCACGAGTGGCTGAAAATAAAGAAGAATGTCAGTATGGGTAAGTACTTACTATGGGAGGTATAGCAGCTGCTCTCTGCTTGAGCTGTTTGAGGTCCAGTGGTTTCTGAACTGGAGAAGTGATCACTCCATCATGGGCGAAATTCAACAAACTCGGCCTAGCAGACGTCATTGTGTTGAGAGTGAGAAGAGCAGAGAAGAGTTATTGCTTAATATGGTCAAAGCCTCATTCTCTCTTATTTACGGTCTTTGTAAACAGCCCATTAATGCCACAAAACCACAAACACAAACACTTAATCATCATCGCAACACACATAAACAAATATAGCCTTTCCACATGCAGTCTTATGGAAATGTAAAATGCAAAATACACAAAAGACAGCCAGACAGACACACACACTTCTCGCTGTGTTATGTTTGGCGAGCTCACAGGCTAATGTTTCCCCTGACTCGGCCAACATATACAGTGTTTGCTGTCATGGAAAAAATAGAGTCCTACAGGACAAATCAACAATCCCTGCCTCCTTAACCACAAAACACATCAGACCCCACCCAAGCAACCAATCAGCCCTCGCTCTCATACACACTCGCACCTGTTCTTTTCTGAGCTTTCCGTCTCCTCCACCTCATCTGCGCTGCATGTGGCGCTGGAGTCGCTGTCTTGAGCTCCACTCTTTCCTCCATGCTCTTTCTTTTTTACCTCTTTCTTGCCCTCCTCCACCTCCAGGGCAGGAGGCTTCTTATCATCTCCTGCTGCCTCCTTATCACACTCCTCCGGTTCGGTCTTTACCTCCTGCTTCACTCCTCCCTGTTCCACCTCTCCTTCCTCCACTTTTGGCATTTCATCCGGCCCCTTGTCCGGAACTGCCATGTCCTTGTCCGTGGAGGACGAGGAGGAAGTGGGTGCAGTTTTGGGCCGTGCCGAGCCCTCTTCTTTGACCTTGCTGTCATCTGAGGAGCGTGGGGAAGGGAGGCTCTCAGTGTCTGAGCTGTTATTGGCTCCACCTGAAAAAAAGAACATAGTAAACATCGTAAGAGCGCAGGGCACGAATATCAGCTGATCTGTTATGTGTGATTGGATTGGAAAGGTGTTTTGTTTTGGGCAATTCATTTTTCAATTTGGGGCCCTTGAAAATTCTATTATTTGTTTTATCCATGTTTAAACATTTCGTTCATGTTCTGGAATATAAATCTGATTATGGACATCATAACTTACATTTTGGTAAAATACAATACTGTTCAAAAATTTGGGGGTGGTAAGCTTCTTTTAATGTTTTTTGAAAGAAGTCTCTTATGCTCACCAAGGGTGAAAAAAATAAAATGGGGAAAAAATAAATAAATACAGATTATAGATTTGTATCTATTTAAAAATGTTATTTAACTCTGTGATGGCGAAGTTGAGTTTCTCAGCTTCATTCATAACCAAACAAACATTTTCAGAAATGCTTGTCCTCTGAAATGATTGGACAGCAGTATTGGGACAGTGATTTAAAAAAGTGATTCTTCGATATATTAAGCAAAACTACAAATTGCACTTATAAGAACCAAAGACACCTTTAATTAAAAAAATATATATTTTTAGGCAAGTAAAGTACAAAGGATTTACCTAATTTATTTAATAAATTATGAAGAGGAAGTAAAAATTCCAAAATGGTGAAATTCTGACAAATGTACATTTCTTTATTGTTGAAAGTAGAAAAAAGCCATTAAACAGATACCATAAACAGAAAAGGCTAATATAGCTTGTCCTTTAAAATGTAACGATTGCTTTAAAAAACATTAAATATTAAAATCATCCAGGGGCACATACAAAAAAAAAAAGCTCTTATCTGAATCTAACATGTCCTTTGTCAAATCAAAAAGTAAACGTAACCAGTAAATACACAGCGGGGGATTATGATAAGCCTCATTTTCCCACTGGCATAACAAACCCCAGCCGTTGAGTGTGCTCTCCCAACTGGATGTAATTACACAATAACCATAACATAATAAGCACTTCCCTTGCTGGCTTTCTTTCACAAGCTTTGACCTGATAAATGTGGCTTTATGAAAGCTTACGAAAGCTATTTATCAGCAAGCCACACCTGATTGCCAAACACACAGCACAAAGCATTTATTTGATAGCTGCCTGGCAGACTTGTGGAAGTACGACGTCCACAGCATGACACGCACTTTGACACCTAGACAGTTTGATCGCTCTGCTATAACACAACCACTTCACAAACCGCCGCTCTCCTGGAAAAGCAATTCATGCTTGTGCAGACAGCGTCGCCTCTTTCTCAGAACTTGACAAAAAGTAGGTCAGGGTTGTATCACGGGTGAGGTCATAGGTGAGTCTAGGCCTCGTGTGCATGATATTCTGAGAAAAGCACTCTGCCATTTGATTCGAGCTGCTGTGGGACTTCCTGGCAACCACAAAACCTCACGAGGTGTTTGGTTTCAGTGTGAACCGTTTCATAGCTACGGCTGATAACATAATTACCAAACTGCTCATTTGTTTTTTCAGATCTGAACTTTGAGTTTCATTACTTCTATTACAAAAAGTCAGTGAGTAATGTGCAACAAATGACTGTGTTTAAATGTACATTAGTCTTTGTGTAATAATTACTGCATGATGATGTGGCGCTGTGAGTGTGCAAGAATCAAGCGTTTGCGTCCATACCCTC
The DNA here is from genome assembly GCF_023724105.1 of Carassius gibelio. Classification (NCBI taxonomy): domain Eukaryota; kingdom Metazoa; phylum Chordata; class Actinopteri; order Cypriniformes; family Cyprinidae; genus Carassius; species Carassius gibelio. The sequence continues at coordinate 18,962,560 of NC_068403.1, read as the reverse complement.
TCCGTCCTCCTGAGCCTCCTCCTCATTGCCGCTGACTCCCGATCCCTCCATCTCTTCTTCCTCTGCAGCAGATGGAGCACTGGCTTCCTCGTTCTGAAGAGCTTTACCTTTACGTCTGGCCTTACGCTCTTTCTCCTACAACGAACACAAGCACAAAAACAACAACATGAAACCAATACTACAGACGGTTATAAATAATTCAATGTGCACTCTCTAAGAACTGACCGATTTTATTTTATGCTGTTGCAGAATCTCATCCAGTTTCTGTCTCTTCTTGTAGTTAAAGTAGAAGTTCTTGCACTGGGAGACTGTTTTGGAGCCCACCATCTTGGCGATAGCAGACCAATTTCTGCCATACTGGAGCAGACCTATGAAAGTGAGAGAAGGAACATTCTCACTTTAACGTAGAAACAGGAACAGAACTGTGAGTGAAAGAGTAACTACCGTCATAGTTATTTCAACACATCAGAGACAGCGTCATCGTCTGCATGACAAAACTAAAATGTCCCTTTATTGATATGGAGAAAGGGAAATGATGAGAAAACCCCTATTATAGCCAGACTGATTAATTGCAACTGCATTTTCAAATAGACAACAAGTATTTGAAATCAAATCAATGCATCCTTGGTCACAAACATTTTAAGAGCAGCATATGTGCAGGTCTCTTTTTTTTTCCCCTTTAATACCTGCTGTCCCACTAAGTCACATGCACTCAAAATAGGGCAGCACCAAGGCTGTTACAGTTTATATAAGATTTATATTACACACTGCCTAACACACAAAATCCCTGTGCGCTGGGTAACGGAAGCCTCGAGCGTTCCCATTTGCCCAGCCTCACGCCGTCATTAAGAAAAAAAACTCAATAAAAGGTCAAAGTGTGCTGTAGCTTGCAATCTGAAGGAGGAAAGTGGGGCAACAGCCTAACATTAACTGTTCTCAATCATTTAACACCAAGTTAGCGCTCAGCAGACATCAGCCAAGTCATTGTGTGCTGGTTAGCTTCACATTAGGAACCTATCTTGTCCAGTCTAAATGGCTGCTTTGATTTATATCGCTAGTGACCACAATAAAGCACTCCTGCCCTCCACATCAAAGCTACAAGACAGTCAGAGTAGATTGCACAGGGATGGAGAGAATGAGATGGAAAGATAAAATGAAGAGTGTAAGTGCAAAAAAATGCCCTTAGTGACATACAAACAAGCAAAGCAAGAAATCATTTGAAGTCTGATTTGTATGCTTATCCTCACCATCTCTGAACCTTGTTTCTGTCTCTGTTTATTCTGCAAACTTGCAGTTGTTTGTCAGAAACGCACGCACATCCTAATCTATGTAACATGGCAAACACACACAGACACTGCAGTGCAAAGGCATATTAAATAATAGCCTGCTTAGTAATGTGCACATACACAATTACCCAGAAGTACTTCTGCATAACAGGTCAAAAGTCAAGGAAACTCCATTCTTGCACAATCCAACAAGAGACAAAGTAGCGGTTAAATCCAGTGAAGGGTCAAAAACTGTCCTAAACTTCCTGAAATGCAGGTTTCATTCGTCTTCAATTTTAAAACATTACATTTTGTCCAGTACCTCCAAATGTTAAGAGTACTCCAGTAGGATAATGCTGTCCAATCAGCTTCAGTAATTCAAAGGCATGTACCGATGCTACATCCAATTGAAATCCTCAGCATTGGCCCACTGTGGATCATCCAATCAGGGAGTTGCATAAAAGCAAATATGCAGCCCTCTGGTCCACTCTTCTCTATTATTCCATCAGTCTTTTCTTCTTCGCTCAAATGCTTTCCATGGAAATGCACAGCAGAGGCTCTCGGAGTTCCAGAACAGCATGAGTAAGAAAAAGAAAGTAGAAGAGAGAAAAAGGGAGTGGCGTTTAGGAGGGAAATGAGCTCCCCTTCTTCCTCTGATAGTTGCGATGTCGTTTCTCTGATTCTCTCCAAACAGAGCAGCCCTTCTCTTTTTCTTCTCTCTCTCTCTATTTATCAAACTCACACGCTTTCTCTCGCCAGTCCTCTCTCTCTTTCTGTCTCAAGACCACAGTTTTTTTCCACTCGTCTTCACTGGCTGCCGCTTGGCTGGACTTTAACAGCAAAGTGAAGCTGAGATGCAGTGACTCCACCTCCCTAATGCCCGTCCTCCCTCCCTCCCTCCCTTCACAACCTCATCTGATCTCTTCTATCATTCTCTCTCTTCTGCGCACTCTAATGCATATTATCTGTGCCAAAACACATCTATGCTCAAACACACAAAAACAAACAAACAATGAGAGCAAGAGATTGTGGCAGAAATAAAAAGAAAGCGATTGGAGAGGTTTGATGTTGATATCATGAGAAAGCAGAGAGAAAGCTATTCCTAACTGACCTGCTTTTCTTCTTCAATATGACCTCTACACACAATCTTTAACAACAGTGTGAGAGAGGGAGAAACAGGGAGGCTTGCCAAATCCTCTAATTCGTGCCAACCCACAATTCAGCCACTTCCTTTCTCTCTGCACTCCAACAACTGAATCTAACCACTCACTCAATGTTTCAGAAAGAATGAACTAAAAGACAGGGAGAGAGAAAGAAAAAAAGAGAAAGAGACAAATTCAAAGACAGACAGATAAAAAGAAAACAAAAAGAAAATTATAAATAAAATATATAAAATATTTTTTTTTTTATAAAAAAATAAAATCTAGCAGAAGACAGACAGAAATAAAAGAAAAAGAGAGACAAAAACAAAGAGATAGACGTAATGGAAGACAAAGATGGAATGAAAGAAAATATAAATTTAGAGAGAACAAACAACAGAAAAAGATAAAAAGACATACTTAACATAACACAGGGAAATAAAGACAGAAACAGACAGAAAAACAACACGTGAGACAGAAAGAAAAAAGAGTGAGAGACAAAGACTAAGAGAACAACAGAAAAAACAAAAACACCACCACAAAAATAAAGACAGCTGGAAAAGGAAAGGGCGCTTACACACTGCAGCTAAATCCAGTTGTCACTCCTCTTCAGAGAGCTGAATCTTGTTCTGTTCACATTGACTTCACTTATTCATAGGAGTGACAACTGAAGCGACTTGCTCGTGTTTATTTAAATACAGCTCAAAACTGCAGTGTATGTGGCAGTGTGTGCTTGGGGAGAGAATTATATGAAAAAATTAAAAAAATTTCACATTTATCAGCATTTACAAGATTTAAAAAGAACACGGGAGGAGAGCTGTGTACAGTAGCTCTAGGTTTTATGTTACACAAGTCTTTATCCTTGCCATCAAGTGCCCCCACGGCCACATACACACTCACTTCCCCTCATTTACTCAGAGATGTGAACACAAGCGAGGCCACCCTGCCTTTAAAAGGCTGTGCCAGTGTGCGGTAGTCACAGAGCAGAGCTGCTCTCTCTCCCTCTGTGTGGAGGAATGCAGCGAAACGGCCAGGTGCCATTAACATATATTACTCTTGTCTCCCTCTCCTGCTTTAATAATGATCACAGATTTGCACATTAGCATAGAGAGCTGTAAGCGGATTTAAAAAGCACAGGCAAGGTAACTGGCTGGTGTTAAGAGGGTCATGGGGTGAGGGGTGGCAGTATATTTGGGAACAGAGTAATAAAAAGACAAAGACAAAGCTGGTACCCTGAGGGTAATAACAGCAGCGTTGGCAAAAATCACAGTCTAGGCTTGGTTTTGATGTTAACCAGACACATAAGATAAAAATTGCAAGTTGGGGAAATTATATGAATGAATGAATGAATGAATGAATGAATGAATGAATATTAATAAATTACTAGGTTAAATAAAAGTGGTTTGTGCATTAAAATAATTTCTTTAAATCTATAAATGAAAAATGTTTATAAATAAATAAGGTTCTTGCAGAATTGAATGAATGAATAAATGAATGAATGAATAGATAGATTAGAAAAGATAGAAATAAATAGGATTCTAGTGTCACAGTTTATTTAAATGTATACATTAATGAATGAAAATGTATGTGTGTGTGCATAATAATATTTTAAGTGTTTTTTTTACATCTTTCTCTGACCCTTTTCTAAGTAGATGACCTTTAAGACTGCATGAGAAATTCACTAACTGCTTTCAAGTTACTGAACAGAAAATAGGCATATAATGTAAAAGAAAAAAATAATAATGTGTTTACTTGCTCAGAGTTGTGATGTACTGTGTTGCAATACTGTGTCAACTTCTGAATGAGCTAATTTTGCAAATTAATCATCATGCATTAACACCAAACCCTAATTTTAAAAGAGCGTTCTTCTAAATTAATGTGAAGATCTATAAAATCTATTCATTATATAAATGGATACTTGTTGTCATGGAGCGCAGGACAAGTTCTTGTGATTTTAAACAACAAACTTGATTAGGCCCAGGGGACTTTATCATTAATGAAATGTTATTAAGTTGGAGATCCTGTGAGTGGTGTGGAGCAGGCTGCTTGAATGATCAGATGTGATGTGCCAGAGAAACAGAGAGCTGTTCACAGAGCGACGTGGAAGTAGCTCATCTAAATTAGGTCAACAGAGCATCCGTTTAACACACTAACAGTCTACATTACAGACCCAACACTGACACATACAAGTAAGAAGATGAGACCTTTGCTCTTTATTCAAACTTTCTGTTTTACGCATATAACACCCCATGAAGTTTTGAAGGTCCATTAATGAAGCTCTTATTCTTAAACTATGAGTAAATGACATGTCTGGATATCCAGCTATCATATAAAGATGTGCCTCGCACATAAAGACACATTATTATGTGTATCACTAAGTGCATGTATGTGAAATGAGGCCAAGGGCACAGTGTGTGATCTAGTGCTCATGTAAATGTTTGTGGAGTTGCTAGGCTAAGTGTTACAGGTCTTATCAGGCCGAGTTACATCTATTTAACTAAACAGGGATATACGAACTGTCAACACTTTAAAATTATATTTTGATCCAATCCACCTAATAAAAAAACACTGAGGAGCCATTCACACAGAATGCGTCTTTGCGTATAAAAATGTGAGGTGCAGCGCTCAGGCTACATCTTAAAATCCCTATAAAACTTAATAGAAATTCAACTCTATATTCTTTCAATTTAAGTCAAACATAGAATAGTTTATCCTTTTAGCTAATACTTTAAACATTTTATAAAAAAAAATGTTGGTTAACAAATAGAAATTCTCTGAAAAACAACAAAAAAGCTTAAAAATAGTTAAAGACTTCAAACTCAGATACCTGAAAGACTGTACCTCGCTACGGATTACATAATCTGAGAATATTTGTTTTCGATCTAAATTTGTTCAATTTAAAAGTAGACGCTTTAAATTTTCAGATGCAGGAAAGACTGTGCCTCACTTTAGTTTCATTCGGATTGCATAATCAGATTATATTTGCTTTCAATTTGAATTTGTTTATTTAAAATAAGACACTTCAAACTCAGACACGGGAAAGACTGTACCTCACTTTAGTTTCATATGCATTACATAATCAGATATATATTTTGTTGTGTTATTTGTTCATTTAAAAGTAGACAAGCATTCTATAGACATATTTCTCATGTCTGTGTCAAATTTCGCTGAGTTTGTGACGTGTAGAAAGTTGCTCACTGAGACCTAGACGGCAGAAAGTGGACCCTGTTTGTTTTGTTTATTTTGCAAAAGCAGTGTTTTGTTGTTATTGTCAGTGTACACAAATAAATGTAGGCCCTTTTTAGATTCAATAGATTTTAGTCTTCTCTGTATCAGAGTATTTAAGGTTACTCTGTGAATCAGGAAAAATTGAAAGTGAACACGCTGGCGCGCAGAGGGTTAAAGACGCTGCATTCAATTTTATCTTTAGATGGTCAATTTAGATTTCAAATTCAATATTGATTTTAGAACTGTTGAAATTATTTACTGCATGTAACGCAAGTACTTTATAAGTAACTGTAATTAAATTACAGTAATCCCTTACTTTTTCAGTGGATATGTAATTTAATTACAGTAAAGCGTTACTTAATAATGCATTACATCAACACTGACTGAGAATACTGTCTATTCAATAAATGCAGTAGTGACAAAATACCAAACATGGGTTCTGACCTTTCTTTGCGGTCTCCATCTCCTCTTCAGTCCAGCGAGAACTTTCATTCATCTCCAGATTAGCTAAAATGTAGAGAGAAGAAGAATGTCATATAACATGAAATAATAACGAAGTCTCTATAATGAAATTCAGCGTCCATCTTGGTAACAACCCAGGTTGCAGTTTTCGGTTTCGGTTTGTAAGTGCAGCTTCTATCTACACAAGTAGAAGAGATCAAAATCTCCAAAACTGTTTCAATAAAATAGTTACATATACAGATGCATCTTAATAAATTAGAATGTTGTGGAAAAGATCATTAGTTTCAGTAATTCAACTCACATTGTGAAACTCTTGTATTAAATTCAATGCACACAGATTGAAGTAGTTTAAATCTTTGTTTTTTTTTAATTGTGATGATTTTGGCTCACATTTAACAAAAATCCACCAATTCAATCTCAACAAATTAGAATACTTCATAAGACAGAACAAAAATAAACATTTTTAGTGAATTGTTGGCCTTCTGGAAAATATGTTCTCTTACTGTACACATACTCAATTCTTGGTAGGGGCTCCTTTTGCTTTAATTACTGCCTCATGTCAGTGTGGCATGGAGGTGATCAGTTTATGGCACTGCTGAGGTGGTATAGAAGCCCAGGTTTCTTTGACAGTGGCCTTCTGCTCATCTGCATTTTTTGGTCTCTTGTTTCTCATTTTCCTCTTGACAATGCCACATAGATTATCTATGGGGTTCAGGTCTGTTAAGTTTGCTGGCCAGTCAAGCACACCAACAGCATGGTCATTTAACCCACCTTTGGTGCTTTTGGCAGTGTGGGCAGGTGCCAAATCCTGCTGGAAAATGAAATCAGCATCTTCAAAAAGCTGGCCTGCAGAAGGAAGTGCTCCAAAAATTTTTGGAAAACGGGTACAGTGACTTTGGTTTTCAAAAAACACAATGGTCCAACACCAGCAGATGACATTGCACCCCAAATCTTCACAGACTGTGGAAACTTACTGAACTTAACACTTCAAGCAACCTGGGCTATGAGCTTCTCCACCCTTCCTCCAGACTCTAGGACCATGGTTTCCAAATTAAAAACAAAACTTGCTCTCATCTGAAAAGAGGACTTTGGACCACTGGGCAACAGTCCAGTTCCTCTTCTCCTTAACCCAGGTAAGATGTCTCTGACATTGTCTGTGGTTCAGGAGTGGCTTAAGAAGCGGAATACGACAAATGGAGCCAGATGGCTCTTGATGCCTTCACTTCAGCCTCAGTCCATTCCTTGTGAAGTTCACTCAAATTCTTGAATCGATTTTGCTTGACAATCCTCATAAAGCTGCGGTTTTCTCACTTGGTTGTGCATCTTTTTCTTCCACACTTCTTCCTTCCACTAAACTTTCTGTTAACATGCTTGGATACAGCACTCTTTGAGCAGTCAGCTTATTTGGCAATGAATGTTTGTGGCTTACCCTCCTTGTGAAGGGTGTCAATGATTGTCTTCTGGACCACTGTCAGATCAGCAGTCTTCCCCATGTTTGTGTAGCCAAGTGAAACAAATTGAGAGACCATTTTGGAGGCTCAGGAAACCTTTGCAGGTGTTTTGAGTTGATTAGTTTATTGGCATGTCACCATATCCTAATTTGTTGAGATAGTGAATTGGTGGGTTTTTGTTAAATTTGAGCCAATATCATCACAATTAAAAGAACCAAAGACTTAAACTACTTCAGTCTGTGTACACTGAATTTAATACACAAGTTTAATACGAAGGGGTATGAATTATCTCAGCATAAACCTGAAATAGGGGCAACACAGCTGCACGAGTGAACAATAAAACCCATAAATGTAAGCATTATTGGCATTAATAAAGATTTTAATGAAGAGTAATAATTTGTTTTATGTTACATTCAATCATGTGTTCATGTTTACGGCCATGTTATTCAAAGAACTGTTAGTAAAAAAAAAAACCCCAAAAAAAGGTCTAGTCCCCTTCAATAATTAGAAATTGGTGAAGTCCTGAAGGGGTATAAATAAGAATTGGGTTTGGGCCTAAATCTGACACATCTGACTGGTATAAAACTATGTTTTGTAACAAATCATGGAATAAAATCAACCAATCAATAAATAAAATGCAAGAGGTAGTCGACAACGAGTTGCATGTTTGTTGCATAATCCAATAATTTCTCTGGGCAAAATAATTAAATACTTGCCAAAACAAAAATCTTTACAAAATATAGTTTTTCAGACAGCATAGTACGGCCAAATCCAAAGGTGACACTGACACAACCAACGAGTGAAATGCCCGCACTCAGCTGTAAATTCATCATAGGTAAGGAGCAATGGCAATTCCCTGGCATTAGAATTTATCCGAGGACACGTCATGAACCGCCAAGCATTAGGCCTACATTTAAGTGAAAATGAATGGCAGGTAATATGCATCTTTTTGTTTGAAACGAAAAAAAAAAAAAATGCTGAGTTTTGTATAATTATAACACACTCTGAGGTTAACAGACAAAAACAAGAGGCAGAAAGCAGTTTTCTTTATTTTACAAAAGCTTTACAGTATTTAATGATGTTTTGCTTCTATCCGTATGACAAACCAGCATTGGTTATGACCATAAATTGTTAGTAACAGTTGGGAAAACAATGCAGTGATCACGTCGGTGCCTCACACGCACATACAACAAATTTGGTATTGCACCCTGTTCCTTGTCAAAATAAAATACAGTTAAAGAAACATAAAATGTTGCATTGCTCAATTTAAATAGTCTGTAGTAGTACAGTCTGTGCCGTTCAGTGTAGGGCTGTGCGATTAATTGAAATCGAAATAAAATCGCAATTTGAGTGTGCGCAATTTTTTAATCGCTTTATAGCATGATTTTCCACAGCCCGACCTCCTGCAGTATGTTATCTGAACCAATCAGGATGCAGCGCACCTAATGCAGAGCACAAGAACAGAGCAGACTGGGCATATGCCTAACTCCAGGTTCACACACTCTGTCTGTGATGTGTAGCCTTTTTTTTGAGCCCATGTTAACGGAACAGAACGTTCACATTGCATGCAGCAAAAAGATGAGAACAGAAAAGGTTATAAATAGAAATGTGCAAAAAGATTTAATATCTTGCGCATGAGCACAGAGAGAGTTGTGAGTGCACAGGACACAGGTTGAGCGAGAGGAGACACGTTTTAAGGCAGCGCGTATCTGAGCACGGGTTTTATTTTATTTATTATAATTTTTTGCCATATGTCTAGATTTTGTTTGACATCTTTACTTAGTGATTATTTTGACTTAAGTCTGTTCTAGAGACATGTTACAACTTTTTGATAAAGCTCTCATTGGTTTTCTTTTGGAAATATGTTTCAAATGTATACTGAATGCATTTATGACTGTAAAGCATGCCTGTGTGTGTCAAAATCATGATTTAAATCGAAATCGCGAAAAATTGATCAAAAAATCGTGATGGGTTTTTTGTCCATATCGTACAGCTCTAGTTCAGTGTGACCAGCAGCTCAATGCTGATATCGCCCATATGTGAAGGATGATGTTTTATGTCGATAATGCAAATGAAGAATGATGCCTATAGTTTACATAATAAATAATAGGTTAGCATCCAGATACTTCGCAAATATGTAAACATTTGGATTCGTGCATAATGAGAGAGGTAGGCTTCAGTTTCCTTTTTAAATTAATTTGTTTTGGCTTGATGCTTATATTTAGCCTAAATACAACTTTAGAAGATTTGCTGTGGAGACAAGGGAACTAAAATAGGCTAATTGTGTTGGTCATTTTGCTTTTATTTACCATTATTTTAGCCTACATTAATACTACATTATTCCTGAAATAGTTTTTGTCTTTCAAAATTAACACTTTTTCCATACGGAAATTTTATTTACATATGTTGAAACTTTTTGTATGGTTTTATTGCGTTGACTTTTTTCTTTTGTAAATCTATAAAAGAAGATGCTGTATTGGCTATGACTAAGAGAGATCATTCAAGATTGTCTTTATGATTTTCTTTGAGTACTTTATTATTATTATTATTATTATTATTATTATTATTATTATTATTATTATTTATTATTGGCAAAGAAAAAGTAAAAAAATAACATTCTTAACTGGAATGTTTTCTACTCAGAGGAACACAGGAACAGAAACTTTCAAATACTGATTCTGCTCGTAGTGAAACAATATTTGTTTTTTCTCTCGTTTAAAGCCCTGCTTTATACAACTGACCAATGTCGGTATCAAAATTGGCCAATAGTTGTTTGTTAAAATCAGTATTGGTAAAAAATAAATCATATTGGTGCAACCCTAGTTGCAAATTCATATCCATACTTTAAATTACTTAAAACTAAACCAAACAAAAAGCACAAACAGGCAAAGACAGAAACTCAAGGTAAAGTGACTTATGAAAATGACTCAAGCTCTTGTGACATTAGTAAAAGTTCAAGAGCTGCCACAGGCACTGTTTTGACCCTCATGCTGAAGTATAGGGGATGTTTTTGACTGAAGCACAATCAACATAAGTTCAAGAACATTCTTAGCCAAGCTAGATGAGCGCTAAACATCATGAAAAAGTGCATTTCAGAAAATGAATTGCCTTCTCATCGTAAAACCAGGGAACACTGTGACACTGGGGACAGATGGTTTCTACTCAACCATCAAAGTATTTGTACAGCATTTCATTATTGGGATCATTCTTGTTCTGTTGATATTGCAGTTAAAATGTCCTCAGATTTAGGGAAAACAGAAAAGGGAAGTTATAAAACTATAAGTGGGACAATGTTATACAATAAAAGGTTGTGCATGGTTAATTTGCAGAGCAAAACAAAGAACTCATTTGAACATGACCTCAGAGACCCACAAAAAAAGTAAATGGTATGCAAGTGTTTGCTTACCCAGCTCACTGCTTAGTGGTGAAGTGTTCTCTTCCTGCTCGTTGGTCATAGAGCGAGTGACTCGTCCTTTCCGGTGACCGCGGCTGTTTGCGGTCCGCCTGCCTTTAGCGGTTACAGGAGGCTCTTTCTCCTCTCCATCCTCACCAGAGGTGTCATCTCTGCAAGAACAAAAACGTATCATTATCATAGTCGAAACAAGCTCTTATCACAGCAAAATTACTCATACATCATGTTTGATTATGAGACAGACAGATAGATAACCGATAACACACACAACCTAAAAAAGCCCTATATGAATGTGAAAACACTGTGCAAATGCTGGCTCACTCGCTAGTGTATTCCCTTTCAGCTGTACAGCACAGCGTCAGGAAGTGGCTGTGGCATGAGCAGACCCTCATTTATCTTACCTGCACAATATCCATCTTGCAGATACAGTACTAAATATAGGAGCAGCAGCTGTGCCCGCAGGTTGTGAGGATCATGGGGGAGAAATCAGAGAAACGCACAGACTTGGCTTAATACACTCATTTAATGTATAGCTGGCCATGCTGAGGCATATACTGAGGCCTGTGTATTCGGGCCAGTGCTAATGTGCTCTAATCACACCCTGCAGTACTGCTGACTGCACAGGTTTAGTTTAGATTAATACATTGTTACCTGTACTTCCCTAGAGTATTTTAATATAGTGTGCACCTGTGAGTGACAGAAACTAACAACTCACTAAATTAGGCTGAAATGATAGAGAACCAGAATCTGTGCACAGCTATATTCAGTGAAATCTAAATGCTGTGTTCCCACATGGACCAGTCTATTATGTTGGTAATATTAATCAAATAACCATACTAAAAAGAAAAAGAGAAACCCGGTCTTTTTTGCTATTCATAATTTTAATATTAATTTAATTTAAAAGTGTATATATAAAAAAAAAAAAAATCTGGTATTGACAACTACAATTTTGGTATCATGACCACAGTTCTATCCTAAAGTCTGTAAACTCCAAACTGCTTAAAAGTGCTCTGAATCAGAGGACTTTAGCACGAGCACTGAGTGGCAAGTCAGCAGAATACTTTTTCCACCTGCCAGTTACATAACTGTGCCTTTGCTGTTTAAGCTGAATCACAGAGAAAAACAAGCTGTAAAGCCACAGGTTCAAAGCATTTGATGAGAGAAGATGCAAGGAAAAGAGAGAAAGATACTCACTTCATGCCGTCCTCTTTCTCATCTCCCTCTGCTTTGTCCTCCTCATGGTCTCCCTCCTTTTCTTTCTCCTTCTCGTCTTTCTCTTCCTGATTGTTGCGGTTCACCTGTTGCTGTGCCTGTTGATTATTCTGTGAATGCAGCCAATCAAAAGACAGCAAATTAAAACCAGTAAAAAAACACCACAATCCTGATTAAGTTGTAAAAAAATGTATCTATGACACCCTAGAACCAGGACATTGTTCTATAAATTTCTTTGTAAGGGGCAAAAAACAACAACTAATAATCATTAAAATAATATCACCCAGGCCTCACTTCTATGTGTCTGGGGTTTCCTTCACATAAGAAGTCCATTTTGAATTATGAGGCACCATAAACCATCTATTTTAGTCAGGAAAGAGAGAGTATGCACCACTACAACTACTACAAGAGGGAATTATGGATGACAGAAGGATGAAGGGGGAGGGGGACACAGACATAATCTGAGGGGACAGACGACGGACAGATCAATGAAGTGAAAGAGTGCAGGAATCTCAACATCTCCATGATCCGATTCTGCCTCAGAGCTTTTCATTTTGACAGACGGCACCTCGTATAACCTTACGCACACACATACGAGGATAGTCACAATACAGGATTCACTTTCAGCAAAATTTTCTTCCATGCAAACCAACTGATTCCAAAATAAATGTAATAAAATGTTTTTTCTTCTCTGAAACGGTAAAATTAAACATGTCTGCATCCACACACACTCAGTTATTCATGCACAGTTAAACACACATATACAGATGCACTCATCCAAACAATAACTGGCTTTCTGTTTTTCTGTCTCCCTTTTGTTCATGCTTTCTTTCACCCGTCAGGCTCATCCCACTGTATCCCTCGTTTTCTGTGTTTGTGGCACTGGCTGAGAGCGTTTTAATGCGAACCCATTAAGATCAGGCGATATTTAATGACCTGAGCAGAACCGCTCCAGCAGCAAAAGACCAGTAAAACAAATGTGTTTGAGCTCTGGGCTCATTATTCTATCAGCTTTTATTGAGCCTGCTATTATTGCAGGCAGTGCACAAACACACACACACACACAGAGCTCTCTTTCTAACAACTTCACCTCATGCTCTCGTGCTTTAAAACAAAACACAGACATTTCATACATTCACGATGCAACAGTTCCGTGACTCTCTCTGTGTGCGTGATCATCCTCACACACACATACAGAAATTAATGAGTGTGTAAGATCAGGAAAGAATCACTGCAGACTCCAACAGGGCACAGAGCTAGATAATTACTTCATATGGTTTGAGCTCACTTTGAGGAGTGCGCCTGTGATACTCATTAGAATTATGCTGATTTATTTTTAATAACACACTCTCATTAAAAAGAAAAGCCAAAATCACACCACGACTTTAAACACTATAATCATGAGGTATGTGCTGTAAATGAGGGGACAGATCCACAAGCAAATAAACAATGTTAATATAATTTAATGTAGCATAATGCCATTGTCAACATCCTTGAAAGTTTTCAGATCTTATGCTGCGTTCCATTCAACTCGGAAAGTCGGAATTCCAGCTTTCCACCAAAAGGAAACCACTTGATGGAGGACTTTCAATTTCAACGCTTGCAGAAACTTACTACTGATTTTGCAGAGCTGTTGGAGATGACATGCAAAAAGGCTGGACTTTAATAAGCCTGTTGATAATGTATAAAAAAAGCTTACATTTTCTTCTCTGTTGATAATCACTCACCTCAAAATAAATTACAGCACTGGCTTTGTGTTTCTTTAAACAACATTTTCCAAGTAGGAATCTCTCTCACTCAACTTTAAATGAAACGCCGCATTAAAATGTCAAAGGGCATGCTGGGAGATGTAGTCTCACGCTCACCTGGCTCCTGCCTCGGCGACGGTAGCTCCTGCGAACAATGTTCTTGTAGTTCTCATTCTTCTTAGTCAGGTAGTAGAACAGGACACACTCAGCCACTGTCTGTGAGCAGACACACACACACACACACACACTTCAAACCTTCCTCGTTCTGCTCATACACTCTGATCAGTTTCATGCACACCGCCTGCAGTGCAAACAATGCGATGAAGAGCATGGTATTAATAAAGACGCAGGTGTATACCTTTCTCTCCAGAAAGGAGGCTATCAGGGCAAAGTTTTTTGGGTGCTGGATAAACCTGCAATGAGGGAGAGGAGGAGCTGTTATACAGAGCAAACACAAAGTTCAAATGCTGTATGATCGTCTTTAGGTGACTTCTGTGAAGCGGATTTCTTTAGAATGTGTTGATTTCTCTGGTAAAGTTCCTCATTGGCTCATGCTTAAGAACTAGACTAGACAACATCTCTCTCTCACTTCCTATTGCTGCTGACCTCTGCGTCATGGTCCAGAACTTTACAAAGCCTCTGCCACTCAAACCAATATGACACAGTTTTAGTAGTGATGCACTGAAGTGTATTTCTTATTTAGCAAAACACCAAAAAAGCTTTTAACTAAATAAATTTAAAAAATCGTATTAGGTCGTATTTACAGGTGGTAAACCAGTCAACTTAATTTCTTTGGCAACAAGACACCACTGCTCGAAAAAACTAATTTTCTCTAGCATCCTTTTTGGTTAAAGTTAAGTGCGTTCACACAGCTGACATGTTGACCTGTTGTGACCTATTCATATTATGTACAAAATCGATGCTGACACAATCAACCAAAATTTGCAATCAGAGGAGCGCTAATAAATCATTTCAACCCTCTAAAGTATTTGCAGGTAAAATCCAGTCATTTCAATAGGAATCTATGCAGCTGGGAATTTTATGTGACAATTTAAAATGTTGACCGTTTGGTTTGAAATTGACTACTATCAACAGACAAATGTAGCTTTTTGCCGGCTAAATATTGCTAAAGTAACCTTAATACATTACATTTTGTTCTTTTCATCTTACATTTTGTACTCAGGGTAATTGATAATGACCTTGAATCTAAAATGTTTGACTAACAGCTTCTGTCTGAAAGCACTTTTAAAGCTTAAGAGCCTGTGGTCATTCTAAAACTGCATGTTTATTTCAGTTGCATGATCGTTTTAGTTTGACTGTAGAGAACTGGAGATGTGTATTCGAGCAGTCGTGCTTACATCAGCATCAGCACAGAGATGTAGATTTCAGCAGTTCACGTTTCACCTAGTGCTGCACCACTAGCCACCTATCGACACCACCACATGCACACAAACTGCTGAGCTCTCGAAAACCAGGAGAGCGTTTCTAAACCACACGCTGATACATTTTAGAACCAATTTCAGAACTCCTCATTACTTCACGCAGAATCAACATGCACATCAATGCAAAGAGGACAGAACGTACTTCTCACGGAAAGTGTCCTTCTCCTGTTCACTCCACATGTTCATGACCTGTCTGTCTTTGTAGACCTTCATGGGATCGTCCATCAGCCCATTCATGTTGATGAACTTTATCCTCTGCTGCTCGGCATCAAACAGCATGGGAGGAATCACAGCTAACTGACGCATCTGCTTCTCTGAGTTCTGCAGTGAGAGAGAAAGAGAGAGAGAGAGAGAGAGAGAGAGAGAGAGAGAGAGAGAGGAAGATGCAGTCACAAAACATGAAATGAAAATAAATATGCGACAAGAAACCGAGAAACAGTAAAGCCAAAAGCAAGGCAGAGACAGTCAGCAAATATGTGGCCACTGAATCTTATGTCTGTGTTTAGGAAGTGCATCAGCCACAAAACCCTACTTGTTGTGTAAGAGACCATTAGTTGTGAAGCCACTTTGATATTTGTGCACTTTTTCCAGACAGACACATAAACAATCCTTTTACATTCAGGAGTAGACTTATCTATTCAGTCTAGCAACGTTTTTCTCCAGAATTGTTATTGCAGTTTTGGTAACATATACACAACTGTCCATGTTTGGTGAGACTTTTACAATGTTTTTACAAAGTCTCATTTGTTTGATTTTGATAGTATTTTGTAAAATATTTTTTTTGCTGTCACTTAATTTAATGCATCCATGCTAAATAAAATTATTTCTTAAAAAAGATCTTACTAACTCAAAATATATAAAAGGTAGTGTATAATATATGATTTGACTGATATTTTATTAGCCAAAAAATGCTGCAAATGCATATCTTTAACTATATGTTGTCATATAAACAGACAGTCTGTGATAATGTCTGTGATAATGATTCCACAAAACAGTTTTTGCTTCATTCAAATAATCACAAAGTTCATTCAGTGAATGATTCAGATGATTTCAGACGGCTAACTTGTGAGCTGATTCATTAAAAGTTCACTGTATGTGAGTTAATCGTTCAATAATTAATGTTTTGAATGCAAAACACAATATGAAGAGATGTTTCTTGACATTAATTCATGCTACAATATTTTTAAAGCTCACAACATGGTCAAATGTGCTGTTCCATGGTGCTGTAGATTTGGGACTGAGAAGCAGTACAGGAAACAATGCATGAATGCCAACAGCACCCCTACCTCTTGCTCCGAGATGCCATCGATGATCTCAGAAACCTCATGTTCGCTGCGGGCTGCTGAGGCCAAACCCCCACCTCGCTGAGCCACTCTACTGTAGAGAAACACATATAAATACAGATATAAATACACTTATGAAACCACACGATCATGCAGATGTCTCCGAAGTTCAGGGCCACTCACTTCTGCATGCGCTCCTGCAGCTCCCTCTGTTTGCGGATCTCAGGAAACTGTTTTTCGTAATACTCCCGCACTTTGCTCTCTTTGGCTCTGCGGCGTGGGTTACTCTCAATGCGCTCAACTTTCTTCTCCCAGGCCTCCATTAGCTGGTCGTAGCGCTGGCAGAATTTCTGCTCCTGAGCACACAAGTCAGAACATAAAGGGTGAATATAAAAGTATTAAAATGATATGCTGCAGTGAATTCACCAAGAGAGGAAACATAAGAATGAAAGTAATTACTAAAAGCTAACAGTTCCGATCTAGTTTTTAACCACCGCACTATTCAATAACTACACACTTTCCTAACATTAAAATCCTCATCGGGATCCTATGGAAGGCTATCCTAGTTGGCCTAGTACTGAATAAACAAATGTGCTCAATATTCAGGCACTGCAAGCTGTGTTTTTATCTGTTCATTTGAGTGCTATCACTTACCCACTGTTTGCGAGCATGATTTCTTCTTTTGAAATACAGAATAAGCTTCTTCCTCATTGCCTGATTTCTGTAAAACAGGAATACATAATCAGCACAAAATGCTACCTCTAAACTTCAGATGTGGTGCATCTTTGCATATACAAGAGAAACCAAGTGTATGCATCAGTGAGCTTTTGTGCAAGAGAAAGCAAAGGCAAACAAATTTTGCAAAGGTCTAGGACCCTAGATATGACTTGGCTCCCTCCTTCAAAAAATCCTACAAAAGGGTCTTCTCTTCCAGCACTTTGCACAAACTGTATATTTATGCCTATATGTCGAGGGGAAATCGGCCTGGCATCATCTGCATTTGATGAGACACTGGTACACTTGGCAGGATCTCTTTGAGTCAGTGGTTTATGTTTGTACTTGTGCAAGTGAGATTAAGTGTATAGGTACAGAGGTGGCACTGCATTACACACCAGATGGCCAGCAAGATTAGCTGCTGTGCGAGACGCACTGGAACCTAGAATGCAGCCCAACGCCCATGATCTACCCACACATCAACTATTACACAAATATTTCCCACTGGTGCTGCTCAGGTTGATAAAAGACTCCTGAGAACAAAACCCTCAATTGTGTGTGATCAAAGAACAGCTGAAATACATATTATATCTTTCTCAAACACATTTTTGCATGTCTGTGAATTGTGAGGCCAAATGACCAAAAACACCACGGAATGACCGGAAGTAAGGGTTTTGTTAACCACAATAAATGAAGGTGTAATCACACTTGCAAAAGCAGATCCACTGTCACAGTACAGCTCACACCAAAGATGCTTTCTAACTCAGCAGCTTTCTGGTGATTATCACAGCAAATCTGACTAATTTGAACCCAGGTGAAATCTGCAAACTTTTCCATCCTTACGCAAAACTCCACATTGCTTGATCAATTAATAGTTAACCTTAATGCTGCAAAATGTGTTTATTGCAGCGGCGCAGTCACTGGTAAGATTGGATGTGCAAATGCCACTCATAACAACAACAACAACAAAAACACACTTTCTAGTTTGAATAAAATGCTAGTAGCAGGATTATAAAATGAATAGATGTGATGATGATCATTTGATAAAAGAGAGCGTGCCATACATTTGAGATCATTTTAATGACCACTGAACACGCCTCTTTACTTTATTTATTTATTTGACCGGGACAGTGTACATTAATTAACATTACAGTAAATGCACAAGAATTAGCCAAAAGGCTATTTTTCATCTGTTGTCCCTGGAGTTACTACATTTCTATTGCTTTCCATGTTGAATAACTTTCTGTCGTTTCTATTTGAATGTACTTTTAAAGTTTAAATCACATTAAAGGCATAATTTGTACATTATGAATAAATGATGATGCATTTATATACGGTCTTTTTTCATTGTCTTTTTGACAATTAATCAATCATCGATAATCATCCATTGTGTTTCTCTGTGTAGTCAAAATCATAATATTTCAATAATAGTCAAAATAGTCTTAAGCTGCATTATGCACAGTGCTGAGAACCAAAATTTACCATAAAAGATGATGAAACAAATTCTAAAAGGGAGGGACTAAATTAACAAACATTTAAGAAACTGTAATATTAGAATATTTATTGGGCTCTAATAGGGGTAGGCATTATGACCAAAAGCTTATATCACAATGAGTAATTTTATTTGCCAGTAACAATAATCACAATATAGGCCTAGTTATTTTTACTTTAAATATGGTCTTCAAAAATCTAAATTGGTGGTACGATAGAAAATTCACAATTCTTAACATCTCTGTCAGCATCACCAAAAAACTCAAGCTCACTTAAGACAAGTGAACTGACAAGAAACTAATTACAAGACAAAAACTACAGTAGAACAAATAAATAAGAAATGTTACACACATTGTACAAAGTAATCAAATGTATAAAAATACTGCTTACTCTCACTGTGTAAATTAAATATACATTTCTGTTTATTAAAGTTGCAATAGTGATTTAGTCAGGAGCATTGAGAGATTTTCTCTATTTTGTTGTTTGATTAACATGAATGACAGAGAGCAGGAACATTAGACTGCTGTCACTTTAAGAGCTGCCCGGATTCAATACACTGTTCCATGCGTTTATGAGGATACTTGCAAAGACAAACATTTTGACACACAAAAGTGTATTTAACTGTTCAAGGCCTATAAAGTTGCAAAATAATCCATTCAATGCTCCCGTGCTCCATGAGCACAGTCTTCACGCGTGCGCACCTCTCAGACAGCACTCAGAAACCATCTCTCAGACAGGGCTCACATATAAAGGAGGAAAAAGAATATAGTGAAACGAGTTCGCTTCACTGCTGATTGCATTTCAAGCGTAATTCAGCAATATCACATAATCATTATAAACTCTGCAGTAAAGGTGGTGGCAAATAAGCATGCTTTTAATTGTTTGAGCTACAGATCTCAGTCTCTCAGTGGATGGAGTAGTTTATGGTTCTGAATGAAACAATGAGAGATACAGAGAAGTATACTCACATCTTGATGTTCTCATGGTACTGCTTGGTATCAGACGGCTGGTTATACAAAGGCTGTAGGGGAGACAGATGAAAGCAGTGGAGTTCAGTTTCACACACACACACACACACCGCGGTCACATCAGTGCATCCCAGCTATGGGAGAACTTCTCTTTTTCTACCGTCCCATTTTTCAGCCAAGCCCAGAAACACAGAGGAGTGTGTCCTCTCCAATACCACATCTAAAACCATCTGTTATCATCAACATCACACACTGGTTTGAGCTGCCAAGCGAAGGATTTTTCAATGGGGAAAATAGACATGTGGCAGTGTGTCTCTTCGGTGTCAAAGCGTATGATAAGAGAGGGCTGTTCTATTACCTCGATTATCAAGGCATTGGTGGTCACTTATAGTTAGGTTTCTAATCTGATGGATGCTGAGTGGTGTTGTGCCAAATGTCTCTGCACGAGGTAAACAGCCATGTTGTAAACAAATAGGCAGCAGTGCATGTAGTCACACACAGGCTGAAGGAGTTCATATTGCACACTATCGAGGTCATGTTACAGCCGTAGGTTTTCATACACCTCAAATAATACAATCACATTTAAAAAAAACAATACATATTAAAAAAAGATTAAGAAATCAGTTAATTCATTTCTTAACTGGGGGGGGGGGGGGTATGTGAAAGGAGGATAATACAAGGAGAAATGTGGACTCACCAGCTCTACTCGGGGTCCGAGTCCCTCCAGGATGCGATGAGCCTCCTCTGCCTTTTTCTGTTCAAAAAACACACAGCGCACGTGTCAGCGGGACATCACCACAGCAACACACCTTACACTCTCTCTAGCGCACACACAGAAACAAAGCAGTGTATAAGGGATGTACTATTAATAGAGCTCTAAACAGAAGACACTCGCTGCCCTCTGCTATCTACCTCTCTCCCCTCTCCCTTTCTAAAAGAGAAGAGAGAGAGAGAGAAGGGGAGAGGGAGAGGGAAAGAAGGCTGGGTAGGTAATCTAATTAGATGCAATAAAGAAAGAAGAATCTATTATGTTCTGTGCCGTCTTGCTCAGAGAGAGCGAGAGAGAGAGAGAGAGAGGGAGAAAGTAACAGAAAGAAAAACAACAACAATGGAGACCTTATGGCTTGCTATTTCTCTTCCACATAAACAAAAAAAAAAAAAAAACTAAAACTACATTTCCTTTCTTTCTCGCAAACAAAACTTGATGCTTTAAGAGCGGTGATAGGGTTTATTCCATTATTTTGAGATGGCATAAAAAGGGCATTTTCTACCAGTAATTCATCTACTAGCCGTTTTCCCGCAATTATCCAAACATTGTGTGTGAAATATCTTTATGTCCCCAACTACAAGCAGCTCACACTTTGAAATCATCTTTTTCAGTGAGCAGATCTGATCACCAGATGAAATGCTCATTTGTAACTGTTAAAATACAAAATATGACCACCCACATTTATATAACATCTATTCAGAACACAGCAACGTGAGCCACCCTGAGATATGAACTACATCAGTAGATTTCACATAAGTAAGCAAATAGCGATTTAACTGCTGATTATTTTGTCAATTTATTTTTCACATTTGAGGGTTGTGATTTAAATAGCAGATTTAAGTTACGCAATTTAATTGGAATTTTTCAATTACTAATAAATAATACTAAAACTGATAATATTACTTTAAAGTAAAAATCTAAATCAATCAGTTAAACAAATATATTGTCAAAATGCATAAATCAAAAATGTGTTCTACATCAATGCTCTCCCTTAAATGTATGTTTTTCTACATTTGACTGACATATGTACACACTAGGGATGTGCATCTCATAACTGAAATCTCGATGCATAGCCAATGATACGATACACTGAAGATACAAATGAAGCAGCTACCAATGCGATGTGATTCACCCCTATTACAATGCGATGCGAATCCATTTCGATTTGATTCGATTCAACAATGCGATTCAATGGAAAAAATATTGCTTTTATTTCTTTGGTTCAGACAGACAGCAAATCATAAATTAACTTACGTGTCTGTCATCTGACATCTAATGTCTGGAGGCCTGTTTCATAAAACACGTTTACCAAATAGGCCAGGCTTATTTCAGTTAGTCTCACTCAATGTCAAAAGATGTTCCATTAAGCAAATTTAGCATAG
Organism: Carassius gibelio; assembly: GCF_023724105.1. Taxonomy (NCBI): domain Eukaryota; kingdom Metazoa; phylum Chordata; class Actinopteri; order Cypriniformes; family Cyprinidae; genus Carassius; species Carassius gibelio. The sequence goes on along the minus strand of NC_068403.1, from coordinate 18,940,594 downwards.
ATCAACCTAACCATCAACCATCAACTGTTAGTGTGCTGACCAATAGAAACGCAATGATATTACCATCTGACTCTCACACATACAATAATAGCCATGCAGCCTTTCTCTCTGGTTTTATGACAGCTGTACCTTTTATGGTTAGCAGAAGAGATAGCAGAACATTACAACACCACAATCTAAAATTGCTCTTTAAAGCATAAAAATCACTAAATTAAACGTTAAAATCATTAAATGAATACTACATTTAAACTGCTATAAGAAACACTCATTAAAGTGCCCCCATTATGGGTAATGAAAGGTTCATATTTTGGTATTCGGAGTCCCCATCCAGACGAGTAAGGTGAGACAGACGACAAATAAAAGTCGATGGCAGATGATTTAGTTTCGAAACAAAATACAAAAGCGCGTGCTAATTCAAAAGTGAAAGTAAACTGCGCATGGTGCTTTTAAGCTATTTAAAAGCAAGATAGGGAAAATTCAAACAAACTAAGAACGAACAATTGCTTTATGCCAGATTGCCATCTATAAGTGAAAGCAAAATGTGAACGCCGGTTTTACAAGCAATTTAAAAGTGATGGAAAGTGAGGAAAATCACAGCCTCCTGCGGTGATACTGGTATTACTGGTATTGTCACACCTTGATTAAGTGGTGGGAAAATTTCCTCATCGTCACAACCCTACTGTGGGGTGGAGATTGCGCATGCCTATCAATAGGGCCTTTCGCACTATGCCTGCACTATTTCCCAGTACCATTTAAAGTGTTTTTTTTTTTATTCGCAACAACCGTGTGTACTAGGATGTGACATAAGCCGGTCGACAGCAATGTCATTTGTGCCCAATGTTCAACAACTTTAACAAAGAAGAATAACGTTAACAACAGGAGGATGGAGGACACTGTGATCAGAGCTGTGTTTTTGTTGTATCTCGCGGGTTTCACAATAATGGACAGGGAACGTTGACGTATACGTAATGCAATTGGATGACGGAAAGGAAGATTAAGAATCTCCAATGACAACTGGCAGTGCTACATTTGGTACAATAACTGCACTTCAGCATCTGTGTATTTATTGTTGTTCATCATACTTGCGAAATAAGTTGACACAATGTTTGCAGTATGTTAAATAGCGTTTTAAATCATGGCGGGTGAGGGCATTCTCAAACACGTCTGGCCAATCAATGTCTACTTATGTCACGGATAGTACCAGTAGTGATGGTTAGACCCTGCTCCGGAGTAGGAGCTAATTTGGTTCTGTAAAAAGGCAGTCGAGTTCTGAAATCGCACCTAATTCCTGCGGTGCGAAAACACCCAAAAGTGGGTAGTTCTACAATTAGTTCTGGAACTTTGGTAATAGTTCTGAAAAGGTTCCTGTGGTGTGAAAGTTCCTCATGGGATGAATTCAAGCCTAGTTTGGAGCTTCCACCCCTTTTTGGAGTTCCCTCCCCTATTTGGAGATCTCCAGGCTGCAGTTATACCCTTCTCGATAAAGCAGTGTTTGTGAGCGTAGTGCTGCTTTGTGCATATTTGCATGACTTTAACATTTACAGATGAAAAATATACCTGTGACATGTCAGTTATGCACTGAGAAAAACACAACGTCTCAAATGCATTAAACACCACAAATATATTTGCTGTTTGCCATGGTAAATCAATTTGATCTGTGATTGACATTAAGGACTTAATCCCTGCTTTTCCTCAGGTATCCGTGGTGTTGTGATACGTCATTCACACAGCAGCAGTGATGACAGAACACGCTTGAGAAAGTTTAGAGATAAATCAATCAACATAAAATCTTGGTCACTTTTTAAACAAATAAAGTCTAGTGCATCAACTAATAATTATAAATAAACTAATAGGTTTTTACTGATGCAAATACATGTGATGCATCTAGATACAAATGCCAACTGTATCTGATGCACACTGTTTTTTAAATTTAAAAATTAAACATTTAAATTTATGCATTTATCAGACGCTTTTATCAAAAGTGACTTAGAGTGCATTCAGGCTATCAATTTATACCTATCATGTGTTCCCGGGGAATCGAACCCCCAACCTTGCGCTTGATAGCGCAATGCTCTACCAACTGAGCTACAGGAACATTTTAATCAATTTAGTACACACACTTAAAACACACTAGTTTGCCGTTAATTTTATTGATCAGCTGTTTTATTGAATAGCTCGAAGCCAGAGGCTATTTACACATGTTGTAAGAAAGGATACAAAACCCTTCTTTGCTGGTGGAATCTTGATTTACATTATAAAGTGAAATTCAAAGGAAAACAACATGGCACATTTAATATGACAATTTCCTCTACCACAATGAATCAGCATGATATCAGCACAAAATTCTGTATTCTATAATGTTGATTTCAGAGAGCATCGAGCACTTCTTGGAAGAGAACAGGAAGGCGTGAGTGCTCTTTAGCAGTATCCCAGCATGAGAGGCCTTAAAGGATTAAGAGATGGTGGGTGTGATTAAAAGATCGCAGCAGGACAGAAGCCAGAACCACCTGATGGAGGGAATGAATGTACAGACCTGGATACACTTGAGACAGAGAACAGTAAAATCCAGAAACATGAGATACATGAAGCTTTCCAACGGGCATGTTAAAATTTAGTGCTAAAAAAGCCCTCCAAGGCGCATTCAAAGAGGATAGCCAATAATCCGATCACTTAAACCTCAGGAGGTGGTTTCAGATGCATACAAGATGTGACAGCGAGAAAAAGTAAAACAGAAATTATGCACCACTATAACAAAACAAAACAAAAAATGTGCTACAAAGGCAGTGGACTCTCAGATGGTCCAATTATTCAACAACTGTCATCATGTTTCATTGTTTACCCACAGGATTTTTTGAGACTTGTGGCAGACAGGTGACGTCACATATTAATTAAAATATTTATGACATCATTGCGTCATGTTTTCATTCAGACAAGCTTGGAACTTCAGATCAGTTTTACTCTCTGAACTGTCACATACTGTAATACAACTGAATGCCCAATAAAGCTGTTCCCATTTACATATTTCCTGTTTCATCCTGTTTTCATTTCATACATTAAACAAGTATAAATAGTTACTAAACACAACCTAATATTAATAGTACATGTTAACCAGGAGTCGCTCTCACTTTATTCTTTAAATTATGATTTATAATCACGACGTGGTCTGATTAAATCAACATACATCTACGATAAATAAGGACTATTTATGTTGGTTTTAGCTATATTACTTTGTCTCATGCAGCGCTGCTTTATACCCATTTACTGACAAATGCGCTGCTTCTCTGCTGCGGCACACTGCACAGAATAAACGCAGAGTGAAGCGATACTGCACCAGGACAGTCAGACTTCACACTTGCGGGGCAGTACTGAAGAAATCTTCCAACTGAACGATTGCTACAGTTTATCCAAAAACATTGCTAGGTTTCTCTGTATGTATCTTCTCTGGAAAAAAAAGTTGCTAAATATAGAGCTAAAGTCATGGCCATATGTGTGAGACATGGGAGCTGATGGCAGGGGGCGGTGGATATTTGTCACTATTGTGGAGGGCTGCCACAAATAAATCAATGTATGGAAAAGTGGTTGATCCAGTTTGCCGCATTGGACGAAAAAAGTTGACGACGCATTCTTCATATTTACTCATTTGCATCCAACGGAGTTCAGAAAATATGGAAATTCATGAAGTGGAATTATCTTCCTAGAGTTTATGTATGGAAAACACTGTGTTTTGTGTGCCTTCATATACAGATGTTGGCAGATTATCACAACCAAAACGTAACATATCTGCTATATAAAGCAATTGGAGTCAATTTCCCATTAGAAAAATATACAAATACATGTTTCACATCATATATATGAATCATATAGGCTAAAATAGCCCTGGTTTAAGACCCCTTGCTGTAATCCTCTAGCCTCTCTCCACTAGAGGGACCACTAGCACCACAGACACATCAATGCTGCAGTATGCAGCATGCTGAGCCACTCTTCATGGCTGCATCACAGATTACACACAATCCATAGTATATACTATGTAAACTTAAGAGTAGTGCACCCCAAATCATAGTGCCTTAAAGTATTTCAAAGAAGCCTGAATGGTATGCTACTCGTATAGAAATTTCAAAATTTTCTGTAATAGTTCGGTTTTGACTTTTTCAGTTGTAATGTACTGGACAAGTGACAAGACATAATGTCAAATATTTTACTGCTTACACTATGCAACAGAGGGGGCACTGATGGTAAAACGCCAAACGGTGTGATTTAACACAATGGACTGTGTGTTTGAGTCATATGGTGGGGGGGGCAGTTCACTATCAATCGATTGCAGCACCTCATTACACATTTAAAAGCTTGTTTCTCTCATTAAGATCTGTCACAGCTGCTCGACTTACCTGCTTCTGTTTACAGATGAGCTTCTCTGAACACCACTGTTCATTTAACATTCATGTGTACTTGTCTAATACAATATATATGCGCATATAGGTAATCAGATTCAGTGTTTTTTGTTCTCACCCTGTTTTCATCATAGATGATCTGGACAAGGCTGCGGTGTTTGGCTTCACTGGGTGGAGGTGAGATGGTGCGCTCCGGCTCCTGGGGTTTCGCAGCTTCTTCCTCAAGCTGTTGCTAAAAATATTAAAAAAAAAAAAAAAAAAATAACTAAAAAAAAAAAAACTGAGTATGACCTTCCTAACAGTCCTGACTGCTATAAATCAACAGTGACAAATGTAAAAAATAAAATAACACTTACATTGAAACACTTATTTATACTGATAAAAGAGGATTAATGCAACCCTGCTAGAGTAAAAAGCCAGACACAACAAGAATTCAATATTACGTGGCCTATTATTAACGCTGTCCCCACATCAGAAGCACTACTAATATCAGACAAGCTCTGTGACTGGCTGAGGAGCGCTAATGCTTTAGCTAAGAGAGCCAGCGAGACAACTTAATAGTCAAAGATTGATGATCAACAGTAATTTCACAGCTTATACACAGATGCACACAGAAACGCAGAGGCCCTGGCTCCAATGAAATCCTGAAAGGGGCCTCCGTCTTGCAAACATGAATCCAAACTCATATGGATCAGCTCTATGCAGGATCAAGACGCTGTGTGTGTGCCGAGTTAAAGAAAATAAACGAGCCGTCCTGCCGCCCTCGCAGACAGTCAAACACACGGTAATCTGATAGTCTCTCTTCTCTCCATCACTCCCTCGCTTTACGTTAAAGTTTACCATACCATTTAATTACCCCAGATGTTTTAATGCTTGGAGGAAACCTAAGGGGAGAGGAGAGCGATGGCTGGGGTCTGTTACCTCACTGAAAAAGATGCCAAATCTTTCAAAGAAAACAGTATGGGGTTGAGGGGCAGATGAGGAGAGGTTCATTTTTCTTGGTAGCGTGACTGTACTTATACAAGCACTCAGACTCAAAGTCGTTTCACTCCCTCTCCTATCCTCAATCACCCCCTCAATGGACTAGCCCATGGAGCGCAGGTGGCTTCGATTTATTGAGCAGCGGTTTGGACACAGTCCAAAATCTCAAGTGAATGAGGGGGTCTGTTTTACAAGACAACGCGGTCTGCTTATGTATTTTCGCAATGCCCCGATAGGCATGACTAGAAATATCTGAGAATACATTCTAATGCAATCTTGTAATGCACACAGTTACTCTTGTGCAAATTAAAAGACATAAAATAGGCGAATATACTTGCAATTATTCCACTAAAGTGACCTAAAATGATACTACTGCATTAACGCTTGAAGTAGACCACTGCTAATGACACCACCAAGAAAAAAAGAGAGAGGGAGAGGAAACAGAGAGGGAAGGAGACCGAGAGGAAAGAGAGGAAGTGTGTTTGTAACCGTGTGGCCTACTGAGGCAATAACCACACAATCATCACAACTCCACACCGCACACACTTATCTACTATTGCTACTACACTAGAGTGTCCAAAATTACATAACACTAACTGCACTGTGGATGAAAAGCATCTACTTATTGCAGCTCTGAAAGCTGTACTTAGAAAGAAATTTAGTCTTCATCTAAATAAAACGCTTTGCAAACTGTCCTGGTGCCAACTATTTCTGAAAAAAACAAAAACACGAACATGCATTCTAGGATCTTATCCTAGTCCATTCAGCTTTATGATAGCTGGGGGGAAGGTTACCTGTTTTTTACGCAGTTTACAGATCTGCTGCTCCACCATGGTGATCTCCCGATCCACCCGGTCCATGTTCTGGATTAGCTCCTCTTTGGAGAGGCGAGAGGGAACCAGGTCCAGGTCGGGATCCATGGGCACTGGGCTCACGGGAGAGATGGGCTCAATCTTTCCAATGGAACTGCTGCTGCTGCGTTCCTGTATAAACACACATAACATTGTACTCATTCAGATCTGATAAATGCTTTAATTTGTTTGTAAAAGTTGAGGTTTTCAAATGTTTTTTCCTCTGAACATTATCCATATTAAATATTTACTTCTGCTTAGAATCATAATTCCATATAGGATGACTTGTGGTTGCTAGCAGTCTGCTGTTCAGTAGCAAGTGTGTTTCTTAATATTATCAATGTTAAAAACAGTTGTGCCGCTTCATATTTTTTGTGGAAACAGTGCTTTTCATCAATTTAATGATCACTTTAATACATCCTTGCTGAATAAACTTTTAAATGGTAGTTTATCTACTATTAAATGAAATGAAAGGTTTCCATCATCATCTTAAATTACTCGTTTTATCACAACCAGGTAAAAATAAGTCACACTAAAATAAGCCGCATCATTTAAGAATTCCAAGTCCAAAGGATAAACACATTTGAAGGTTTCATGCTTAGGTTTGGGGATTTAAACAAACCCCTAACCTCAAGCATGAGCAATAGCAACAGTGATGCATGCCTTGGCAAGCACCACTAATTAATGCTATTCGGCATTTCAAGGTTTTGACATTTTGGGTTCCTGGAAATAGATACAATGCACCCGTTCTTCTCTCGTTCAAAACTATGAAAAACATGGTTACAACACAGTGCCGCTTAGAGACTGTTTAGCGGTAAAAGCCTCACCTCTTATAATAAACTGGTGAACGTACGCACCGCAGATCAGTGGTTAAGGCTATTGAATATTCAGCTAGTTTAAAGTGTGGTAAGGAGCCTTTGGGTTCATTCTCACATAAAAAGAATGTTACATAAGAGTAGTGTTCAGGGAGGGTATCTGCTATTCTCTCTCTCACCGCCCCTTAAAGATAACTCAGGCAGACGCATGGACTGGACACAACCACACAACAACAAAAAAGAACAAGCCATTTAAGAAAGTGTATTTTCTTGTTTATTATTTATGTTTAAATATTATAGGTTTGTGGTTTGTTTAGTTCAATTTGCTGATTAAGAAAATTGTAAACGTCATCAGGGGTGGTAAATCGAATGGCAGTACGCCGGAAGAAGGGAAGTGGGTCGGACATAATTTTTTGACTTGATGTTTCGGCCTTTGTTTTGGCCGCGAAAGCATGGTAGCGGGCCTTGTTCTGAACGCTACCATGCTTCCGTGGCCAAAACAAAGGCTGAAACAAATATTCTCATCTTTATGAAACCCCTGACAATTTAAATGTGTTGCCCCAATTCCAGATTGTCCATGGAAAGAGGAAGACAAAGCTCAAATGTCCAAGGACGGCCTGAGAGCTCTGCTAATGTTCAAAACACAGTCCTAGAGGCATTCCAAACTTCAGGCGGGATTTAACACTTGAAAAGGATTTGATAGAGGAGTCACTTTAGGACTCAAATCTGTATTTACACAATCACTCTCTCTCTCTTTCGCTCTCTCACACACACGGTGTAGAATGAAAAGTGCCTTGTTAACCCCACACAATTACATTCAAGGACAAGCGCTATAATCCTGCCAAGTCTCAGTAACAAGAACCAACCAAGAACCAAAATGTGAGTATGAGAATTAAAACCCCAAGCAGCTTTACATAAACACAAACCTGAGTGCTAAGACATGGATATGCACGGCAGTAACCTTCACACAAACAGATACAAGTGCCAACACACACAGACTGACTGAAACCTTTGCGGGGTTAAAGTGGGGCAGAGACAAAGGTGTGGTGTGTGTATGTGAACTAAAGGTGTGTTGAGTGCTTATCCCCATTTATTTCTCCATGAAATGCTGTTCAAACATACACACATTCAAGTTCATTTAACACCCATAAGTGCATTTGTGAGACTTATTCATTTATCAATCAACCAAGTCATCCAGGCTGAAAGAGAGTCAGCAGTAAGTGTACACGACAGTTCAAAAGTTTAAGATCAGTGAGATTTAAAAAATATATCATTTCAGAAGATGCATTAAATCAATCAAATGCTGTTCTTTTTAACTTTCTATTCATTGAATCCTAAAAAAAAGTACACATTACAGCTTTCACACAGAAATACCAAGCAGCACAACTGTTTTCAACACTGATAATAATAAGAACTGTTTCTTGAGTAGCAATTCAGCATATCAGAATGATTTCTGTGATGCGGAAAACGTGGACGGAATCGTGGGATCTAGTCATAAAAACGGAATTTACAGTTTAAAATGTCACTGTAACGATAACGACTTCCTATTCATCGGGAAGAAGGAGGCGGGAACCGGCGCACAGTCAAAACATAATTTTAATAATTCAAAAGATAAACAAAACAGCGCGTCAGCCCCTCACGGTGACTGACGCGCACAAATAAAAAGCAAACACATAAAATAATATCCCAGGCCTGGTCCTCTCTCGTCCTTCACGGTCGTCACTCCAGTTTTATATCCTTCCATCTCCTACGTGGGACTCGATACCGACGGTGGGGCTCAGGTGTAGCTCATCTCCAATCACTACACCTGGCCTCACTCCTCGTTCCCACGCCTCTCGGCCCCGCCCCACTCGCCACAGTCACGAAATTTGTCAAATTTTGAATGAATTAATCAAAAGTATCGTGAAATCAAATCACAATATGGACTAGTATCTGTAACTATTAAGCCACAGAAGTCTATTTAAATATGAATCCTGCATGTTCTGCATGACTCATTTAATAAATGGCGCAGAAGTGAGGTTTCATTTATTCATTTACACACATACTGAAGCACGCGTGACGCTCGCAGTGATTTCAGCCTCTGCCGTCACACTAAATGAGGACATAAACACATGAACAAAATCTACAGAACTGCTCTGAAAAAGCCTTCATGACCGTTTGATTCGAGTAAAACTATCATCACATCACATATACAGAACTGTAAAGGTATTCACGGCAACCCAGCAAAATAAGTCTGGTTTGTTTTGAAGTCTATTTTTCAGTAGAATGTACTTAGCCTACTACCACTACTTAAACGACACAAACATTATTTTTTAAGGAATAAATCACACAACATTTCTTCTATATTTTAATTTTAAAAGTAAATCCCCTTTGTTTGCCAAAAAAAGGTTGCTTAATTTTCAGTAACTAAAAGATCAATGAAATTAATGTTTCATGCCGTGATTTGATAAAGAGAAAATGTTAAATACACAACACAGAATTTCTGAACATTATAAGGCTTCTTTAAGAAAAAAAAAGAATTAATTAAGTTGTTTTATGCATTCATATAATTAGACATGCTAAAACAGAATTGTGTACCGTTTTTTTTTTTAAAAACAGTAATGTTGTTTTTGTTCAGTATCCATTTAAAAAAAAAAAATCTTTTAATTAATCTGTATCGGCCAGTGTGGTCCATCCTAGCTATTGGTATCAGCAAAATCCATTATCGGTCGACCTCTAATATAAACCATTAAAATAAACCATTAAACAAACCATTACGACTGAATTCAGAAAATATTCTGAAACAAATAAAATAAAAAATAAAGAACTAGATTTCATAGAGTGTTCGTAAGAGACTTCTTTATAAAAAAAAAAAAAAAAAAAAAAAAAAAAAAAAAACTTGACAGTACAAACTCATTTTCTAAACTAACATTTAAGACAAAATATTCTCGTGACATTACAAAATCTTCAAGAAAAAGAAAATTCACAGATCACATGATGCGAGACATTTCTGCTGAACTACTTAAACGCAATGATATTTTGACTGTGTGATTATGGATTATGCATTCTGGTGACATTTCCACCACTTCTTTCTACATGAAAGCTCTCAGCTGCCATGACAACAGCTGTGGCTAAACAGCTCTCCACTGTGGACATACAAGCACGTATGTGAGTGTATTCACATTTTATATCTGTTGCAGATAGGAATGATCCCTCAAAATATCATAGTAAAAAGCATTACTAGGGCACCCAGAACTAGGAATGACTACAAGCGACCAAGCAACTGCCAATACTCAACAACAAAGTCACTGAGATTGCAAATAGGGTTTTAGCAATCTGACTTTTGCCAGGTGGAAAAATACTATTTTACACTGGATTCAAAGACCTAAAGGAGAAGCATTTTCCTAGCCCAGTAAGCAACTCCAAAACAAACCTACAAAACACCCTAGGATCAAATGTCATGCATAATTCTCCAGAATCCATTGTTCAACCCAGAATAGACGTTCTGACGAACTTCCAAGAGTATGTGAAGAACATGTAAAATCCAGTTCTGAGCTCTGACTCAATAAAACGTTTATGAATCATAGAATGTCAGGGTAACACAAGTCATCTGACACCCTGAGCTGTAACAAGCCATTAGACGCAGACGTGCTGGTTCACACCTGTCAGAGTGCTGCAGGTATGCTGAAAACGGCACACACACACACACACACACACACACACCAGTGTGCATGTGAGAAACTCTTCTCCTCCCTGAGCTTTCAGTTCCACTCGCTCAGTTTCATGAGTGTCATCGAGTGTGACAGCTCTTATATAAAGAGGATGAGAGATTTCCTCTGTCCACTTTGACTTGAGTGTCCTTTCAAATGTCTCGCCGTCTGTCTCTCACCCAAATGCACTCATATCCTCATGTATATATCCTCAACCACTCAACCATCACATCTAGGTCAGATTCATTACTAATTAATTACTGTTGCACAATGGCTTCCACTTACACACACACACAGTTCTGCCTCCAAGCCCCATATTGTCATGGCTGATAAAAACACACAAAAGCTTTAGGGGGGAGTCATAACTCAGCACAACATCTCTGGATCGGGAGTGTGATCACACAGACCTTAGCACACAACACACACAGTCTTGCTCTGAGGGTATAATCATTCTGCCCTTTACATCACACCACAAGCAGGAGGTGTGATCACAGTGACCTTAATCCCGCTACACACACACACACACACACAAACTCAGAGATGAACATTAACGCTCTGAGGTCTAAGGGGGTTTTGAGGCCTGGAGAAGTTTTGACATGCCCTGACTTTTGTTCTTTTTTGGTTGCTTATAAACATATACATGGCTAAAGTCTGGGCTATAATGATATGTAAATAGCATGTATGTACATGATTGTGTTTTTGAGAAAACAACTTTATGCGTAGTTAGAGAAAAAAAAAATTTTTTGAAGTCACTGAAATAAGGTCATAAAACATACAGATTATTTGCTCACAAGACTGTCAAACCTTCAGCTGGATACTCACTGATTACTCACTCATGATGTCCCAAACCTATATTAATTTGTAACAATTGATTACATTAACAATGACTCAAATAGGGAACCCATTTGTTATGTCAACCCTAACCCTAACCCTAACCCAACATATAACATGTTTTTTCTAAATGGTTTACATGGCTCCATACTGTTTTTACAAGGAGAACTGTAGCCACTGACTAAAAAAAAGGAGCACAAGCAGAACAATTTAGGGGCATAGCTTCAGCTAGCAATGCAATCGTTCACATATTTTCACCATTTTAACTGTATTATTTACAGATGCTTTCATAATAAATAGACTTCACTAATAGAAATTACAATGTTGAGTATTCTTTTAATTTCAGAGAACATCTGACAGTAAGGGAAGCTTACATAATGTATTTTATTAAAGGTCCCATTTTTCGCACTTTTTTGAAGCTTTGATTCTGTTTACAGTGTGCAATATAACGTGTTCATGTTTCGAGTTTAAAAAAAAAAAGTATTTTTCACACAATTCACCTATCTGTATACCGCTGTTTTCACTGTCATAAAAACGGGCTGATGTTCTATAAAGACCCTCCTTCAGAAATATGTAACGAGTTCTGATTGGGCCAGCGGTTCCAGTGTTGTGATTCGACAGCAGCTGAGCACAGGCTGCCCTCTTGGAAACACAATTGGAGAACGCGATTGGGCTAGTTTTGAGAAGCTAGTGGGCAGGAACAGGTGCTGGAGATGAACTTATAATCACAGGAGCATTTTTACTGACGAGATGTGCATGAAAACCGCATTAAATTTTTTTGCACAGCCATAACAACGCACCAACTTAAATAATAAAATGCACTTACCATTGTGGTCCATAAACAACGCCTTCTCCAGACAAAGAGGGAACTGCTCCATCTTTCAAGAATAATCTTTGTGCGAATCCGGCATTAAACTGATTGAGATTGAGGAAGTTGTCCTCAGCAAGCTGTCCTCAGCTAAATGTGCTTTAATTAATTATTTTTTCCCCTTTTAGTCCGACCGACTTGCCGACTGTAATTGCGTTACAAACACAGTCAATGGTTAAGACCCATTGATTTTTTTTACTCTTCAAACAACTAATACAAATGCAATAAACGCTTTTCACATGCTCTCACACCACACATCCATTTTCTCACGCACAGAAAAATCACGAAGCAAAGAGGACACGGAGACCGACAGACCAGACAGACAGGTTACTTAAAAAAAACTCAGCTCTCACATTCTGTCAATTTTATTTCGAAATTCAAACAATAAATACCCCTCCGCTCTACCAGGAACTCTGTGTAATCCGTATGGCCGTAAACATGGGCAGTCAATGTGCAACAAAGGCTCGTGAATTTCACAAACGGTTTTATTCCAGGCCTGTAGTTTTGTGTTGTTAAAACTGCCAACCACACAACACGCTCTTCCCGGCATCACTGGACAGCATACGTACTAATAAAAATAACTTTTCGTACAGCTTGAGCTAACATCTGCTACAGCTGCCTACGGGACCAACACGCTACTTCTGCTACTTCCTTAGCAGCAAAGGCACGCAGTAATAGCGGCGCTGCTTTACTTCCGTGTTTCGCCGGATTTGTCTATAGCCAATGCAATAAAAAATTCTGCCAGCAACATTTGTGACTCTTCCCGCACAGTTTGACTCATCTACTGGTTCTCATTGTTCCTGTGAGGAAGAGAATAGTGCGAGTCTTTCAAGCAGTCAATAAACACTCACATTATTGGCTTTGTGATGCACACTTGGCAAAACCTGATACAGTCTGGTGACACCTTCAGTTGTAAAGCACCAGAAATGGATCTCACATGGTGTGAGGCAGCAGTATGTTATTATAGAGAGGCTATATTCCACCTACACGTTTCACAGAGCCGCTGACCTAGAACAGATTTCCTAAGAAGTTGAAGAGTTAGTCCAAACATCTGCCTGTGCCGTTTACCGTTACACCACAAACAAATTCATTCCCTTACAGTCTAAAATATAAAACCACAGCTGTAAAGTCAGAAGTTCTGGTATTAATGACATAACTCTTTAAGATGAAATCTTTTAGACACTCACAACCCAAACAGTGTCTACACACACATGCCGGTTCCCAGCAGGCCTTTGTAGTGGTAAATGGCAGTGCTGGCCAGGATGATAAAAACACAGGCCAACGGAAACAGACAGGCTGATTTATGAGGCCAATAAATATGGACTAAGTGATAATCTGCTGAACAGACTTATTATCGCTCTTCTCCACAGTCAGATTAATCCAGGTACAGCATGCAGCATCCTTTCTAGCCTAATCCTGCAATTATCACAATGCACAAGCCTGAGGATTCAGAGTAAGCTCTCTGTTTGTCACAACTAATGCTAAATTTAAAGATACTTTTTAGGTTGCTGCCAATTACACACAAAACCATTGAACCGGTATACAAACTTAAGGTTTCATGGGTGGAGCAAAATACAAGGGCAGTCATGTACTTTGCTTGACATTGTATTTTGGGCGACTTAATAGTTTTGTGAAAAACATTTGAATGGTAGTAATCTTATATCACTATATGAGTAATTTTATTTCACTGCAACGATATGTCACAATGTTATTATTCTTGATTTAAATAAGGTCTTTATGAGAAACAATGTTGATACCAAATAGTTTTTTTAATAAATAAATTCATATGTTTTTGTCATCGATGTCAACATCACATTTAAATAGTCTAGGTTTAAAAAAAAATAAAAAAAACATCACTGAAGAGAAGTAAACAGTCCGTAATTAAATAAGAAACTAATAAGTAGGTATGTGCGCAACGACTAATTTGAATGAAGTTTTGTATCCGACTAGTCTAAAAGCAATAAACTCAAAAAAAGAGGGTTATAAAATATATATATAAAATATAAAGTATATAATAGCCTACATTTGAAATACTTATTCTATGAATCACAATGTCAAATACCTCAATGAATTCAACTAAAAATTGGTCACAATTATGCCTTAGCCTATGCTTGCCTCACATTATCATCATTTAATTTTAGGCGACCATATATATAAAAAAAATTCATAGTGGAATGTAGAACAATGGAAAATCAATCAATATCCTGAAATAATTTTTAACTAATTTTTAATAAACATTTTAAAACACAAGTCAAAACAAATTGGAAATTGTATCAAGGAATGGCATTAAAATGGCTTTTTAAAAACACACTTCATCATGTAGGGTATATCATCTAAAAACAAAACGAACAAAAAGAGGCGATTAAAAATTCCTGCACTTGAAAAAACATGCTCTTTAGGAAATGAAGTCGCAGGCATGCAGAGATAATGAAAAGAAGCCAACAAGCTAACAGACCCGAGTTTGAATCCACTATGAGAAATCAATGTGTCCCTGAGCAAGACACTTAACCCCTAGTTACTCCAGAGGCGTGCGACCTCTGACATATAAAGCAATTGTAAGTCGCTTTGGATAAAAGTGTCAGCTAAATGAATAAATGTAAATGTAAATGCAGTCCCGCACATACCTGATATGTAGGCAATAGGATAAAAAAAACTACAGTAAAACAAATAAGAAATGCTAAATGTATTTTATTAATAAAAATTTTAGTTCACTGTAAAAATTTCACAATATAGTTATTTTTAGTGATAGTCTTTATTACATAAATTATTACACATTTCTTTTTTCATAAATTATTTTTTGTCACCATTGTCAATATCACCAAAAACTAATAATTCAGTTGTTAAGTGATAACGTAAGAAGCGCTGTTTCCGGGTCCAAGCCTCAACTCACTTCACTTGAGAATACGACCTCAGCAGCCATTTATGAGCACTGTTTATACATATTAATAATTTAAGCTAAACGCTTTCAAACTTACGGTATGCAATACAGTCTCCATGCTCACAGCATCCCAAACACAAATAAATTTTATATATTTTTTTTAATATTTTTGTCTGCCTATCTGGGACTTCGGTTTGGAGTTAAAAGTTAAGATTATAACTTTTTTGCTAGTATTCTATCACATTTTGAGTTTATATTAGCACCTTTTGTTGTTTTCTTGTGGTAACTGATAGAGCGTTTGGACTTCAGACTTAACAAGCGAATAGCCTAGATTAAAAAAAAAATAATTAAAAAATGATTTAAAAAAAAAAACAAGCTCACTGAAGTAAACTTTTTTTTTTTAACAGTGATTAAATAAGAATAGAAAAACTAAGTACAAGCAATAAGACTAGAGTAGAACAAATAAATAAGTAATGCTACACACGTTGTATAAAGTAATTAAATGTGTAAAAACACTGCATATTCTTCACTGTGTAAAATAAATATTTCCTTTTTATTAAAGCTACAAAAGTGAATTAGTCAAGGGCTTTCACTTAACACCTAAATTAGTGTGTTTACAGGGATTCTTGTGAAGACAGGCATTTTGAAACATACAAGTGAAAAAAAAAATAATGTTGTCTACACGTTTGCGGGCCTCTCTGACATATAGCAAAATTAGTTGTCTATTGCTGCTGAATGCATTTCATTTAAAGTCACTTGTTTTTAAACCACAAAGAAAACATGTGCAAACTTTGAGTTTTCATGACCATGTAGCACAACACTGTGATTGAGACGATAGTCCAAAATCTCTATCGGTTAATAGTGTCTATCAGTATATCACCCACTCCTAAATGGTAATTTACATTTAAGATTAAAGGTTAAAAATGTGTGAATGCCATCAGTTGCAGACTGTAATTAGCAACGGACTTGCATCTTTTTTCCACCAATATGAGAACACTAGCATATCATTGACTAGCAATAGTTACAAATATGTCTTCTAGGTATTTAACATCTATGATGAAAAACAAACCTTTGCCATTTCCTCAGCTCCACCCAAGGTGAGGGGCTGACGATGAGCTGAGTGACGAATAAGAGACTCTGTCCCGATTTCCAAGCGAGCACGCTTCATCTCGGAGTATTCCACTTCTGATTGGCTGCCGGGGTCCTGTAGGTAAATGTGTTCATATCGGATGTGGGGCTCTTGACCTCTGTAGGCAGAAAAGAGCAAGAAGAGAAGTGAATTATGGGACATACAATAGTCTAATCATAAAGAATGTCAGGATTAAACGGTTAAAGCAGTTTCATCTTTTTACACACACACACTGACATTTACCAAAAGTTAGACTAGAAGACCACAACAGACCACAGATGGGTGAATAAGATTCCAGTGACATAAAACGCTTTCAATTGATAACGAGGGCAAGACTTGATTTTATCCACTGGGAATTAATAGGATCATTAAAAAAGGACACTTATTACCAGAATGGGCTGAACTGAATTTGTTACAACAAATAGCAATTAACTATTGACAAGATTTTAGAAATGCTATACATACCTAAAGAGTTGACATATGACGCATTTATTTAAATAAACGAGAGAAAAATAAACATGTCTAATAAAATCAACAGGATACAATAAAACGACCTGAATGACTGAGAAACCACACAGACATCCCATCATAACCCCAGTGCTAAACATCCATTAAGTATGGGTCTAATGAAACACCCAGTTTTACAAGAGCAGTCAGGACAGGTCAGGATCTATGCAATTATTTCAGAAATAATCTGATAAGTACAGCTCACTGAGAACAAAGATGAGCTTAACCATGGCAATGTTTGAGTGCTGCGGAGGCAACAGTGCCATGCTGTGCTCGGTACAGGAGTGAGCCTTTTCACACAAGAGTGCGAAGAGTAAACTTACCTTGATGCTGGTGGACAGAGTGTGAGATATAAGAGGAAAGGAGAGGTGCTTGACCCTCACACGAATACGCGATCCACATCAATCACACATACACATCAACTCTTGTTCTCGCTTGCCACCAAACACCTGACCTTTCTGTTATATACACACACACAAACACATATACAGCTGCAGATAAAGCACTGCTTTCTAATCAGTGACTCTGATACACCAAAACATGACCACAACATGAATCTATAATAATAATAATATATGTTGTTCTTATTATAATTAATATTTTTTTAAATAAATCTTTAGGGTGTAAGAAAAAATACAATCTTATTTCATGGTGCATATTGTGTTCCCAAATGCATGTTATCAGTGTTCGAAACATTGGTTTTATTTTGCATTACCATCCCGGTCTACTTGTACATGTTTTGATTGAGGCCCAAATAGGGCAAGTTGCTGTACTTTGTATGATCTGGTGGTTCACAGGCCTTCCTGTAGCTCAGGCCGATCAAGAGCAAACACATTTACACACACACATAAACTCAATAACCCTGAACGGCAACAGTACACATCACACTAAAACCACATGTGCACACTAACACCCAGTTTTCAAAAGACTTCCCTTCCTGTGACACAGCCAGAGATTATACACAGGAACACACTAAATGCACACATATGCACTCTATACACCTAAACATCTACACATCCTCATTATTTTGGCCACAGATCACAAGCATAGTGCAGACTTTGTCTGTTAGACATATGGAAAACACATCCACAATGCCCTGCACATATTTTGCATTTAAAAACGGTAAGACATAACCAGAGGTGAAATCAGGTCATAAAGATTCTTAAGACACACCAGACAATGTTTGCCGAGGTGTAAACCTAAAGAGCTTGAGTGTATATGCTCTCGAGGGGATAAAAGAGTGTGGGTGTGTCTAAACGTTTGGGTTGTACACTGTTGAAAACATAAATGGGTGTATCCCTCATATTAATTACACAGTCTACCCAGTCTAAATAAACAGTACACACAGACTCCAGCACTGACTGTGATTTATACAAACAAATGCTGACGTAAATGCATGTGAGCCATTCCACACCACGCAGACAATGAAACAGAGCAGGAAATTTAGCGTGATATGTGAAGGCTACAGACAAAAGACATCTTCAAAGAATTTGATGGAAGGAGAGGAAAAGCCATCAGACAATGTTCCTTATTATACAATTGCTCAGTCATGGCTAGGGACATGCCAGTATAAAATGTTCCTGTTGCGATTAATTGCTAATTCTTTTATCACGGTAAACGGTATTATAACAGTATTGAAATTTAATTTTAAAAAAGTGGTCATTATACAGGTTAAATAATTTTTTCTCATAGCAAAAATAACTGAACATTTAAATACAATAAAGCAATACAGAAAAATATATAGTTACATTTGCAACAGAAGTTATTAATCTTTGTTTAAAAAAATACTTAAATACTAAATCTTAGTTCATTTTAGCTTATTAAATAACAGTTGCAACTTTGGATTTCAACAACATGTTATTAAATATTGGAATACCTAAGATTAATGAATGTTTAGAAGAATTTTTCATTGGCAGTTTATGTTAACTAATAAATGAACTAATATTAACTAATGGAGCCCAATGTAAATGTGTGAATGAAAAATAAATAATCAAAACACTTTCAAACAATATCTAGAGCATGCTGTAGTCCAGATTAAAATGAAATAAATAACCTATTAAGTCTAAATGCCCCCCTCCAACCCATTAAATAAAAAAATCCCATCTCACAAGAGGGGAATTCATTTTCAAAAATGAAATTTAGGCTCTGAATAAATGTCCAAAAATCTTGACTGGATCAATGCTATAAATAATTTCTACATGATAAAAAGAAGGCTTTAAAAATATCAGTATTGGTGATCTGACTGGCAGACACTGCTTTCTGTGATCGGTCTTAAAAATCCTGATCGGAGCCCCCCTAGAGAATACATTACTGTATTTTTCATTATGCTAACTGCACTTTTCAGAATTTAAGTTTAAACCCTCACTCTGAGTTTACATTTTTTGATGTCCACATTTTCAATAAATTACAGTGGCTGTAGCATTTCTGTCGTAAAAATTGGGCAAAATATGTATTTAAAGTAATTTAAAAGGCTCTTCTTAGCTTAGGTCGATTTTTATTACCACAAAAAAAAATTCATTACAAGTATACGATTACTCGATTAATCTGCAGAATAATCGACTGATTGCTTGATTACCAAAATAACTGTTAGTGATAGCTCTACAAATTGAATCAACATGGCTTTGTTAATGGATGATGTCAGTACTGGTTTGGCCAATGTACAGTTTCATATAGACTTTTATAATGCAAAATAATGACAGCAAATATGATGTAACAGGCCAAGCTGGGTCTGTTATTGACTCCGTGGTTAAAATCAGTAACATTAATGATCGTGCCAGACCTATTCAACAGACTAAAGGTGCGGTCACATTCATCATTGTTCAGATAATTTTCAAAGACAAAATCCTGAAATTTCAAAAGATTCTGAAATGGGTGGGTCACATGGATTCTATGCATTTACCAAGAGAATGCTGCTTGGTTTGAAAATGACTTCTCATTGAGCGGTGACAATGAACCTTTTCCCCACAAAATTTCTCTAATGTGACTGCAACAATTATTTGAGAACAAAATCCTAAAACAAAATGTTAAAGAGCCGAATTATGTTTTAGCTGCCAAACTATAGAACTTTAGAATATTGATTAATTGAAAGAACATATATAATTTAATGTCACATACAATAACAGAAGCAGGCACACAAGAGAAATAAAGATTTAGTGCCTTTCGCTAATAATCCTAAAATAGATTACATCAAAATCATCCAATAGATTACAATCTGAAATATCATAAAAACTTTTTATTTTTTTTGCAGAGCTTCTCGATTTCAGCAGAATGAGAGGAAAGCACTGGTGTGTTGCATCTTGACTATTCACATTCATTTGTGTCTCTGCACTGATGTGTTCACTGGTGGAACTAATCTAAACCAGAGCGAAGGTAACATGTACATTAGCAAAACTCAATGTGCGATAAGATACCGAAATGCTTGAAAACACACAATTTAACCAAAATCCCCCAATTTCAATAGGCACTTGGCACTTACATAATTACATCACACTACAGCTTTCACCCATGCTCGCTCTCTTTCTGTGAGTGGGCAAGATAATCTTATCTGCAGGCAGGATTTGTCATACACAGAGACACACACACACAATGAGAGAGAGAGAGAGAGAGAGAAAGAGAGAGAGCAACTGGCCTCTGACCTCATTCTGAATTGAGGTCAGATCATGCGTGCTGAATGTCTGAGCTATTGTAGAGGAACTTTGCCCCTGTACGTCTGTAATGTTCTCCATCTCTCCTCTTCCGCCATCATTCCATCGCTCTAGCCCCTTTCACACTGCACGCTGGTCCCAAAAAATTACTGGAGTGCCTTCTGTGTGAATGCAAACACGTCCCAGGATTGATTCTGGGATCGATCCCGGGTTGGGGACCTAGTAACATTGCCAGGTTCAGTTCCAGAATGAGCTCCAGAACGAATGCTGTAAAGGGTGTGTCCTAGTGATGACGCACGTTATTGTGCGACTCTTTTACTGGCAGATCAACGTTCGTGACAAAAAAATGTGTGCAAACTGAAATGAAGCAGAGATCAGGAAGTTCTTCGCTATCTGCGCTGAAGTTGTGATCGTTCGCCAGCTTAATTAAAACAGGACGTGTCATATTACACGTCACATGGTAATGTCACTTGCCTTGGTGTGAATGCACACACAGATTCCCGAAAATCACTGGCAGTGTGAATGAACCACAATGAAATGATTCCGGGACACATTATCCATGTATTTTCTGGAATTTATGTGAGAAAGAGGCTACAGTCAGTCTTTCACTTGCACAATTACCAACCCTCTTCCTTTCCATCCATCTTGCTTTAATTTCCCTCAATCCCTTATTATCTCTCTCTTTCTAGAGGATAAAAGGTGATAAGACCACAAAACTTATTTTCAACCCCAATCACTTGTCATCACAAAACAACACAAAGACATATGTCTTTAAAATACCAAAAACAGACCTTAAAGGGGGGGGGTGAAATGCTCGTTTTCACTCAATATCCTGTTAATCTTGAGTACCTATAGAGTAGTACTGCATCCTTCATAACTCCAAAAAGTCTTTAGTTTTATTATATTCATAAGAGAAAGATAGTCTGTACCGATTTTTCCCGGAAAAACACGACCGGCTGGAGGCGTGACGTGTGGGCGGAGCTAAAGAATCACGAGCGCCAGTAGGCTTTTGCGTTGAGAGCATGTGGAAGCTGTGACATTACCTTGAGGAAAAAAAACATCATCCAAAACAAACCATGGATAACAGTCAGATTCAGCCGTTTATTTATGATCCAGAATCAGATCCCGAAGCTGAAACTGAACGAGAGCAGCAGCAGCAACGACTCGCTCCGAGCGGGGCTCGAACCCGGGTCTGGGGGAGGCGGAAGCACTAACAAGGAGGCAGAGATATTTGAAGCAGTTTTACTCACCGCATGCGGTTCCAACACACGATCGTGACCCTTTTTCGTTGGGATTGCATCATCCTTAAGAACTAAACGATACGCAAATCCGTCGTCAAACTGGGCCTTGTTTGTAAAACAAGCATCTTCGAAATGCAGGGAACAAACAAAAACGCTTGCACAACTCCGTTGATTCTCTGTAAAAATAAACTCCATCCACTTGTCCCTTAATGCTGTTTTTTTGGTAATCTGTGCAGGGTTGTCTTGCCCTGGCAACCAAAAACACACTTCTTTTGTGACTTTTCGCGACGCTCTCGCTCTGACCAGTGAAGTCTGTTGTGCTCTCAGCGCTGTGCTATACGGGAGCGCGTGCTCTTCCGGCAGAAGTGTCCTTAGGACCCATATAAGGAAATTCCGCTCCATCTAACGTCACACAGAGCCATACTCGAAAAAAACTTTCCGAAACTTGTGACAAACCGGAAGGAGTATTTTGGGAACAAAAATACTCCTTCAAACGTACAACTTAATTTTTGAAACTTTGTCCATGTTTAGCATGGGAATCCAACTCTTTAACAGTGTAAAAAACTTTAATTTACATAGCCAGAACAAGACAAAAACAAAAAAACTACAGACTACAACTGGCTCATGTGCAGTTCACTGTTTTAATTTTAAGTAGGGCTGCATTTTCAACTGTATAACATTTGATTATGTATGTTAGGAAATTCTAATAGCACTAGTGGTTTTTCATCTGACTTAGATGCCCATCAAAAAAAGGAAGATGACAGTTCTGCAGTGGGGAAGTAAAGGATGTGGAAGAGCATACATACACACCTTACCAACACACAACACTTTATATTTCAAGCTAACCCATCCTTCCAGCAGCTCTTGGTATCTCGGGGGTGTTGGTCCATCTCCTGTGTGAACAGCCAGCTCTACTGTACCAGGCTCTGACTATACTGCTCAGCTCACACGCACATCCCCCCACACACACACACCACATTCAGCATTCAGACTGAGGAGAAACACAGCTATTCCCAATACACCCACGCACATATTCAACACTGTGCTTCTTATATGGCAAAAATAAATCACAGCATGGAGGAAAGGAAAACATGATATTTTTAACCTAGCACACACTCACGCACGCATCACTGCATTAAAGGAACAATGGTATGGATGAGAGAATCACAGACTGGATTACGGAAAAAAGGCAAACGATTAGAAAGTTGTTGAAATCTCCTGACCAAAATATAGGCTTGCTAACAGATAAAAGTTATGATATAATATAGTCAGTCAAACATATTTGTATACCTGGATTTAATTGTATTTGAACTGGAAGTAGCAACAGATATTTTCTTCCCTATTGTGATGTACATCTGAGAGAGGTTACCAGAGAGTAGTCTATCATTTAATCAGAAGACTGAGTAAAGATATTTTGATTAAAAATTATAATGACAACATTTATAAAAAAGAAATATGCATGGTTAAGTTGATAATATACAAAAACGTTAAGATGAATTTCAATTTCATGCTGACCTCATAGGCCAAATAAACAGACAGCTGATATGGATCCTTCTCTGATAGGTACAAAGAGGGATGTATGATATATCAGTCGCCATATCGGTATCAGCCAATTAATAGTCATTTTCACTGTCATAGTTATCAACCAAATATGAAAATTTTTTGGCCAATAATTAAAGGCCATAATGCATTACTTTATTCAAAACATTTCAGATGCACACTGTTCGTCGCGATGGTTTCTAATTGCTTAAAAATATGACTGGAATCTATTTGAAAAGGGCAAGTCTGTCAAGGCTACATAAAATTATAAATTATAAATAAACACTATTATAATAAGACATTGTTTAGTTTATGTGTTTAATATCTAATTAAATCTCATACAGGATGCGTTTCCTTGACTTAATACGATAGCAAAGCACTTCAGTTTATCGGTGTTCATTCAGCTCCTCAGGTTCAGGTTCTTAACTATAACTGGAAATGTCAAAACAAACAAACAAACAAACAAAAAAACAAAAAAAAATTATATATATATATATATATATATATATATATATATATATATATATATATACACAGTCTTGTTCAAAATAATAGCAGTACAATGTGACTAACCAGAATAATCAAGGTTTTTAGTATATTTTTTATTGCTACGTGGCAAACAAGTTACCAGTAGGTTCAGTAGATTGTCAGAAAACAAACAAGACCCAGCATTCATGATATGCACGCTCTTAAGGCTGTGCAATTGGGCAATTAGTTGAAAGGGGTGTGTTCAAAAAAATAGCAGTGTCTACCTTTGACTGTACAAACTCAAAACTATTTTGTACAAACATTTTTTTTTTCTGGGATTTAGCAATCCTGTGAATCACTAAACTAATATTTAGTTGTATGACCACAGTTTTTTAAAACTGCTTGACATCTGTGTGGCATGGAGTCAACCAACTTGTGGCACCTCTCAGCTGTTATTCCACTCCATGATTCTTTAACAACATTCCACAATTCATTCACATTTCTTGGTTTTGCTTCAGAAACAGCATTTTTGATATCACCCCACAAGTTCTCAATTGGATTAAGGTCTGGAGATTGGGCTGGCCACTCCATAACATTAATTTTGTTGGTTTGGAACCAAGACTTTGCCCGTTTACTAGTGTGTTTTGGGTCATTGTCTTGTTGAAACAACCATTTCAAGGGCATGTCCTCTTCAGCATAGGGCAACATGACCTCTTCAAGTATTTTAACATATGAAAACTGATCCATGATCCCTGGTATGCGATAAATAGGCCCAACACCATAGTAGGAGAAACATGCCCATATCATGATGCTTGCACCTCCATGCTTCACTGTCTTCACTGTGTACTGTGGCTTGAATTCAGAGTTTGGGGGTCGTCTCACAAACTGCCTGTGGCCCTTGGACCCAAAAAGAACAATTTTACTCTCATCAGTCCACAAAATGTTCCTCCATTTCTCTTTAGGCCAGTTGATGTGTTCTTTGGCAAATTGTAACCTCTTCTGCACATGCCTTTTTTTTAACAGAGGGACTTTGCGGGGGATTCTTGAAAATAGATTAGCTTCACACAGACGTCTTCTAACTGTCACAGTACTTACAGGTAACTCCAGACTGTCTTTGATCATCCTGGAGGTGATCATTGGCTGAACCTTTGCCATTCTGGTTATTCTTCTATCCATTTTGATGGTTGTCTTCCGTTTTCTTCCACGTCTCTCTGGTTTTGCTCTCCATTTTAAGGCATTGGAGATCATTTTAGCTGAACAGCCTATCATTTTTTGCACCTCTTTATAGGTTTCCCCCTCTCTAATCAACTTTTTAATCAAAGTACGCTGTTCTTCTGAACAATGTCTTGAACGACCCATTTTCCTCAGCTTTCAAATGCATGTTCAACAAGTGTTGGCTTCATCCTTAAATAGGGGCCACCTGATTCACACCTGTTTCTTCACAAAATTGATGACCTCAGTGATTGAATGCCACACTGCTATTTTTTTGAACACACCCCTTTCAACTAATTCAACTAATTGCCCAATTGCACAGCCTTAAGAGCGTGCATATCATGAATGCTGGGTCTCATTTGTTTTCTGAGAATCTACTGAACCTACTGGTAACTTGTTTGCCACGTAGCAATAAAAAAATATACGAAAAACCTTGATTATTCTGGTTAGTCACATTGTACTGCTATTATTTTGAACAAGACTGTATATATATATATATATATATAAACATACATATTGTTGTAAGTTGTGAATTTTCTGGGTTTATTTTTGTGTTTTAGTGCACTGTTACGCGAAGAACCACCGCATACATGCACAACAAGAGCTTCACATTCTGACTAGCACATATTAGTTCAAGTTCCCTTGTGCGTTTATGTATTTTTGTGCATATATAAGTTCTAATATTGTGTTGTAGAACTATTTGATTGTCATATAGCCTAAATAAAATGCTAAAAAAGGGCTTCATTTTACTGGCACTCATTCAGCTCCTCAGCTACAGTGCACACAGCTAAAAGAGCATTTTACAGCTATTTAAATGCTGCTATTAATTTTAAATACTTATTTTTCTAAATCATTGTTACATTATTAATAATAACTAGAGCCCGACCCATATATATCTTTTAGAGGTTCGGGAGTTAAGGGTGGTTAAATTCTTGGTCTGGCACCGGCCGATCTAGCGATCCTGGGGGGCTACCAATGCAAGGAGGGTGGCATTCGAGAGGGCTCCTCGAGCTGAATGGTTCCCACGAATTTGGTGGAGATATGCCAGTGCGTTTGCGAGATAGTGTCACCAGTCAACACTTTCACTTCAGTAAGGAGGTCTCTTGTTCAGGCAACAGCATTAAAGCATTGTCTTATTTGACCGTAAGTGCCCTGCGAAGTGTTAAAGGCCATCAGTTGAGACAAAATCAACTAATATTCACTTCCACTTACTAGGGGCAGGACTGCTTTTAATTACTGAGAAATTTCTGCTGGTGTCTTGGCTTTCCATGCTTTTTTGCACCTCCCTTATTTATGTGTTCAATAGTTTTCCCTTGGTATTTCCACTATTTCACAGAACTTACTTTCTGAACTTATCTGATGTATAGATTGCTTGCGTTGTTACCGACATCTAGGGCTGGGCTTTATGACGATATAAATCGAATGGATGAAATTAAAAGTCTATCGATTCTTATTGTGCTCTATCATTTATTTCGTGGTGCCACAAAATACATTGTTTACAGCAATAAGTTCTCATTATTTGAATGACGGCAGTCTTACATGCATTACACAGGGATGCAGGCAGAAGACGCGTTAATAACAGCATGCACTCGTTCACGAAAACGAGTTTTTAAGCACTGCAGTTTAGAACAACTGATTTTAGGCCATTGAAACATAAACAATAGAGCTCTATGTGTTCTGTGTGAGGAGTGCGTAAGCCGCGCATCAGCTGCTAATAGAGCTTGTGAGCATTTTTGCTGCTTTATTGGCTTTGAACGATTGCATAAACACTTATATGCATACAAATGCAAGTATCCTCATAAACAGTCATTTAGTTCTTAAGGGGAAGTAAACAGTTGCGAGAGAAAGTGCATATGTAACAGTATATTGGATCTGGACTTCAGTCTTAGAAGGGAAGCTGCCCAATATTCGTCCTGTCTGCCATTCATGAAAATCTCTCACTGCTCTTGCCTACATCACTTTTGTAACTAGATAAAAAAAAAATAATAATAATAATAATGCTAATGATTATGCGTATATACAGTGTGTGTGTCTCTGTATATATCTATATTATATTATATTATATAGATAGATAGATAGACAGACAGACAGATAGACAGACAGACATCTAACTTACACAGTGAAGACTAATTCATTTACACAATGTATTATTTATTCACTTACGGTGTGTGTAATTAGTTTTATGATACTATGTATGTCCAGTGAGGTTATATATATATATATATTTTTTTTTTTTTTTCAATTATTATAATTTTCTTGTATTAGTTTTATATTGACATTGGTGACAAGGATTATGAAAATTCTATGGTATCAAATCTTAATATCATAAAAAACCTTATTAAAAGAAAAAATGACTATATCAAGATATATATCATTATCGTGATATTAAAATGTATCAATCTTGATATAAGATTTTTTGTCATATCGCCCACCACTACCGACATCTGGTGAAAATTTCATGTCAACAGCACCTTTAGAAAAATATTTACTGAGAAAAATGGTAATGTGTTCAAAACTTATTTTACCCACTGTATATGCAGGCCTAATAAAGGCTTCTTAAAAGAGAGGGATAGTTTCCTTCAGTTTTGCCATTGCTGTCACAGCCTTCTGCCACAACTTTGAAAGGCTTAACAACAGATTGTGGGCAAAATGGGCAACTAGACTGAAGGGCAAAATGGGCAGCTAGACTAAAGGACATAAATGGACAGGATTAAATAGACAAGATCTCAGTGCAAGGCAGCCACAATATATTGTCTGCTCGTGTGCATGTTTTGTACCTTTCACTGCCAGGCTGAAATTCAGAGAGAAGGGATGGTCTGCGGCGGTGAGGCTGGGACAGGGATCCATGGGACAAATGGGAACCATAGTCCCGAGCATGAGGATGGTAGTCCACCAGTCCACCAACATCCTGAAATAAACACATGACATTTCAAAAACTCAAATAATGACATTGTATGAAGAATGCAACTTCTGAAATATAACAAATGATACAATCCCAGATAAAATGCAGATTTTTCCAGATTTAAATCACGCCTTTAATGACATGAAAACCAGAAAAATATCCCAGATCAGTCCTAAATGCTGAGACCAATTAGCCTAAATCTTTGGTACTCAAACCAAAGATTACAGATAATACACAGACCTTTAGTTGGAGCTTAAAGTCTTACTTTTTGCACGAAACTGTTGACGTCATATCAGTCATGCATCTACACTGGAAAGTAATCCATCCACGAAAATGAACTTCAATTGAGAGTCTCAAACTTTAAGTGTTACAGTTACTAGTTATTTTGCTAGTTTAGCATATATTCTATTAACACCAATATTAAGGATTACCACATTTTTGGAATCAAATGGTACAGGAAAACATGAACATCTGCTTTGTGTCAGAAAAAGGACATATTCCAACATGAACAAAAGTTTGGAGGATGAAGTGTTGTTCCACTTGGCTTCTGAGCTGGCTGGGATTGAGTGCCACTCATTTAGATTTTCTGTGTGGTCAATAAAACCAGTCAGTAATCTCTGCTGGGTGAAGATGATGGCTGAGGCTCAAATTTTATGTGATAATCTTCAGTAACACAAGACAGTCCTTTGTTACTACTTTCTGGTCAATGGTCAGATCTAGACGTACATAAAAATAGTGTGTGCATGTTTAGTAAGGATGCATCAACGTTCGGTTACGACAGTCAAAACTAGGGATGCACAGGTTGACCGGCCATAAATCGGAACCAGATGTTTTTTGTTTAAAATACTTTTCTGGAAACCCGCGTGCACATACTACATTGTAATCATTCGCTATGTCGTTCGTGTGGAAGTATTTTGAAATCTGTGTGTAGGACACGGGCAGCTGTTCAGCACTGGAAGTGCAGCGCTACACGTCTGAGGCACAGATAGCAGGAAGCGAACAGCCATTGTTGTACTGACACACAAATAAGAGTCTTTCCTGCGCCGCTCACTGAAGTTGCATGAGCATACTGTACTTGTCCCTGCACAAGCAGAGACAGTGGAGGGATGTTCAGCTCAACTTCTTGTGTGTTGGATGAGAAATGAAATGGACTTAACTGTGACAAAACTGAAATGTTTTTTTTTGTAAAGTAGAACTTGCATACACGTTTGAAAAGCCAGAAGTAAACATCAGTTGTGTATAGGATGGTTATTTTTATTTTACCATAAAATTATATTGACTGAACTTGATTTTAAAATCACCCGCTGTAGCACATGAAAAAAAAAAAAAAGAGTTTCATCCATCGAATTAAAACATTTTAGTGTAAAGATTCACATAAGTTGCTGTTTTCATTACTGTGCTGTCCATTTAAAAGAAATGTCTTTTCATTTTATAGCTTATATTTATAAATAAGAACATTTACTTATTTATAATTTTACCAGATTTAGTCCTACACTTAGTTACTTTTATTTGATCCCCACTAAATTGTATTTGACTAAATGTTTAGATTTTATAAAATTGCGCATGTGACTCTTCTAGAATAACTTTTGCTGCTAAATTATCCACTAACCCAGTTCATAATTGTATTTTTGTGATATTATATATTTTTTCATGTTATTTTTAACTAAAATTAAGTTGTCTATATTAAGTAGATAATAAAGAGTGACGATTAGGTCAAATCACAGAAGTACAGAAATTCTGCACAGATTTAAAATAAACTGAGCTGGTATCCAATTGGAAAAAAGAGTATCATTGCATCCCTAGTGTATAATAGAATATACAGATTACTACAACATAAAACTTTTTCTTAGCTCACAGTTCAGGAAGTCCAAGGTTGCAGATTAGTGATAAATAACATGTATTTTTGGAAAGATTTTGTTTTATAGTCAGTGCAGTACCGTACCGCATGGGCTCTCAGCTGCAGAGGAAGGGTGGCAGGACTAGGAAGGTGACGAGCATCCACAGCCCTCCGACCCTGAGGCACTGACTGAGGGTGCGAGGACATGCTGACGATGCAACTTCCTCTACACACTGAAAGTGGGTGTGGTCTTGTCACAAACGCTGTGCATCATGGGGCATTGAGTCCTGGCAGTCACCAACCTGGAAGAAACAAGAGAGAAAACATTGTAGATTAACTGTTAACAATAAATATTTGTTGACACAACAATCAATCTGTGCAGTCAAACTAAATTGTGGACAAAATCATAGAGGGTGCACCAAACTTCGGAAAGCCAGGATAAGCAACTGTGAGTTTGATGACAAGTGAAAGAGAAAGTGAGCGAGAGAGAAGTCCTAGCCACCACCTGCTGCTGGCCGGATACATGTCGGCACACTGTGTGAATGAATGGATCACTCTGTATTCCCTCTAGATCCTCCTCTTCTTCGCTCTGTCTCTTTCTATGCTCATTAGGGCAGCTGGTGTGCTCTGTTGCATTATGATACTTTCTTTTTCACAGGTACAGCAAAAACACACAGTATGGCTAAACCGATTTAATGTTCAAAATTTCTTTAATGCAAGGCGGTTCACTCAGCAACTATAATGGTAACATCCCTATGTAGATCATAGCATGCAAGCACAACTTATATCTACTTAAACAAGGACAGACTAATCACATTAAACAATGCCTAGATCATTTAAAATGCATGTTCATTGTTAAAGCAGGTTAAAACCTACTGTAAAACATGTGCATTATAAAATATAAAAAAGACACACAAGTAGCTGTTATAGAACAGAATTTGTTTCAGACAGCTGAGAAAATATCCGCAGAACTAGAATGAAACTGCAGAATAAAAGTACTTTGCCATACTTCACATTTACCACATTTACCTTAAATCAAAATGTATTTCATCCACCTAATTTAATTATGCTCTAATTACAATTCATCGTCTGAACAGTCAGATAAGAGCGACTAGAGGGCCAAGAAAGCACTGCAGTTGTAAACTTTTTGATAGTGTCAGTCAGAGGTGGTTTCCAGGTATCGGAATCGGTATCGGGAAAAGAAAAAGGGTATCGGAATATCTCTAGTCTTGAGAGCACCAGGCAATGCTTAAGAACAACGGCATACATAGAATCATACATGATGCTGTCAGCCAAATCTAACACAAATCTTGATAACCAGCTGGACATGCAAGAACCTTGTCAAAGTTTTGCAAAAACATCACAAGCAAGTGAGATCTACAGGATTTGCATAATGTTAAAGCAGTGACCTAAAAGTGACTTTACAAGAACCATCACAAGCAGACGTTACACGCAGGGTTACTCTGTAACATGAAGTCAAGTAGTGTGAATTATGTTTAGATGTGGGCCTTGTAGATTTAACTTCTGTGGTTTAAATACACAATACAGTTAAACAATACACGTAAAGGAAATCAAAGAATAAACCTTTTTCAGCGAACTAATGATTGGCATTGATCAACATTCTAATTTCCCTTTAATATTCTTGGCACATTTTTAGCTGAAGAAAATATTGCAGTGCTTATCATAGACTGTCTTGGAAAACGACCCAAAAAAAAAAAAACATATGTTAGCCGAGTTCTCCCTTGTTACTCTATCAGCTAAACAATCTTAAAAAATAATAATAATCAGGAAGATATCAAAGATATACACAATTTGAAAATTATATAACAATAACAAACCATAATGCAAATATTACAACCCAGTCCAACAAAGTGATGGATAATGATAATTTGAGGTGCAACCTCTGCACAAGAGCACAAAATCCCAAAGACAAGGGTTGTACAAGTATACCAGCAGAATGGTATTTCTTACTAAATTAATGCACCAAAATCTAAACAACCAGAAAAATTTCAGTGCTTCTCAGATGATGTGTTTTTCCCATGTCAGGGTCTATTTTGTACACACAACATTGATAACAATCAAACACGTCAACAGTGTGGACATTCTCCCAAAAATGCTGCATAGCATGAGCTGGCTCGCTACCAAAAATCACCTGGAAACCAGACAGTCTGAACAGCATACGGAGTTCGATTACCCAAATGTAATTACCCAAAATTTAACTACGGTTTCAGTGTTTGGGTAAAAAAAAAAAAAAAATCATTTAGGTACATCACTACTTAGTAGACATTTTAGTTAAAATAATAGAAACAGCTTCTTCAAAGCAAAGTATCTTGGCACCTTCATGAGACATGCAGATCTGTGGTAATTAGTGGTTTCTAAAAAGTAGATTACATGTATCTGCAACATATTTTACTAGCGGTACTCCGATTGATCGGCTACCGATCACTATCAGCCAAAAGTCAATTTTGGGATGATTGATCGGCGGTGTCAAAAAAGGCCAATCTCATAAACTGATCTCAAGCTGAATTAAAGTAGCAGCGCATTGTTCGTGGAAAAAATATGATAATGGATTGACACTAAAAGGTAGTAATTACACCATAAATGCATATAATGAAAGTTTACCATGTTTTACATTCAACATAGGCTATATATGGCTTTTTGGCTAGGTTTAAAGAAAAAGAGCACTTTTAGATAAACGAGGCAATAATAGATAGCACTGGTGGAGGTAGTGAAACAAAGTTCTTTATGAACCGCAGGATTGTTTGTAATAACGATTTTAAATTCAAAAGAAAAGACAGTAGAGCTGACTGTTTCTGTCAGTGGTAAGTTTTAACTTAGAATGCTTGTGATAATATAAGAAAAGTAGTTTAAATGTTTTGTCACTTGCTTGAGCAACTTCATATATAAATCTAGAAGTAAATGCAAAAGTAAAAAGCACTAAATGTGTTTCTTACATTTAAACATGTCTATGAAAGATTGTATTAGCTACTGCACAGTGTAAAAAAAAGAATCACAATGGTGAAAAAACATTTTAAGTAACAATGTTTGGATTTGAAATCTAAATAAATGGATAAATGTTGTGTTTGTAGTAAACAGCCACGGATCAGTTGCAGACTGCTGTGTGAAAGCACAGTGAGCACCTGCTGCTTCTGCACCACTTAAGTACCACACATGGGCCGCAAACGCACTGCAAACAGAATATGTGTGAACCTGGTGTAAAAGGCCGCGCTCACATACAGCTCACAAAATCAGGCTTACGCGGTGTAATCTAATGTGCAGCAATTGCACGATTGTAAAACAAAAATGCAGTGCATGATCAAACATTTAGGTGATAAATATTTTTCAAATATACATCATTTTCAAAAATGAAATTCAGGCCCTGAATAAATGTCTAAAATTCCTGATTGGAGTCTTACTATAAAATAATTCAACATGATAAAAAGAAAGCTTTAAAAATAGCAGTATCATGATCATAGCGACAGATACTGGTTTCTGTGATCGGGCTCAAAAACACCCCTATATTTTACCACTGGGCGTCCAATGGAATGACATTACAAACCCTTTCTTACTATCAGGCTGCTCTAGTTAAAAGTTAAAGAATAGCCCTTTACATCTGGCTTCAGATAAAAAAGGAAGTAGCGCTATCACACTAATGAACACAAATGCAAACAGATATGCTTCTCTGAATGTGCTTTTCCCTCTGTGGCTGCTGTGTGTCATTGCCCTACTGCTCAGTACTGACATACAAACCACTGCCATCTCAAGGGTCCTCAGACACACAAAAATTACCATGTGAGAGAAGTCTGTCTCTATAGATGAACAGTTGTGTGTGTACATTATCTAAAACAAGGTCACAGAGTATTGTCAAATACTTGGACATTAAAACAACGAGTCGGGTCCTCTGTTGCTCTTCTACAACACAAAGAGGGGCACGCTACCATCCTCCTTCCTTCCTGTCTGTCACTGAATGATTTACATGGATAGAGCAGAGTGTTTTACTGTGCTGGGGGAGGAGATTCAATAGTCCAG
The DNA here is from genome assembly GCF_023724105.1 of Carassius gibelio. Taxonomy (NCBI): domain Eukaryota; kingdom Metazoa; phylum Chordata; class Actinopteri; order Cypriniformes; family Cyprinidae; genus Carassius; species Carassius gibelio. The sequence goes on along the minus strand of NC_068403.1, from coordinate 18,906,785 downwards.
GAATGTTTGGAGCTCTGAGGAGGAACAGAAATTCTTTGTCATCCTAAAGGCACTTTGTAGACTCACACATAAACATGAACACACATGCAATACCAAATCAATCACACATTACTCACAGAAAACCCAGGTCTGATGTGTGTTCCTTCTTTTTGCTTTAAAGAAAAAAAAAAAAAAAAAAAAACGGTGTTTATTTGAAATAGAAATCTTTGGTAAACTTATAAATGTCTTTACTGTCATTTGAGAACTTTGAAGCTTATGGTTTCACACTTGTATAAATTCTTCTAAACTGGCCTTTGCAGTTAGGACTTCTCTATGTGAAGGAACTTCTGTGTAACTACCACAGATTCCTATGGATAGAGGTTTACAGTATTTAACTGGCCACTACATGAAATGCAAACTCCCGTACATCAGAATGAACTCTCAATTAAATCAAGTGGTTATTACAATTACAATTAGCCTTGGCATTATAGTTTTAATCACTGGAGACTGACAGGCTTCACAAACCGACCTCCCAAAGATGAGTCCCAGAGAATGAAGATTTATTTAAAAAGGAAGACATTGGGTGTGAAGCGTACATGTGTCCGAATTTGGCTGATCTACTGGCACAGTATCAACTGTGGAAATCTGGAAACAAACTTACCACTGTTTTCTGGCATCGTCAAGCATTGTGATCGAAAAAACCACAACTGCTATGACAGACATAAAGAGAGACTGGGAGAGAAAGTGAAAGATTACAAGAAAAGAGGAAGAGAGAAAGGAAAGTAGGAACAGTGAGAGACTTGGAGAGTGGAATGAGAAAGAAAAAAGGAGATATCGCTCTACGAGAGAGAGAGAGAGAGAGAGAGAGAGAGACTAAGCCCTCAGACAGAAGGGGAAACACATGCCCTGGCACGGATACAGACACCCACAGGCAAGCTCATGGCTGCCTGCCAACAGCACGAATGAACTCACTTACCCCTCGCTCTCTTGCTTTTCTCTCATTCTCCCTCTTTCAATCACAGTGCTCACTCATTCCCAACTCTTTCTTCTCCCTTTCTAGGAGTGGCTGGCTTTTGTATGATTACTCTCTCCCTTTTTTCCCTCCATCTCGCTCTTGCATTACATTTCTCTTCCTACCTTTTTCCGCCTCTCGTTCTGCTGATAAACACACATGAGTAGTTTGAAAGAACTGGAAAGAACCAGCGCTAACTGCCTTACCATTAACCACACTGTATTTCTCTCTCACACATTTTAGGTTTTGACATCTTTTATTGACTCTCACAAAAGCTGAGCCCAGTTCTTCTGTCTGTCATGATGGATGTAATAAATGAGAAGCCTGGCAGTTTGGGTAAGTGCTGGAAGAAAGGCATTAGCTGATGGGCCATGATCAGGTCCCTCCTGCTGGCCCAGTAATGTCAGAGACAGCATGAGGTGGGGCGGCCGGGTGTGCGTCCCCATCCATCTGCATCTCCGACGTCTACGCCACAACATCTCCCATAATCCCACAGCACAAAATGCCACTTCAATCAGCAACGTCATTATCACCTCTAATTTCCCACCTTCAGCATTTAAGCTGGAATGTTCAGTCTGGGTGTTAGTTTGAATCTGACACTCGCTGTGAAGCATGTTGTGTATTAATTAGCACACCACATTTAGACTGTAGAAATGTTGTCAATCTAATTTCTATCCTCTGAAGACAGGCTGTATATCATCCTCTGGGGGAAAAGCAATGTCTTGAGGCATGAATTTACTGAGATGCGCAGCTCTTCCCTCTCAAATGAAGCTTCCGGTTCCAGGATGGAAAAATTGGCTGTTAAAAATCAGATCAAAACTAGATCACTAATAGTTTAATTTATGAAGCTGTTCAAATGAAAGCAGGTTTACCACACAGTAAACTGTAACACACACATTTTTGCAACCATCTAAAAAAAATAATTACAATTATTGATAATACTGTATAATAATGTTCAACTTATTACCAACAGTTAATGTACTATCTATCAAAGAACAAACATACAACATTTATAAATCTATAACATTCATTTCAAAAGTCTGGGCTTTGAAAATATTTTTTCATGTTTTTGAAAGAAGTCTTTTGCTCACAAAGGCTCCATTTATTTAATCAAAAATAAAGTAAAAACATTTATAATGTTGAATATTTTTACAATTTAAAATAACGTTTTTCTATCTGAATATATTTTAAAATGTCACTTTTTACCTGTGACGTCAAAGCTGAATTTCTGCAGGTGTCTTTAGTGTCATATGATAATTCAGAAATTATTCTATGCGGGTGGAATGGCGGAATCCAGTCATAAAAACGGAATTTACAGTTTAACATACAATGTCACAGAATTTGTCAAATTTTGAAAAAATTTATCAAAAGTAGGTCATTGCACTCACATCAAATCACTATATGGACTAATATCTGCAAATATTAAGCCGGAAAAGTCTATTTAAATATGAATCCTGCATGTTCTGCGTGTCTGTGTTAATGACAATGACGTTTGTAACAAACACAGAAGCGCGTCTTTTAATTTATTAAAAGATAAATTAAATGAATGTTTTATGCCTTCATTTGATAACCAGAAAAATGTAAATACACAGAATTAGGTAACAATAAAACATATGGTGAAGAAAAAAATAAAAAAATTTCATAGGGCCCTAAACGTATTATTTGGCATATTTGTTTTAGCAGTAGTTTTTGGGGGGTTATTTTTCCTGTAAAGATATCGAGTTATATATCATATATCAAGATATAGCAAAATATATTGAGATATATTTTTGTCTCCACATCGCCCAGCCCTAACGCAGAGTTTAAATATTTCAGCAAAACATTCCCGGGGAATTTGTGGGTCGGTTGAGCTGGATTTGGCCAGGGCTGAATTTTAACCCCAATACAGTCCTGTACCTGTCACTATGCAACAAATAACGGTGTGAAGGGCGCGCTTCCTTTGCATTAAAGCAATGTCCAAAAAATGCCTGAAGACTCACACAGTGTCTACTCCAGTTGTGAAAAAATACTATATACTGTTTTTGGTTATTTATGTATTACATTATTTGGCTAGTAGAAGTTATGAATGGGCGGTAACTAAAAAAATTAGTAGCCAAATTAGCTGAAAAAGTTAATTTCAAACCCAGCTTATGACAGCTTTTTGGGAATACACCTTCACCTAAATCCATGCTCATAAACAAAGTTTGCATATTACTGCTGCTCCCTTGCACCGTGACTATGACCACTGTGCCTACAGTGGGCCTGATTTTAAAAACATTCCCTGTGTGTGTGTGTGTGTGTGTGTGTGTGTGTGTGTGTGTGTGACAAGACAGACTGTATTTTCCTTTTTCAGTGCCTCTTTCTGCTCTCTCCTCAGTAACACCCCTACTCACCCTTTCCTCCCTCTGTCCCCTCTCATCTGACCTTTCCATTGTTCTTTCAGCCAGTGGCCCCTGTAGGTTATTTGGGATCATGATGCAGGGCAGCTGTCTGACCTCTGTGACGGGCTGTGAATAAAAACACCCTCCCCCTCCTAAAACACTGTTAAACTCCTGCGTCACTTTAATCCCTGGACTCGAGTCAAATGCCTACAGCTCTGTGCAAAATTACATTCAGAGCAATATATGCTTATATCCACCTTCAAATCAGGTCATCAGCCATCTGCCTTTCAACACTGCTGATAAACCACACCATAATTCATTTTTAAGGATTTTCTGAATGTATGCCAAATGTGAAAAGGCTGATAAACAGTATGGGCTACACGATTAATCAAAATAAAACTGAAACTGCAATATGGCTTAATACAATTATGAAATTGGAATTTGATTTTATAAATAAATATATGTGCTGCGTGACACTGTTTTCTTACATGTGAGCAGCTCATTACAGGGCTCTAGACTGGGACAATTTTTTCTGCTGGTGTGACTAATTTTTGAGAGTTGTCGCACTGGTGCAACCACGGTGTTGTCCAACTCATAAGCGCGGTCATTTATGTTGCATTTGAGAAAAATCTAACAGCAAACAAAACGAAAGTGAAACTAAACCATGCTACGTTTGAAATGTGCAACACAGACCGTTTATCAGCACAGAACAGTAGGCAACAGTGCTCCTAGATCCAGTGAGACGCGGCTGAATTTGATACACAATGATAAGGTTGCTGAGATATATAAACAGCGCTGACTTATATGGTACTTTTTTAAAATCCAACAATCCCTATATTTATTGTGATGTCCCCAGTGCAGCAGACAAGCCTTGAATATGGAAAAGCTTACATTCAGCAGATAGAAATATTGCTGTCTGAAAAAAAGATGATCTGAACACTGTTGTGGCTTTACTTTACTCTGATCAGCATGGGGTACATTATATTACTAGAATTCAAAGGTACAGCACGCACATCCTAAACCTTAAAACTGGGTGCTGGGCAGACAAGTAGTTGCAAAGGTAAACAATGAGTCCGCACACCAGAAAATGCTCCTTAGCAATTTTAATGATTGCTCACCACGTGTAACGTTTCGGGTCCAAGCCCTTCATCAGACATGCATGCCTGATGAAGGGCTTGGACCCGAAACGTTACAATCATTAAAATTGCTAAGGAGCATTTTCTGGTGTGCAGACTCATTGTTTACCTGTACATTATATTACTATAATTAAAAACCTTTTTGAAAAATTCAAGGGATAGCTGAACCAAAAATGAAAATTTGATGTTTATCTGCTTACCCCCAGGGCATCCAAGATGTCAGTGAAACAAAAGAAAAAACAAAGATTTTTAACTCAAACCGTTGTAGTCTGTCAGTCATATAATAGAAGAAAATGGGAATCACGGCTTTGAGAATCAAAAAAACAAACAAGTTTCTTGCATAGACTGATCGTTTCGTGTCTTTACACATCAATGTATCATCACAAGCTGCAGGGTTTAATTTGGTTTTGTTTGTTTCATTTTATCTCTTCCATTATTTTATAACTGAAAAGACTACAGCGGTTTGAGTAAAAAATCTTTGTTTGTGTTCTACTGAAGAAACAAAGTCTCCTACATCTTGGATGTCCTCTGGGTAAGCAGATAAACATCACATTTTCATTTTTAAGTGAACTAACCCTTTAAACAGTTTCTTACAAACTTGTATTATTTGATAAAATACATAATGAAATATAATCATATATGGGTAACAGAAATCACAATTAGCTTCAAGCTACACTTGACAATTAATGAGATTAATACAACACTTCTACTTGAATGTCACCATCTGTCACTATTGAGTGTTTGTAATAACTTCTGACTACGATCCTATGTGGATTTTAGTCAAATGATGAGGCAGAATATGTTGTTAGAAACATTCCAGAAGAATTTTGTGTGGAAGATACACAGTTACAACTTCTGTGGGGTGTGAAAAAGTAATCTAACTAGTAGTTTTACTAATTACTGTTGCCAGAAAGTAATAAGTAAAAACATTACTTTTGAAAGGAATGACTAGTAATAAGTAATATATTACATTCTTTGAGTAACTAGCCCAACACTGCAAGTATTTGCATCACCTTAAAGCATGTGTGAATGTGGAAACATCAGTACTGGCTCCCCTCAAGGCTGTGTTCTTCCTCCTCTCCTCTCCTCTCCTCTCCTCTCCTCTCCTCTCCTCCCTGTACACCAACAGCTGCAGCTCCAGTCACGAGTCTGTCAAACACCACCCTCATTGGGCTCATCTCTGATGGGGATGACTCTGCCTATAGGTGGGAGATTGACCATCTGAACCCCTTTCACACTGCACGTCAGACCCGCAATATTCCCGTAACATTGCCTGGTCGCCTTCTGTGTGAAAGCAACCACGTCCCGGAATTGATTACCGAATCGAACCCGGGTCGGGGACCTAGTAACATTGCGGTAATCGATCCGGAACGAGCGCTGTATGAACAAAAGCCAGATCTAATTCCGTATCGAAGTGATGACGCGCGTTATCGCGCGACTCTTTTACCGGCTGTTTTGAAGGAAGATCAACATTCGCGACGAAAACATATGGGCAAACTGTAATGAAGCAGAGATCAGTTAGTTCCTCACTTTCCACGCTGACGCCGAGATCGTTTGCTTGCTTAAGTTAAAGTATAACGTGCCAAGCGTTGTCGACTCGTACATTACACGTCATACGCTGATGTCACGTGTCGTTACGGGATCTTCAAGGGTTGTGTGTGAAAGCACGCACATATACCGGGTCATCACTGGCAGTGTGAAAGTGCCAAATCTAACGACCAGGAAACAATTACAGGAATACTTTACCCCTGTATTTGCCGGAATGGCAGTGTGCAAGGGGCTCTGGTGACATGGTGCAATCAGCACAACCTGGAGCTCAATGCTGTAAAAACAGTGGAGATGGGGATTGACTTCAAGATGAACCAGCCCCACCTGCCCCCATTATCCTGTGTAACTCCTCAGTAGAAACTGTGGATTCTGTCCGCTTCCTGGGCACCATCATCACCCAGGACCTCAAGTGGGAGTTAAACATCAGCTTTCTAATTTAAAAAAAGCACAGCAGAGGATGTACTTCCTGAGGCAGCTGAAGAAATTCAACCTGCCAAAGACAATGATTGTTCACTTCTACACTTCCATCATTCCATCAAAGACAAAGGCAGACTGCAACATGTCATCTGCTCTGCTGAGAAGGTAATCGGATGCAACCTTCCATCTCTTCAGGACCTGTACACTTCCAGGACCCTGAAGTGGGCAGTTAAGTTTGTGGCTGACACTTCTCACCCTGGACACAAACTCTTTGAAGCACTCACATCTGGCAGAAGACTGCAGTCCATCAGGACCAGGACCTCATGCCACAAATACAGTTTCTTTACATTGATACCCATGACCCATCAGGGCTTCTACGCCCATGGACATTACGCTTGACATACAAAAATAAACACCATACACACACGTGTTGTTTCACACGTGTTACATTAACACACAACTCAGGCTGCTATATTCACACATCCCAGACTGAAAGCTTTTGCACTGGCTCCTCAATGTTTGCACAATGTTCAGAAATGTACAATTTAAGTTTCAACTGAGAACATTTGCACTCCCCTACTTTACATATTCTGCACAAATGTAGAGTTAATGTTCATGTTTATTTTGTATTTCATATTTTTTATCTTCCAGATTTTTTTTCTGCTCTTATTGTATAGCTTTTACTTGACTTATTTTTTACTTGTCTTTATCTTAGTTCAATCCCCTTGAGCAAGACACCTAACCCCAGCTGCTCCTGACGAGCTGGATGGCGCCTTGCATGGCTGACACCACCACCGTCGGTGACTCGGTGTATGAATGAGTTGTGTGAATGGGTGAATGTGAGGCAATTTGTAAAGCGCTTTGGATGGTAGGGGTGCTCCGATCACGATCGGCCGATCGTTACCATTTTTTTTTACCATTTACCATTTGTTCTTTTCTTAATACTGTTAATTGAAAGGATTTGATGTGGAGAGAGGGGAACTAAAATAGCCTAGCTATGTTAACAGTGTTTATTATAATGTTTGTAAACATTTCACATCTGCATTAAGCCTATTTCTGAATGAAATAACCAAATGTAACTTTTTTTCCCTCTAAAAAACATTTTCTTTAATATGTGTGGCGTATTTTAACCATGCAGCAAACTTTTTTGAATATTTTGATAAATTACTGGGAATAAAAATCACGTTTTAAACAGTTTTACTGATTGTATTAATTGGTCAAATTTCTTAAGGTCTGTTAACGGTTAACCAGTTAACATCCCTAGTAAAAAAGCAAAGTAATGGCAAGTCATGCGACTTCACACTAAAGTTTACTGTACGCAAAATACAGGTTGAATACAGCATGAAATTTCAGCTGCCAAAAACTATGAGACAAAAATGCCATTTTCAGTATTTGGCCAAAACATGGCAAAAATATGGCATGCACAACCTCTGACAATACTAGCTTTTAAGACTATATATTATTTGAGTAGTTAAAAAAAAAAAAAAAAAAAAAAAAAAAAGGTAAATCTGATTATGTTGCATAGAACTGAATAAAAATATTGATATTTAATATTAATATATTTTCTGTCCAATTTTATTGTTTTACTTTCAATAAAAGTGTGGTTATTTTATGATCTTGTATTCTTTTAATTCTGTATCATTAAAATTTAGTTCATTAAAAAAATCTTATTTTTATATAATTTAATAAAGGATTATTAAAAATTGTTTTCATTTCAGTGCATCTCTAATTATTATTATTAAGCCATATTGATTTATCAATCAAAGACAAATGCTCTGTGACAAGCTAATATTCAGTCTGGATTTTAAAGCTGCATCCCAAACCACGGGAAATCCCTTCATTCCCTACTGTTTCAGTGTCCAGTAACACTAACCGCACATTCACAGCACACTGGCTAACAACCCAACATCCTGACATAGTATTTCCACTCTGCTTCCAAATACATAGATCTCTGACCCATCCCCCATCTCTAAAAACACACGAGCACAGACCAACCCCAACCCACTTGTACATCAATTCCTAGACTGTATTCATCAGTCGTGTTTTGACAAAAACCAACATGACCACACAGAAGATCCCCAAACAGCACGTGTGAACACAACCTGGGTGTAAACAAGCCAATCTAAAACAGGCCTACAAATCGCTCATACAACGAATACATACAGAAGCAAGCATACAGCCTGGTCTTTTACAAGCACACGCGCACACAGAGGAGAAGCATTTGTGTTGTATAACAGCAGAGTGAATGACTTACCAATAATGTGCAGGATAATCTACACTAATCCTCTCCGCCTACATCACTGACGATCAGAGTCTTTGTGTGAAAGAGCAATACCACAACTGTTTTGATCAAGGTCACATAGTGAACCACAAGGTGCTTCCACACATCTGTGATGGCTGGGTAGAGCACACAAAACTAGCTAGAGAGATAACACAGGATGTAGACAGCCTGTACACAGAGTGATGCTAGATTCCTGTATATGTATGCACACACAGACACAGTGGTACAAACGCCAGTAACTCGGAATGCTTCATTTTTACTTTGATAGAAGCAAACCAATCAAAGGGAAATAAATTGGTTTTGTACAATTGTTTAAAAAATATACAACATATAATCATACTCCTCTGACATGCTAGTATGAAACGGAATCGCTTTAAACTAGGACATAAAAAAAGTGGCCAAATAAGTCCATTATGTAAGTATATTATGTTTACAAGAACTTTAAAACTGATTGAGTTCAGTCAGACTTAGGGCTGTAGCTATCGAATATTTTCCAAAAAATTCCATCGATTAATTGAGTAATCGGATAAAATGTTTTTTATTTAAAAAAGTGCAATATTATGCAAGAGAAAATAAGACTCCTGGGTCTCTTAAAATGAACAACTAAGAATTTTTTTTTTATTATTATTTAAATGCATGGAATGCAATGCATACATCAAAAATAAACATTTAATTATTACCCATTGTTTCTCAGTCCTGTACTTGTACTGTGAACAATGACAAAGTTGACAGATGAATTAAGTGCATTTAAGTGCCATTCAGTTGGGGTTTTAAATAAAGCATTTTCTGAGATGCACATTAAACATTAAACACATAAAACATTAATTTAATTTATCTTTTAATTATTGAAAATTAACTTAACTTTTTGGTAAACAAAGGGGATTTACTATTAAAAATAAAACATGGAAGAAATGTTGTGTGATTAAACCTTAAAAAAAAAATTGTTTTTTTTTGTTTGTTTGTTTTTTTTTGTAGTAGGCTATGTACATTCTGCTGAACAATAGTCTTTAACCTGACTTTTATTTTGACGGGTTTACGTATCTTTACAGTTCTGTGTATGTGATGTGACACTAGTTTGCTTTGCAGAGATCAAAGCTTGATCTAGCTCAGGACTGTTTTGATTATCTTAACCCTATAAGGTATTTTAAGAGAGATTATGTCGTGAAAATAGTTATCTAAAAATAAAACGTTTTATCACTTAACCTTTATTTTGTTTCTTATCCATATGACTTATGAAAAGAGATTTTAGGCAGATTGATGTGTCATTTAGCTACTTTCTCATATAGCTAATTAAATTATGAAAAAGAGTTTCTCTGCCATCTAATTTTGTGTACCAAATATATTTATTTGTATAAATTAATTGTATAATTGTAATTACATAATATGACTTACAAACGCTGTGTGAAAGTGATTACCTTAATTTATTTGTTAGAATATGTATAACTCAATATTTTAACTAATTGCAAAAGCTGAATAATCAAATGTCTACTGATTAATCAGCAAAATAATAGATGATTAGTCGATTACTCATTCTTATAATCGTTAGATGAATTATCAAAATAATCGTTTGTTGCAGCCCTAATGTATAAGTCTTGATTCCTCCTACAGAATGAATGAGCGTTGCATCAGGTGTGTGTGTGCAGCTGATAAACATTTCCTATCACCAAAACACACACACACACACACACACACACACACAGTTAGTAGGGGAACACCAGTAGTCTTTCTCCTAGCTCTTCAAACCACAAACACACTCCTGCTGGCTGTCGGTAAAGCTACCTTTTGTCTGCCAAAGCTGCTTCAGACAGCCATTTTTCAGCAGCGGCCGAGCAGAAAATGAGATTCCACCATCAATAACCTGCAAGCCTCTTCTTAGCAGTCTGGAATTTCCTCCTGAGCCAAGCGCTCACATCCTCCACAGTCTATAGAGAGATATCACAGAAGAGAACTTTACAGTAATGCTATAAATGGATATTAGAGATGGACTGGTGAGAAGCCTTCGGAATTAGGACAGTCCCAATTCTCAAACTTCTTTTGTCTCAAAGGCTGTCTCCTTTTGTGCAGATATGAAACCAAGGGTCATGGTTACGGAGGGTTACTCTCAACAGCTCACAATCTCCACTCCACTGCCCCTCAATCTCTTACTCCATCTCTGCTTGACGCTTGCTGAATATGTGTGTGTGTGTGTGTGTGTGTGTGTGTGTGAGAGAGAGAGAGAGAGAGAGAGATCTTTACTCACTGACCCAAATTTCTCATTTTCTCTTTGTCTATCATTGTTACTTATCTCAAATGTGCAAAAAAAAAAAAAAAAAAAAAAAAAAAAAAACACAAAAGCAGTCAAAATCCCTATGAAACCATTTGGTCATCATGCAAGCATTACAATTGTGTCACATACTGTCCATGGTTTTAGTGGCTAAAGTTCAATGTATCCCTAGTACGTTCCTTCAGATATCAAATAGTGCTGATGGATGACAGTACAGTGGAAAAAGTCGGTTTGTAACCTCAGTGTCACATTTAAAACCATCAGACAGCATTTACATCAAAGATAAATAACAGAGAGTGAGAGAGTGAGAAATGAATAGTAAAGTAGGTGAAGAGATGTAAGAGATGAAGATAGAGCGGGAGATCCTTAACTCACATAGTGAGAAAAGATCAGTAATAGCTGCTTTTGCTCTTGTGCTGTTTTTTCAGGTATACCAAACAACCCTCTGGCATTCTGTTAGCATGACATCATCATTGCTTAACATAATGCTCTGAAGAGCGTAACATCCGTCTACATTCTAGCACACTCCGTAAAGCCCTTCCAAATGTAAACATCGAAATATTTCCTAAATCCCAATGAATAAGTGTAGCTGTTTTTAAAGGGGTCATCGGATGATGATTCTTTAGCAACCCGTTACAAAAAATATTTGGCAGCACAACTGTTGCCAGTGGCATAGCCAGGGGAGGGGCCATGGGGGCACTGGCCCCTCCTGAAAACTGATTGTCCCCCCAGTGTGCCCCCACCCTTCTACTTGTCTGTCACTCACAAATTCAAATTATAATCTTTCAGTTTAGTAAACAACTCATGACTGCATCGCGATCCTTCTCAACGAGGACCAAGAATAGGTCTGTTTTCTGTTTTCCAACGAAAAAAGCACCTATTTTAAAAAGCGAGTTGTTGCAGTGCAAGAAGTGTTTGGTACTAACGTTAACGTTTTTCGGTGTTAGACAGACCAGGTTCGATGACGATGTTATCTCCTAGAGCAGACCAAGATGCTAATCATTATATTTACTATGCTCCTCTGATGCTGAATGTAAAAGGGGTTTACTGCGTTATGATTTACTTTTTAAATAATTATGTAAATCATACATAATTATTTAATGCATGATTAAATAGCAAAATAAATAACTAATACTAAAATAATACTGGACTAATTAAGCTATTCTAAACTGTTTTATATGATCCACATATTTTACATGTTAAACTAAAGCTACCTTTTTGAACAAGGAGCTTTCTAACAAAGTATGGATATATTATATTTTTAAATCAATATGCTCAAGATTAATAAGCCTTGACATAAGTAGATTTTGTTTATTCATCAATGCAAATTTACTGCAACTGCTGCTATGCAAATTGAATGGGATGTGGATAATAAACAAAAACATTATGAAATTATATTAAATTTATATTAGTTACATTAATTAATTGTGTATTTGTTTCTATGAATTATTAATGTTATTCTGCATTTATATAAATAAGGCTATTATATATATATATATATATATATATATATATATATATATATATATATATATATATATATATATATATATATATATTATATAAGGCTATTATAAATATATTATATTATTATTAGTTGTGAGTTGTACACTATTCATACATTGGATTATTTTATTTATTACAGTTTTTCTTTCACTTTTGTAAAGTGAAAAGTTAATGCAAACTGTATTTGATTTTTTTTTTTATTAAGAGCAGTGAATAACTGCTATTAAAATATAATAGGGTATCACTGTTTATTACTGATTTTAAAGGTTACTGAACTCTTGAAATGATTTGTATATACAGTTCAATAGGGCTGAAACGATTCCTCGAGTTACTCGAGTTACTCGATTACAAAAATTCCTCGAGGCAAAAACTCTGCCTCGAAGCCTCGTTAAATTCCTATAACGCGCACTATACGTGCGGCGCAGGGATTTGATTGTGTCACACGGACCGTTTATTCACACGGACCTTTTGAATTTAGTTGGCGCGATGGCGGAGAATAGATCTATAATTAAACGGCAGAAATTGTCTAAAGTGTGGGATCATTACACACTTAATAAAGAAGAGAACAAGGTGCAGTGTCTCTACTGCAAAATAGAGCTGGCATACCACAACAGCACATCTTCCATGATTCAGCATCTGAACAGAAGACATCCACTCTATGCTGTTTCACCAAGCATCGTAGTCTAAGCCTATTGATGTTCGCTGATTTTAATCCCATACTGCATTTGTAGCGATGTCGTGATGCGGTTTGACTAGATATGATGTTTAACTTTGATGACGTTTTAAAGTAGTAAACGTAACTATCACGTTCAATTGCAAGAGAGTATAGCCTAAAAAAAGAACCCCTTCACACACACACAAACACACGCACGCACGCACACACACACACACACGTACATTTTACTCTGTTGAGAAATAAAAGCCAAATGCTTGTTCTTTTTACAGCCACATCATTTTTGTTATGCATTATTTGTTTTGGTTGTTCAAAAACACACACAAATTGTTTTATCCGATTACTCGATTAATCGATCGATTAAGTGCTAGATTAATCGATTACAAAAAGAATCGATAGCTAGAGCCCTACAGTTCAAACTAGGGATGTCAACGATTAATCGATGATCGATTAATTGTCGATAAGAGATGCAATCAATTAAGGCTATCGATGGTCAGTTAACCGATTCAATGTTGGGCTGCGTGCGGCTCATGCGCACTCAACACGTGCGAGCGGCTGCGAGTGACGGTGACGATATATAAAAGCATCATCATTCATTCACAATGTACAAATTAAGCTTTTAATGTGATTTAAACTTTAAAGTACATTAAAATAGAAACAACATAAAAGTTCTTCAACATTAAATGCAATAGAAATGTAGTTACTAATCATTTCATCAGATAACTGTTTTATATCGTGCGCTTTGCAGGGCTGCGGGACACAGTGACAGGACAGGTAGTCTATTCATTCCTACAACTTGTTAATTCATTCCTACGAATTATTAATGTGGCAATTGTCCATGTTTCATTAATTTTGTTCCCTAAATAACCCATGATTTAAGTGAAATAAGGGAACAAATTAATAAATCGAACGAATTCTTAATTCATGAAATCTTTAATTTCCCTTCCCATGTTTACCACAGTAAGAGATGCGAAAACAGTTATTAAAAGCGAAAGATAATAAAATAAACCTGGGAAATTAGAGGGTTAGACTATGAAGATTTAGGAAAAGAAACAATGCCTAAATATACTGAATTTGTGGAAATTCGTGACCAACCGGCAAACCAGAACAAAGCCGCGTAAATGAAGACTATGGGGTCCAAAAGCATGGTCGCGATCTAACATTTTCCAGTTAACCTATTATTCCTCTAATAAACAAAGCTTTTATACCACACTTGTCATAATCAGATCTTATCATTTCTAAATAAATAATTGCTGGATTCAAAACAGCGATTAATAGGCGCTGTGACCGACACATTCCTGGAGCATTCAGTTTAAATAGACCGTAGTATACCGGTCCACTCTGCTGTTATGCCAAGGACGTTTTTGCTCATATGAAGAGGATCATCTTTTCCGTCTATATGCGAATGCGTGTTAAGTACAAGCCTAGTTTACATTATAAATAATAGTTTAACATTCAAATACATTGCGAATATGGAAACATTTCGATTTGTGCCGAATGAGATATGAGCAATAACCTCCAAATAAATCTAGCCAAAGCCGCGCTCGCTCATCCTCGTCTGCACGCATGCACTGTCACGATCTAATGCGCTGTATGCCGGATTTTTAAAAATCAGACATTTTCTAGGACAGAATCCAGCAGGATCAAATTAATGTGAGCAACTGTGTTTTGGTGCAGCAGCGCCGATGTAGTTCGGATAATTTTATACAATAATGTCAGTTGAAAACATTGCAATTGTGCTTTAAAATACAACAACGAGCACCACAAAACCATTTAAAGATGCGCGTTCAGCGTTCTCCGTGCGGGATTGGAAACTGTCAACAAAGTAAAATGACCTCAAAAGTATGGCGCGCTCTCTTCATTTTATCAAATGATCATAATCGCATCTATTCATTTTATAATCCTGCTACTAGCATTTTATTCAGACTAAAACCTCTTTAATTCAAGTGAGAAAGCGTTTTGTGTGTGTGTGTGGCTTTTGCACATCCTGTCATACCGCTGACTGCGTGCCTGCAATAGACGCATTTTGCAGTATTATGGTTAACGATTAATCGATTAATTGATCGTTAATTTAAACGACGATCGATCATGGAAATAATCGAAATTTGACATCCCTAGTTCAAACAACACAAGATTGGCCCCTCTGTATTAATCGTGGCCCCTCTTGTGCCCCCCAGTTGAAAAAATCCTAGAATCGCCCCTGACTGTTGCCAATATTGATCATTCACATAAAAAAATCAGCATATTAGAATGATTTCTTAATGATCATGTGACACTTTATACCAGAGTAATGGTTGATGGAAATTCAGCTTTGCATCACAAAAAATTAATAGAAACCATTATTTTATATTGTAACAATATTTTGCAAGATTAATGGTAGTGTTCCTGTGGTTCAGCGGTAGAGCCTTGCATTAGCTGCGCAAAAGGTAATGGGTTCGATTCCCAGGGAACACACATACTGGTAAAAAAAAATCATACATTTGTATAGCATGAATGCACTGTAAGTCTGCTAAATAGGGGTGTAACGATTCATCAATATGGACTGATACGTCGATACGATGTCTGACGATACGATTAGGGCTGGGTATCGATTCAGATGTTCCAGATCGATTCGATTTCCATTCACAAGCTCTCAAATCGATTCGATTTCGATTCTCCATTCGATTTCGATTTTCGATTCGATTTTCTATTAGAGCTGTAATCGGGCCTTAAAAGTTAAGCCCGACATGTCCCGAGCCCGACACGTACATTTTGATTGACAGCTTTTTAAAAGCCCGAACCCATTTACAACCCGACATTATTCAAATGTATGCAGCACACAGCTCTTTTGCCTTTTGTCAGGAATGAGTCATTTATACATGGTTTAACATAATTTATACATGACTAACGTAATAGGCCACTTGGAAGTTTGAACAAAGAAATAAAATAAGTCCTCTGTAACATCGTAACATCTCAGCACTCTATAAATAGCCCTAGGTATAGGCTCATTTAGCATATAAATAGGCCAACGCACCAATGAAAACAAGTCTTTATTAAAAAATTGAATTCCGATAAATTCTAAATTAAGATGGGTATTTGGCAATAATGAAATGAATTAAGATAAAGGCTCTGCCGGATTTGCTTCGCCATAGCAGCTGCCATAATAAAATAATAATGTCAACATTAGCTAATACATTAGCTACTCTGTCTACATTATGCATTTAAGACTCAAATAATATTTAGTTATTATTTGAAAAACATTTACTCACCAAGATTAGGTAAGGCCTAAGTGTTTTTGTGGAGGAAAATGATTGAATCCACTGTAGATGTCTTCAGCGCGCTCCTGCGCTCACTGATGGTGCTTCATTATGTGAAGTGAAAAGTGAAAAGTGAAAGTGACATTCAGCCAAGTATGGTGACCCATACTCAGAATTTGTGCTCTGCATTTAACCCATCCGAAATGCACACACACAGAGCAGAACCTATTCACTCATTATTCTCATTATAAACAAGGTCAAAACTTTTCCAAACCTCAGACCTTGCTTTAGTTGCTGGTGCCACCAAAACGTAATCGTTAGAAGCAAGCCTCCGTTTCAACTACTCAGAATACATTTTCGCATCTTTCTCGCGCTAATCGAAACACATTACATGACCGCTCATTTACGGCACAAGCCCGAGCCCGGCCCGATTGGTTCGATTACCAATGGGCTTCTTCACACTGCCTGAACATGTGCAATTGTGCTTTTGAAGACAACTGACCACGCGCACCTGTCAGCGCGGTTGTCTGCTCAGACTCGGTACACACTCTCCGATGGCGATGTTTACATCAAGCCTGCATAGCGGTCCATAGCGGACTCGGAAGCTTTAAGATGCAGTCTGTAAGACGCGAACGGGAGCATGACCTGACGCACATTGCAGAAAATGTGTTCAGCATAGGGTGAGCCGCATTTGAATTCGTGACGGAACCACTGCTTTAAACTGAATGAATGAATGATAGGTTCGTTGGTAACATCGCACAAGGCACATAAGAGGGTGACATCTAGTGGAGAAGATTTGTAATTAGATTAATGCTAATCTTACGTTCAATGTCTGCGGAAATAAATATGGAAAAAAATCGATTCATGGCCTTTGGGAATCGATTTTGAATCGACCACATTTTAAAAAACGATTAATCGAAAAATCGATTTTTTTACCCAGCCCTAGATACGATGCAACGATGCCACACGTAAAATATTTATATCTGTAGAATAAATATAAAGTTTGAGCACCTTTTTTGCACTGTCCAAATTTTAACATAATGCCCGTATATGCATTATCGCCAATGCGTGCATTCTCTCTCAAACTCACATATCAGGACTCGATATAAGGACTGCCCCTGCACGAAGGCACAAGGTGAAGCACAAAAGACGCTCGGGATTGTTGGCGGAACAGTAGCTGTGTGAGAAGTTTTGAGAAGGGTCTGGCTGCAGACTTGCACTTGCACTCTCAGACTTGCACTCTCAGACACTTGCACTTCCGTTAGCGACGTCACTTGCAGTCTTTAATTTTTTATTTTGTTCTATTCCGATTTATTACCACATATGAATGAGGCCTGAATCCGATCTGAGAACATCGGAATCCATGCGGTTTTTTCCTGCTTACATGTTCACTGGTCATATCCGATCTGTACCACATGAAAGGAAAAAATCGGAATTGGATCACTTGAATCATGCAGTGTAAATGGGGCCTATGTGAACTTAATTTAATGACTTCAATATTAATCTGTACCTCACACTAAACTATTGAACAGCTTCAGAACACCTCAAATATGTTCTTGAAAACGTTTTGGTGATTTATAATGTTTTTGTGCCTTTCATGGGGCTCAACAATAACACAGAATAGTATACACAGGATCTGTCTGATACCCGATCTGCAGAAAATGCCAGGATCGGAGCCGATACCGGAGGGACAGATTATTTAGTATGCAGGTAATTTCAAGAGTGAAAAACAAAGTGATAGAAAATATTATTTTCATGCATTTAAGTTTTAAAAAAATGTGGAAACCACTCATTGAATTACACCATCTCCTGGCTGCATTATTATTTGTAAAATAGGGGCTTTGCATCAGCTGCTAATAGAGCTTGTGAGCATTTTTGCCGCATTATTGGCTTTGAACCATTGCATAAACACTTATATGCGTCCAAATGCAAGTATCCTCACATAAACACATTCATTAAGGTCCTGAGGGAATGTAAACAGTTGCGAGAGAAAGTGCATATGTAACAGTATATAGGATCTGGACTTCAGTCTTAAAGGGGAAGCTGTCCAATATTCGTCCTGTCTGCCATTCATGAAAATCTCTCACTGCTCTTGACTAAATCACTTTTGTAACCATAATAAGAAGCAAATAAATATATAAGTAATGATAATGCTAATAATGATGATTGCTTGTAATTAGTTTTTTTGTTCTTATTTAATCACTGACAATTTATTTATCTCCAGTGAGCTTGAGTTTTTTATTATTATTTATTTATGTTTATATTGTAACAGAAATGAGTCGAACCAGACAAATTAAAGAGTCTATCAAAGCTGTATGCATTGAAACACGAGAGCCGAACTCCTCAGGAAGTCATAAATCAGTTCTAGTGCCACAAGAACCAAGCAAGATAACCAACCAACCAACTTGTTCACACAACAGCTTTCAACATTAACACCAATAGAACAACCCCCCCCCCATACCCCCCCCCCCCCCCCAGCAGAACCAGACTGAAATTCCTAAGGGGGGGGGAGGGCTTTACACCTCTGTCTTCACAGAAAAGTCCTTTGCCAGAGAATGGCAAAGAAACTTCTTCCGTACAGATATATGGACCAGAATGAACTCAAAAAGACTTATAAATGAATCATTCCATTGCTTAACTCCATATTCATTTATGTGTAACCCACACATTTGACTATCATGTATAATCACTTATTGTGTATGTCTTTTGATAACTATAGGATACATAGTCATGTCTAGTATTGATATAATCGAATTTTCTTGCTTGATATTGTCCTGACAATCAGTTATTTGTAAAATATATCATAATCGTGTTATAGGAATCATGTCCAAAATTAGACCCTGCGAGGCAGGAACCACATGCTTGGTAAGATAAACAAATGATTTATGATATCCCCGAGCCAAGACCATATCTGATTGGTCAAGGCAACATTTGAGTTGTGTCGAACAGGGAAGTTTAAATACTTTGGACACCATGAAATTTTGCTTTTAGTCGGCTTTTAAGTCTCTGCTATTAGTCATGCCTGCTCTTAGCTTTTAGCTTGTAGCTTTGCTACCTAGCTTTAGCTTTTAGTTCTAGCATTGCTTGTTCTATCAGTCATGCCTGGCTTTTAGTCTGCTTTTAGTCTCTAGCTATGCTGCTGCTATTAGCCATGTCTGTTTCTAGTCTCTAGCTATGCTTCTGGTAGCTTGTAGCTTCTAGCCATGCTGGTTAGTCATCATTGTTCTTTGAGCGCGGTTCTGCATGCTTCAGCCTGCTGCTACTTAGCCACGATGAGAAGGAACACAACCTAGTCTCGTCAAACTTTATTTCTTTTCTTTTCCGTTTGAGAGTTTCGTGTTCTGAGTTAAGTTTTGTAACTTCCGTTCAACTTCAACCAGCGCACACAAATCTGCACTTTCAACCAATGCCCAACAACAACGGGCTCCCCAAGACGTCACTTCAGAGACTGAACTTCCAGCCAATCAACGACCTCGGGATAGCCCTTTCACCGAGACTCCTTTTTCACAGGAGACGCAAGTAACTTTACCTCCAGACTCTGACATTTGTGCTGGTGTATCTAATATAATTTTAACCTCACTGAGGAACTCAATGTGAGGGCTAATTACGTGATTGATGGTTGTTCATGTTTATGCAATTTAACGTATTGCTGTGAACTTGGGATTCCATATTTCCATTCTCTTAAACTCATCTTTCCCTAACTTTCGATCTTCCTGCAACTTGTGTGAATGTGTGTGTGCGTGCGTTTATGTGTTAGATTAGTTTATATGTCTTAGATTTATCTAATAAAGCCTTATTCATATTGAAAAGAGAAGTATCTTGTGTTTTGTGCTTACAAGTTAATGTCTTAAACTGCCGATCTTGTTACTGTGCTAATTAATAGTGTTTTCACTATAGTTTGGATATTAGTATCCAGCGCAGATTTGATGTTAAACGGCTAGTTCACTGAATCGCAGGGCATCTCCGTGAACAGCCGTGAAACAGTGATTCTGTTCAAATTCCCTTTAAAATCTTAAATGATTCCCTTTGAGCTAAATTGACCTGTTTCCCTTACAATATGTTTGATATCGACATTGGTGACAAGGACTATGAAAATTCTATGGGATCAAAGATCTTAATATCATTAAAAAAAAAAAACTTATTAAAAGAATAAGAACTATCAAGATGACAAGATGCTCATGACAAATGCATTCAATTAATCGTGCAGCCCAAATACAACCCTAGATGCAATTATACCCACAAAGAGTGACATAAAAATTCAGATTTAGTCTAACAAAGTAGGTGAAGTCCCATTTTAGAAGCTAATGATTTACATCATTTTCAAAATTTCAAATTGTAGTAACACTTTAGATTCTCTGTGTTGATCATTGTCAAAAGCATTTTGATTCTGGACCACAAAACGGGTAAATTTTTTTGAAATTGAGATTTATACATCATTTAAAATAAATAAGCTTTTCATTGATGTATGGTTTATTAGGATTGGACAATATTTGTCCGACATACAACTATTTGAAAATCTGAAATCTGAGAGTGCAAAAAAATAAAAGGTCTTTACCTAATATCCTAATGATTTTTGTCATAAAAAATAAAAAAAAAGGATCATTTTGACCTATACAATGCAATGTTGGCTATTGCTACAAATATACCCATGCTACTTATGACTGATTTGTGACCCTGGACCACATAACGTTATATTGCGGGGAAATAATTTCTATTATCAGTGTTCATATTTGAAGATATCTGAACACTGCTGTCAGTGCTGATTACCACAGATTAAACAGTCAGCCTCTGCTTACTGTAGACTGCTGCTGATTTGAGATCAACAGACACTGATAGAAAGCACAGCTCCTCTTCCAGTAAAGTCATGGGCACTCTTCCACATGAGTCAATACTTTATTATGCTGCCAGAAACTCACACACACACACACACACACACACAAAGCAAACTCATCCTGGGACCAACTACCATATAAAATCCACAAACTACAGACCTCATACATAACATTGAGCATAGAACAGAAACCTGTGAAGTATTCATACAAAATTACATGAGGAATGAAGAATTTATTACAGTTTAGGAACAAGCACTTGGAGATTTAAAAGGATGATGGCTAAAACATATTTATATTCCAAATGCTGAGCTGCAGCCAGATTATATCTCTAAATGGGCCACTCTGAACAATCCTACAGACTTGTAAAGAAAACAATGGGACATAGGAAGTGTCAGAGGGATTTTTCCAACAGGCAAGTTCCACCGTCTTGTCATTTCCTGGCCTGAATTAGTTCTCCATCTCAAATTGGTTACTTTTCCCTGCCTCCTTTATTATTTAACTGACCATTTGATTTTTTTTTCATCATAACTTCATTAGCTACTTTTGTTTTTATAAGGAAACAGCAGTTTTGGTTTACATCAAGAAAACAAGCTTTTTGTTTTTGGATAGGATGTAAGATCGCTGGCCTCATTCAACACACACAATATATCCTAGATCATGCAAAGAAATCCTTAAGCTGGCATTCACATTCAGAGTGACTTGAGTGGAGAAAGATCCAGTGAGATCAACAGTAAGAAGTGGCTGATAGCAGGAAGGCAAAGCTTGTTTCTATTCCATCTTCACACACATCTGTCAATTTCACCAGCTCTTACACACACAGCTGCTATAGGCTCTGCTACACAAAACTGTCCACCCCTCACATTCTGTTTCATAAGCAGTTGCTTGTTTCATAATGGGCCAGCGAGTACAAGACCCTGAGGCAGAGAGAGTCACCACCAATACTCCCTCACAATTGCTGCAGCAGAGAAAACACAGAGTACAATGAAGAAAACACATCAAATGGATGAGTGAGCCCACACACAGTTATTTCACCCAAAATAAACATTTAGTCATTAATCACTTTCCCCCCATGTAGATCAAAGTAAGTAAATTAAGTAAAAGCTTAATTTGTCTTCGGAACACAATCGAAGATATTTTGGATGAAAGCCGGGAGGCTAGAGACTCTCCCATTGGCTTCCAAGTAAACTGCACTGTCATGGTCCAGAAAAGTATGAAAGACGTTATCAGAACAGTCTATCTGCTATCAATGGTTCAATCTCTATTTAATGCAGCGAGGTACACTTGGAAAACATATCCTTCTGTCGTGGCTGACACATTATAGTCACAAGCCTCCCGGTTTTCATCCAAAATATCTTAAGATTGTGTTCTGAGAACAAACTAAGCTTTTTGGGGTTTGTAACAACACGGGGTAAGTGATTAATGACATGATTTTCATTTTGGGGTGGAGTAACCCTTTAGCTATCCTGATATTCAGGTCGAAGTGCAAAGGGCTGCCATGAGCACTGAGAAACCAGAGAACAGCCTAGTTAAACTCAAAACACACATGTAAGAGATAGAGACTGTCAGTGAAAGCTAAATCCTCTCAAACAGAATGGGTGAATTCATGAATTCAAACACTGTCTGAAATAGTCAATAAAATGAGAAGTAAACCTAGGGCAGGTCACAAAATAACCAAGTTGTTCAAAATATATAACTTGGAAAAGGTATAGTTTGAAACCTGAGGTACAACAATTAAATAATACATTTAGAAACAAAAGGATGGCCTACTTGTAATTGGTGTATATTTTAGGGGTGCACGATAAATATCGACCGATAATTAATTAGGGCTGTGCGATATGGACAGAAAAAACCTATTGCGATTTCTTTTATGAATTCTCTAGACATAAGTCAAAATAATCACTAAGTAAAGGTGTGACAAAATGTCTAGACATATGACAAAAAAATAAATAAATAAATAAAAACATAAATCCCATGTCCAGGGATTTTTTTTTTTTTCTTTTTGTCATGCAATGGTCATAGAGCTCATTGTAGCGGTGCCTTAGGTGTGGAAATAGATATATTATACAGTTTCACACGTACTCTGTCTGCAGTGCGCATACAGTATGTGTATGGGGTGCAGAGAAGCAGCAGCGAGGGCACATATTGTAACGTGAAAGCACATTAATGTGTGTATTGATTAATTAATTAATTAATATAATGCATGAGTACAAATCTCTCCGCTCGCACGCAGATTTCCTTTGCTCTGTCACAAAACCAGACAAGCATGCCCGGAGAGAGTGTGCAAACTTAAAACTGGTCTCTCCTCACGCTCTGCACTCACAACTCTTTCTATGCTCATGTGCTAGAATTTAATTATTTTCGCACCTTTCTATTTCTAACATGTATGTACATGAAAATCGTGCTATAAAGCGATACAGAAATCGCACAAATCAAACACAAAACCTTGCTTGTAAACTTCAGAAAGCATTAAAAGCAGCACTGCAATGATGAAATTTAATATGCATTACACAGAGGCTAGATGAAAAGGAAAGAATACCATCTAAACTTTTCTAATGACAGTTCCCCTCAGACATGGATTCATAAACTCCTACACCTAAATGAATTGCAATTTGTTTAGCTTTCATCTGATTTGAATGTCACATATTTAAATTCACATTCACATATTCACATTTTCAACCGGCTCACAGTTAATTGTTACATCCCTAATATATAAGCTGATAAGCAGTTAAATGTGTTTGTTTACACACAAAGAAATGTCCAAGAATAAAATTATTAATTTACTTAACATGTTAAATTTGATTTACAGAACATTTTGTGCCATTTTCTATCAGCTTATACTTGAATAAAGAGAGAGAACTTGCACTTAACCTTTTCACAGGCATTTTTTTCATAGTTAGACAGATATTATGATGTATTGTTATAGGATTGTCTAGCAATATATTGATTATCGCAGAATCGCTGTATTCGTGATATTATTGTATTGGAATCTTATCATATCATGATGTACCCTGCAATTTCCACCCCTGCAGCTGACAACTACAGAACACTTACAAAGAGCACGAATACCGAACATGAGTTCATGCAGTTAGTTTAAATGCATCGATAGATTACAGCTGCACTATGCATGCTCACTTCCGTAGGGCATCTATTTTGACTGATTAAGAATGTATCCAAAGAAGGAAAGGATTTGTATACTAAGAGTGTGAAATATGCATAATTACATCATAAGCAAATAAAGCATTAAGCAAAAAGGAAGTTGTAATAGTTCTATTTTGCTTAGCAGGAAATGCTATGTGAAAATGATGGATTTATGCAATAACCACCTTCTATAGTCAAATCCAAGAGGGTAAGTCTGCCAACAGGCTTGGACAAAATTTTCAAATTGACAGAATTGGCATGCATACAATTGCTGGTGCAGATGTATGCTGGTCTTAAGAAGTAAAAAAACAAAAACAAAAAAAAATTCTAATGTACGTCAATGTTATTTTAAGCTGTGGTTCTGTGTAAGTCACTATTGTGTAACAAAGAAAGAGGAACTGATTGTAAAGATAAAACGGGAGGTGTCTGAGAGTAGAGGAGAGGTGAGTAGCGCCTGTTTGCCCAATCCCTGTAAAGGGCAGCAGTGAGGGGTTGACAGTCAAACCCTCCAGACAGTGAATTTAGTAAACGTTAATGGGGCACTCAGCACTACTCAACTCTGACCATATACAAAACTGATGTCAGATCAAGGCCTTTCTCTAAAGGACCCAGAAGAGCGCTGTGCTCTGCACTCCACAGTCCAACAGACACTTCAAGTTCAAATAATGCATTCAAATGTTTCAAAACACCACCCACTAACAAGGACACTAACATATACCTCCCTTGAAGTAAAAACAAAGGCTCCCTTACCTTCAGCATATGACCATTAGTCTAATAGTCTAAATGGTATTTGCAACCAATTTAAACTTTTCAACTTTACAAGCGCCAATGCAGACGTCCTCCAAACAGATCGCTTTATGCAAATACCCTAGCGCAGAAGCTAGCCAATCGCGTTCATGCAACACCAGAAAACGAATGTGATTGGTTGTTGTAACTATGACGGTCGCCCATATTGCCCAGCCATAACTCATAAAACTGACCAACACTAGTGCAGGACAGATGCCACTGGAGTTAGTACAAAACTCTGCCTTAACTAATGGGATTGGTCAGGCTTAATTCTGATAGAATCAAGTCATATACATCAGGATTTTTTAAAGTAACATTTTGCATAAAAGAAACCTGACTTTACAGTTCTGTTTATTGTAATTGTGTAGTATAGTCACATAGCTTGTCCATTTCAGCATCCAACACTCATTTACTTAAACTTTCATTAACCATTCATAAGCTGATTTGTTACTTGTATATCTAAATAGCATGACACATTTATCTCTCTTAACCTTTCAAAATTCTAAATTGAAATCTATTTTGCCCTATATATGACCGACCAGCATAAACTTCTCTCCAGGTACAGTGCCATCAAGAGCAGAAATGGGGTATTATTGCCTCACTGAGCTAACAAACACACCAGTGTAAACATTACACATATAACTCTAGTGGTTACGTCATGCTGATATCACTCCACCACTGGGGAAACTCCAGCAATCTAACGGTGTCTGATATGACACTGCTGCTGATAGCAAGCAAGAGAACTGAACACAACAGTGGGTTAAAGGGGAAAGCTCATAGCCCACTTTCTAACAGGAATATTCATTGATCCAAAAGGCCTGTAAAAATACTCTTTGAAAGCGTTTTTTTTTTTAATATATATATAATTAAAAAAAATGGTAATAGTGAAGTGCTCTTTGCAACTCATGCTAATTAACTATAATGTGTAACGTGTGATTTGTTAGTCTAAACCATCCCAAAATACTGCATTTAAAGGAGGTGAACAACAGAAAGAGCAGATATGTAATCAATACATAAATTATTCTTTTAATTAAAACATTTGTACAGCGAAGATGCATTCAATTGATCAAAAGTGACAATAAAGTCACTTATAATGCTATAACAAACAAACAATTCTGATTTCATACAAATGCTGTTCTTCTGAAATTTTGATTCCTCAAAGACTCCAGGAAAAGTACCATGGTTTCCACAAAACTATAAAGCAGTACAACTGTTTTTAACATTGACAATACAAATTGTTTCTTGAGCAGCAAAACATATTAGAATGATTTCTGAAAGATCATGCGACACTGAAGACTGGAGTAACGTCTGCTGAAAATTCAGCTTTGCTGTCAAAGGCATAAATTACATTTTAAACCATAATAAAGAGTTGTATAAAAATGTAACAACAACATTACTTGTTAACTAGTTGTTTTGATCAAATAAATGCAGCCTTGGTGAGCATAAGAAACTTTTTTTCAAAAATCTTAAAAAACTCAAATTTCTGAATAGGGTTTAACATATAAACATGAAAAATATATAAATACTGTATATGTAAACAAGACTGATGATAATTAACACCTATAACAGCACAAAACAAATTGCCCTTCCAGTTATAAAAAAGAACAACATTTTTTAATACACAGTGACTGCAGGAGGAGCAGTTCCTCTGGAGCCTTATACAGCCAACACAGCAAAGCAGTCCACCACAGTCGATTCAAAGACTGACAGCATGATGACAAGCCAAGGAGTTTGCTTACACAGAAAGCATTTTGCATACAGTTAATTTCCTTCGC
Organism: Carassius gibelio; assembly: GCF_023724105.1. NCBI lineage: Eukaryota > Metazoa > Chordata > Actinopteri > Cypriniformes > Cyprinidae > Carassius > Carassius gibelio. Next base: position 18,879,843 of record NC_068403.1, on the reverse strand, counting down.
TGTTCCACTCTAGCTGCTCATTTATCAAAGTTAAGAACGGTCAAGGACAAACACTTTGTAAGCTATCAACTCCTTATCTTGTCCCTGAATAGTCCTCGAGTGTGTATATTGGGGTTCGTATTAGCAGAAACAAAGCATCTGACATGAATTAAGGAAAAGGCCGGCTGTAATATAGCTTGCAGCTGCAAAACTGCTGTGTACTGTGCATTAGACTCTATGCACAGCATTTTGAAAACAGACAGAGATAAAGTGGTAAACTAGCTCCACGTTTCAGCACACAATGCTTAAAAGGCAAACTCATTTATTTTCAGTGCTTATCAACAATCTGCATGGAGCAGTGAGGAGAGCGAGAAAGAATATCATTACTCAATACACAACACAGAGGAGTGGAACTGGAGTTGATGTGAGTCCAAAACAAATCTGTTGTTTTCTGGCCATGAGTCCTGGCAGCCCTGTGGAGCAAAGAGGTTGTCTGAGGCCAGTTCTGTTTTGGGTTCAGGCATCTCGCTGGTCCACTTATGACACTGTGCTTTGTTCTCTTCTAATGTACAGTGGGAAAGAATGCTGCTCAAGAGAAAAAAGCCCCTCTGCTGGCCCATGTCCAATTACACTAATACACTTTAGCTGTGTGGCCTCCATTTTTCACATTCCACTGCCTTTCATGTGCAAATCAACAGCTGTTGACAAGCATTTGGTATCCACTATGATTTATTGACCCTTAATAACAACATCCGAGATGGAGTGTAGTTCCAGCCTCATCATCAGCAAGCAATGAAGGTGTTAGAGCGCTTTGTGAAGGGGGCAGGAGGTCCACAAACAATGTTACCCGTCGTGTTTATGCAAGACTTCTCAATGCTTTCCTAGTGATATTTACAGTACAATGAAGGAAACCAAAGTCTCTGAACAACTGCTTTTCATTACATCACTGCATGAGCGCTAGCTCTAAATATGGGCTCACAAACCACTGTTGAAGTCTGTGAAAGCTATTCCCATGCACTATTGGTCTTTAAACATTAAATGTTATCTATATACTAGGGGCATACTCATTTGAGAGGCTGGGGGTAGGGACAGTGGTCCCAATTTCTGAGAAAAATATTTAAACTCTGACACCCACTTTTAGATTATCTAAAAGTAACATTGGCAGTTTTCCAAGAGGCAAATGGTGTATGTGTGTGTGCATGCATATATATATATATATATATATATATATATATATATATATATATATATATATATATATATATAACAGTATTTGCCTATATTTTTAAAGTGCAGCTTCCAAATTCTTATATTTATGCATTTAGCAGACGCTTTTACCCAAAGTGACTTACAGTGCAATCAGGATAACAGTTTTTACCTAACATGTGTTCCCTGGGAATCGAACCCACAACCTTGCGCTGCTAACACAATGCTCTACCACTTGAGCCACAGGAACTATTCAAAACATTTTTCATACAGAGAACAAGTCATTCTGAGGAAATATGCAGTTTCACAACTTTACAACGCTGTATTAATGACAGAAAATAAAACAACTATCAGATACCTGGTCTCATTTTTGTTTCCATAATGTGTGTACTGTGTATATTTATTATATAAATGGTTCAAATACGTTAAGATGTCCGCATCACAAGAAATTTACAAAAGTGATTTTATGTCCATATATAGCACATTAAATATAAATAACATATCTACTTTTAAGGATTTAAATAAGTTTTTTGGAGAATACAATGTCAAAATTTGGTTGAAACAATATTTATGTAAAAATTCTAACAACATGCTACTTCTGACTTGTAAATATCTTTTTTTATATATTAAAGAATAAGGGAGCACATTAAATGTTATTGTAATTAGTCTTTTAATATAATAGATTAATAGATTTTTGTTGTAAATATGTGAGAAGATTGTGACAATATTTTAGTGGGTGCCTTCTCTAAACCAGGGAAAAGTTTATGATATTTATTTTTTGCTAAGAAAAATAAAAAAACTAAATGCATTTAAATTAAACAGAAAACCTTTAAAATATAAAACAACAGTTTAAAGCAGTTTAACACTTATTGTTTTTATGTTTAAACCCTTTTTTGTCTTTTTGCATGTATATATATATATATATATATATATATATATATATATATATATATATATATATATATATATATATATATATATATATATATACACACACATATACATACATATATACACATATATATGTATATACACATACACACACATATATATACACATATACACTTATATACATTATATACATTTATATATACATTATAGATATATATATATATATACACACGTTATAAGTGTGTGTCTGTGTAAATGTAGATATGATTATTATTCATTGTTATTTATTAGTATATTATTATTTTACTTTCCTAAAAGTTTTGTGTCAGTCTTCCTGCAATTATTTTACTTTACTAGTACAAAAAAACAGCCAACTGACAAAACTATTTATTAAAGCTCCTCGAGTGGCATCATTATGCAGCTCTATTCTTTCTAAACCAGGACCTTGTTGCAACACGAGTGAAGATACCCCCATCTGGAGTCTAATAATGAGATGTTGACTTGGAAATTCTAAATAGCAGGGATCTAATTAACACCCAAGAACCACATCCAAAACATACTGAAACTATACGTCTCACCCTATGCTCGAGTCCGGCAGCGTTACTACAGAACTAGCCAAGCATTCAATACAATATAACAACACATAATCCGAGGTAACTCAGCTAGCTCAACAGCCGACCCCCGAAAATTGCTCAACGGAAGACAGTGTGCTTTGCAAAACATTGTTTATAATGCTAAAAAGCTAACCGAATACATAACGTAACGTGCCAGTCATCATTTAACGGCATTCCGTCTACATTAAATCACAAACACCGCTAGCTAAGCTAACTAGCCGGCCAGTTTTCACGGAGATGTTTATTTCCGCCTTGATCGGAGACGCTCATTCAATGTAGCAGAGGTTCAGTGAAGGAATAATGGCCGTTAGCCGCAGACAAACCCCGTGACTCCAACAACGGCTCTGAGAAGTCTTGACTCCCCTAAAACCGATAAACGGCTGACAGACTCGTGGTCAAAACGTCTTGTAGTAACTTACCTCTCCTCGGAAGGTGAAGGTCTTCTCGCTACCGGTCGTTTATGTAGTTTCTGAGGAGGAGGAAATTAATAAATTTCCGCAAATAATCCACATGTACGGATTGCTACGGGCGTGTTTTCGTCCTCGTCGGGTTGAGACGCAAATCCACTGGAGCGCCGCGCGCCTGTCGCGTGAGAAACTAGGTTGCTCTCGCGCTCCCTCGATGGGTTCGGCCTTCTCGCGCTCCTCCTCTGTTTTTCTATCTCTTCTGTCTGTTTTACTCGCGTTTCCGCCCTCTTATCTCCAAACGGCTGTGATTCGAGAAGAGCAGCTCATGCCCATTCTATCTAGTGGTTTTTCGCAGCGGCGGCTGTAAATACACGAAACGATTGAAGGAGAATCTCTGCGGTTCAGAGATGACTTGAGTCTGTGTGTGTGTTAGAGAGAGAAAGAGAGAGAGTGACTGACTACTGCTGCTGCTGGCAAAGCAAGAGTCCGCTGGACGTCAAGTGCAGTTTCTCAGCTCTTAAAGGGCCAGTGCGCTCCTTTTGAAAATAGGTCCCACTGCTATGTACATCAGTACAAATCACACCACTTGTCAGAAGATATATGAACAGAATATGAAGATATACTGATGCAAATAATATACTAAATATTTAATAAATAAGTGATTTGGAAACCATGCAGAGTAAATAATAATAATACAATTCAACATGTTATTTAAAGAACAAAATGTGTGGAGGTAACAAGTAGCAAGCATCAATTGTGAGTTTAAACAAGCATTGCTCATTTTTATCATCTCATCTGAGAGACATACAGACACATACAGACAAACATATATATAATCAATATATATATATATATAGAGAGAGAGAGAGAGAGAGATCAAACTCTTAAACTGTAACAAATATGAAATATAATTTCTGCTTGACATTTCATTTTCATAATTAATCCTGTATGACCGTGTCATAATTAAAACTATAATCTGCTCAAACATTCATATGGGATGATTCATCATTTTAATTGTAAAAAATTTGTAAAAAAAAATATATATATATTTGATTTATTTGATTTTGTTTATTATTATTTATTTATTTTTACATTTTGTTAGGAAACAATGTCAATAATTTAATGTCTAAAATCTAAAGAATACAAAATAATATGAGAGGGTTTGCAGGGCTAGTTTACTCAAAAATCAGTCCTGGGCCCTGCGTCAGCTAAGGACAGACCTGACTCACACTTATGTCGATACAAACCTGTATAACTTCCTTTCTTCTGTGGAACAATGTTGGTAACCAAACAGTTTCAGTTCCTATTGATTTTCTTAAGTTAATTGTTTTTTCTAAGAACAAAACTACACTGGAAGTCATTGGGAACCAAAACTCTTTGGCATTACCAGACCTGTATTTGTGACTTATTTAAACCACAGACATAATGTCTACATAATGATCAAAAATAGTTTAAAATGGCCAAACTAAATATCAAAGGTTCTGTCATCCAAATGAAATATTGCTACATTTCCAGAAAACACATGCACTCTTTGGCAAATGGCTCATGGAGACATGAATGTGTTACACCCCCTGAGCTGCATCTCTCCAGGCCCTGCACATCTGGACTATTTGAAGCCCGTGGAGACACAAGCTGTGGATACAGTGTTTTAACATTGAAGAATAGTGTCATAGAGATCACACTGTGGGCTCAGTAAATGACCTGTGGTTTCACTAATGATCTGAATCCTTTTCTCTGCAGCTCAGCCACCCACGGCCATCAGGCACCCACAGCCATACATCCGTGACGCTCCAGAATTAATCAACCTTTCACACACAATCTTCTCCAAGGAGTCTTATATGTCAACAGAGTTTCATTTCCATATCTCTGTGTAAATGATGTTGACCCGCTTGGGGCACATTGTTTGTGTGGGCAGCTCCTTTCAAGCTCTTGTGTAATCGGCGGTTTATACTGTAAGCATCATTACATGTGTTCCTGCTTTTCTAAAGTAAAACAATATGGCGGTGATCTCACAGGACGGATCTCTGACACACAGCCACCTCATATTGTTGCCTCGTGGTGTTAATGTCGAGTGTAAGTCTGCGGATTTGCACGTTGACATTTACAATGGATGTGTGTCAGGGTAACCTTCAGAGAGCCAGCGAAAAAAAGAAAAAAAAAAACAATCCCTGAATTGACATTCACAAGCGTGAGTCAGTCATATTTTTCACATTGCCTCAAACACTGGATGTTTCAGTGCTCTTTCGTCTTGATGGAGAGGCCAAACTAGAAAAATTAAAGGGATAGTTCAGTAAAAAATGAAAATAATCATTTACTTGCCCTCAGATTGTTCCAAACCTGTATGCGTTTCTTTCTTATAAAATATACTGTGAGAGTCAATGGGGACCAGAAGCGGCTTGGTTACCAACATTCTTCAAAATATCTTTTTTTTTTAGCTCAGGAGAAGAAAGAAACTACAGGTTTGGCACAACCTGAGCTCATCATAAGACAGATTTTGAGTGGGCTATCCCTTTAAAACAGGAATAGTGTTGAAAGCACACTGTTTTATGTTTTGATCAGATTTCTGTTAACCATCTGATCTGATTATCTGCCTGGAAGCATTATGTGGTATTATGTGTAACATTAAGACCAGGTTTGGTTTGACCTACATTCATTTTCCAAGTTGCTCCATGATGTCAGGGTTTGTTTTTCTGTAGCTCTGTTTTTCTTTCTGCTCCGCAGTCTTTTCATTCTCTTTACCCATCCAGTTTTCCGCCCATCCATACCACCACACCACCATCCCTCCCTTCCTCTATCATTCTCTCTCTCCTTGGTCACCCACCACTGAAGAGGAAAAAGGGTTGTTTTTTATCAAAGTTCCCCAGAGCCTGAAGTGTCACAGTGTTATCTCATCCTCCATCTCTACAATGGCCAATTACTCAGCACTGCGATAAAGTTAAAGCAGTTAAAGTTGCCTATGTGTGCCTACAAGCAAACCCAGTGGGGTATATCAAATTTTGCAATCACATTCTACCGCCCATTATAACTTGAGCTTATTTTTATTGTTTTGCAATGGATTACTATGTGGTTTCCATATAATAAACTGCCCATGAAAAACAAGCTCAGAGATTTAGATGAGAACTGATGAACTGTGTAAGAGTTAAACAGGATATTCTGCTAAAAAAAAAAAAAATGTAGGGCAGGAAACAAGTGATTGGTGAAAGGCGAGCATTACAGAATGAAGGCAAACTGAATTGCTATATGGCTATTGGATAGCATTTGGATTAATGATATGCTGCTCTTTTTAAAAAAAAAAAAAAAAAAATCACAGAGAGGACCCCTGCAGGGTCTCTAGGTCAATATGTCTTTTAAAATATCAGATTATGCCACCTTGGTATGACAAGACAAGGTTAGTTAATCTTGTAAAATGTAACATGGTGCAAATCTCAAAAACTTATATTATGGTTAAATAATATAAATATAGACATAAATTTGCAATCTAACAAAGTAGCTATAGATATATTCTCTTGTATTGTGTCATATATCTTAGTGTAATGGATTATCAGGGGGCAGTTTTTATTTGATTTAAATATAAACATTTCATAACATTGTTTTACAAAATATAACACGCTTGAATGAAACACTCAAATTAACATACGCTCAACATGCATTTAGAAAATAGATTATTTTCCATTTTTAAGAATTTGATACATGAGTCTTATACCGGATATTTACAGGTCTTTAATTTTGCTTATCTTTCATCTTAATTATTAATCGTTAAAATGTTTTGAGTTTAAACTGTTGCTTTTAGCTAAAATATGAGTTCTCTATCCATAATATTGCATTCTCTAAATTAAAAAAAAAAAAGTATTCTCGTCTGAATCAGGAAAGAAATATGCACATATCTAGTAAGGTTTACAAGCAAAAAGGATCAAAATATGTTGGTGGATTTTGATGTGAGCGAACAACAGGGGATGGACTTTATCACTGGAGGAAGCTAGTGTTATAAACTATTGACAAAAGTGACAGCTTAAAGTTGACTATAGACTTGTGGATGCCTTAGTGATAGATTTGTTCTTTACAGACTTGTAATATTTGATGGACTGGAGTCATGTGGATTATTGTGGTGTTTTTATCAGCTGTTTGGACTCTCATTCTGACGGCACCCATTCACTGTAGAGGATCCATTGGTAAACAAGAGATGCTATATTTCTCCAAATCTGTTTTGATGAGAACCTACTGATCTTGGATGGGCCGAGGGTGAGTAAATGTAATAAATGTTCATTTTTTGGGGTGAACTGTTTGTTTAAGAAATTAAATACAGTCCATTTTTTAATTCCATGTTGTCTTTAAGACTTCTTTGTAGAATTAACTTATGAATGACTTTATTAAACTACAAACTACATTTTGGTTAAAAAATTCAGTGGAAACAAAGCAGTTTAAGTCCCTTCTCACCACAACGCCTTCCTATTCTGGTCTTTTGTTCTGTCAGGCTTCGGGAGAAAAAAAAAATCTGCTCAGCTGCGCGCACACTTTCATATCTAAGCCGGCATCAAAGTCTTATCCCTGCTGGTTCTTCTGCAAGCAAAGCTTTAGCTACAAGCTATTGATTTCAAAGCCTCTAAATTGGTGGTTATCTAGCAGAGAGCCATTAGCCTAGCTCAAATTAATGATGAGCAACATCAACAGAGGCAGCGGGCAGAGAGAGGGGGGTTGGGAATGATGGAAGGCGCTCAAAGTAGCTCTCCCTGTTGATACAGCTGAAGACATTACCGTGGCACAAAAGTGACAAATGAATTTGGCTGACAAGAAAGAGAAAAAGAAAACGCTGCTCTTATTTATATACTCTCAGACGGATGGTTACTTCACGCAGGCACATCTGTGATAACAATTCCACATGCTGGATTCCTCGGACAGATCATCTACATTCCAGACTCTCACCACACAGATCATTTAAAGCACACACACACACACACACACACACACACTCCGTTACTCTTTCTGTTACTTCTCATCTGCGGAAATGAAGCCACCCTTCAAAATGGTGAAAAATGAACCCATTTTAGGCATTACATAATTAGTCTACAAGGAAATAGTAATAGGAAAAGATTTGAGCGCAGATAATAAAAATGAGGAGACATGTTTGGAACGGAGTGTGGGTTATATATAGCACCATTATAATTATATCACAAATTCTCAATCAGCAGAAGAAGGACACACACACAGAGAGAGAGAGAGAGAGAGAGAGAGAGAGAGAGAGGTGTACACGCTTCAGGTCTAGACATAATTTAACGTACCAAAGCTGGTATTCATTACAGCAACCAGAGAACAGAGGGAACATTCCGGAGAATTATCCCTCCCCAGCCAAGAGAGAAAGAAAAAGGATGGAGAATATGAAGAGCAGGTGACATTTTCTAAAAAAAAGGCAAGAGAAGGAACAAAAATATGTCTGTATGAAATACAACATCAGTAAAAGTGAGGATGTAGGGTGGCCTTTAAATTAATCTCATATCCTCCAGCACACCACACACACACACACACACACACACGCAGAAGATCTCTGGCTGAATGGCTGAAGGCTGTGTTGAGTAATGGTAGAGATAAATCAGCAGCTCTTCAATGTTTCTTAGAGGAAGAAGAGCTTGGCTTTAGGGTTTACAGAGTCAATACGGTTTACATACACAGACTTCAGAATTTATTTTACTGAGAATGTCTCCTAGACACACTTTAAACATGTCAACCCACTAAAACTGAATAGTAGTTCAACTGCAGCCTTAAATTGAAATTAAAGTTACAACCTGCAGTGATAAGCACTTTGAATTTAACTACTGATAAAAAGTTGAAATCTTATCAAATCAGGAAGAAATTAGAGAAATTATTTTGACCAGTTAAATAGATGGAAACAATTGTTATTTAGCAGCATCATGTATTGTATTGTGTAATTTTCTTTCATGCAATGGTTCAATAAACAAGTTCATATCGAGGGATTTACGTTTTGGTCAAAATCTGTTTGGAATGCACAAACACAGAGAAGTAAAGGACCCAAAAAAACACAGCGAAGTCACTTTCAAACCAAGCATCCTTCTTTTGGACCTTTTATAGTACACTCATGTGGGTTGATAATACTCAATGGATGTTTATGAGCAATGTATCACACATTTATGCTAAGCCTTTAGAAACTTGCAGTGTAAACCACAGTCTCCTGCTTTACAATCTGATAGAGAATTTGCCGAAAATCACAAGACACGTAACGTCAGACTTAAGCTGATTGATCTAATCAAATGAGCTGATAAAGTCTGAAATTATTTGTGATTCAGTTTGAATCATTTGGTCAGTTCACTCAAATACTCACATTGAACATACACATACTGTTTTTATATAAAGCAAATTATTATAACTATAGACTGACCCTAACCTAAAGCCTAAAATGAACTTTTTAAACTAAACTTTTTACATTCTTCTTCTTTAAAAAAAAAAAGAAGAAAAAAAAGGATTTATTCAATAAAATATATTTGTCAGATTCAACTCACATTTAGGGATGACATCCCAAATAAAAAAAATGTACAACAGAGTTGAGATAAAAGAATGAAATGCATACATGTACCCATTGACACACTGGTGTCCAGGGCCTTTTGTGTAATCTCTCTCTTTTCTTTGGTTCTTTAGCAGGCATACACAGATGGCCCTATTGACCGCTCACATACTTGACATTCCAGCCTGTATTCCAGTGTCTGCCTTCCTCAGGCCTGCAGCCAGCACTCTTTTCCCCATTCCTTTTTTTTCTGTCTCAAGTTGTTATGTTCAGTATACTCTGAACTCTGAAAAGAGTCTTTTGGTACTAAGTACAGCCTGGTAGACTGCAATCACAGCACTCACTGTACAGCCGTCTGTTACACACACACAAACAGAAAGAGAAACCACTCACATTTTCCTGTCCTGTGTATATACAGCTGAAGCACTATAACGGAATTTGGCAAAGTCACTGGTCCTGTCTTTCCATTACTGACCATATGTCAGCTGGGGTGTTTGTATGACTGTAGAAACAGGTTTATATATGTTTGCACTATGGATCCCCATAGGTGCCCATCATGGCAAGCATCCATTAAGGCAGTTGTTATTTTTGTCCTGAAGTACTGTAATCTGAATTCTATTAGCATTTATCAAGAGATGAGGAAAACCAGTGAAGGATTATTAGTGTTGGGCTAGGGATCTGAACAAACCTATAAGCCTAAGTACCGCTGCCATACACTTCCAAACACTTATTTTATGCACATTTTGGACAGTAACACTTAGATGCAAATGAAAATGCCTAAAATGCAAATTAAAACAAACATGGATGCTTGCTTTAGATGTACAATAATAACCATTAAAAAAAATTTAGCTAAGAAGACATAAATGATTATGGAAACCGTTTATGAATAAAGGAATAGAATATGCATTATTGTTCCATTTTTTGGGATGCACAGAAGTAGTCAAGACAAGAAATTGGGTCTCATTCACTAATCAGTGTTTTCACAAACAGATCATGATTTATTAATAGGTTTCATGCTCATATTAATTCTAAATTTATGAGAGAAAAAAATGTAGGTACAACTGAAACCACACATGGTTTTTGAGTTTGCTTTGAGGATGACACACCTCTGACGCTTTGTCTGAGGATCTTACTGCACGTTCTTGCGAGACTGTGTCTTTAGAGAGCATCAAAAAGGCTGCGGAAACCTTTATAGGGTAATGGTTTTGGTGTTTTATATGTTAAATACTCCAGCATCCAGCCACTCATTTCGAAAACAATAAATGTATTAACTTTTGACAAGTGTTAACAACCAATTAAAGTGCATATAATAATTTGTTAACAAGTTCTCCTGCGTGTGTAAAATACAAATAATGCACACAACTGAACAAGACCTAATATCACTAGCAATCATCTGTCTGTGCACTTTATATGGCTATAACTTACATTTCCAACTTCTGATTGTTTCGGAACTGACAATTTTGAGATGGAATGACAATGCTTTTATAAGCAATCAAATTTGCCAAATGAAAATATTAGAATTTCACAAAGACCTGGGAGTGATTTAGCTTCACTCAGCAGCCACCTAGTAACACCCAAGCATCAAGCACCATAGACTTTTTCTTTTAATTTCCCACCCTTGTGCCACATGAGAGTACACAGGCTATTTTTGAGTTCACAGTCAAGGAGAAAAGAGGTTCGAGTCAGTTTGTCTTCCAAGCAGGAACTTGGCACAAACCACGAAGGAGAGAAGACAGACAGCCTTTAGATCGGAAAATCCCATATTCATCAAAGAGAGCCTATTAAAATGCTCTCCTGCACCCTATAACTCTGCAGGGATCAGGAGATATCAGCGAGTACAGAAGGGAAAAATAAGGACGGCGCGTTAACATTTGGGAGACGGATGATCTGCAGCGTTTCAAAATGCAGCAGGCATGGAAGTAAATCTTCCGAGATTATCAAGCTACGATCCACTGAACATATCATGAATATTTATGTGGTTACAGACATATTATCTCGCTGCATCAAAACAAGAGGGCATCATTCACAGATCTCATACATAAAACCTGCGCATCCTCCACCGAGCTGAATAAAATAACTCATCCCGGGCAATTTTTTACACCGCTCTGTCAGTTTACTCGCCATGAATAAGGTGGAGATCCACAATGGGAAAAAAAAAAATAAAGATGCAAGTTCAAGGATTTAGGAGAAAAGACAGGAGACCTTCCTTTCTGTGGGAGGATGAAAGAGAGAGCAGGAGAGAGAGGGATGATGGGGTGGAAGGAGAGAGAGGGTCATCTGGGGGGCTGGAAGGCCATAAATAAGGCTAATGAAATGACCGTGCTTTAGATGGCTGAGGCCCAGGCCTTTAGTCTGATTTATTCTGATTGTGTCCCAGCACACAGCAGACCCATCTATCCAGCTCTCTCTCTTTCCTCCTCTCTTCCTATCACCCGCCCCCACCCCGGACACACACATCCTATTCCAGGATACTAATATCATGTTGCTCGCAGATATCTAGCACCCACAACCATGAGAAGAGGGCGTAAGAGCCAGAGGTGTAAATTACTTCAGTAATTGTGCTTCATTACTATAATTAGGTTTTATTTTGGGCAATTTGTGCTTTACTTGAGCACCATTGAAACTTAATGCTTGCGCTTCTACTCAAATTACTTTTCTAAGGTAGGAATGGTACTTTTCACCACTTTCAAAACAACCTTTTCACATTTTAGGCGTTGGAACATTCAAGTAAATGATACGGGAGGGTAAACATTTACATTTATGAACATTTAAATGAATTTTATATTCATCTATGTGAGAAGATAGTAAATGTTAATTTAATTAAATGTTATTTGCTATGGCAATGTAGTTCATGAAAGGATCTATTTGGAGGTCCCTAGGCGACCTCAGCAAACTTCCAAGGATACGGCAGAATGACTTAAAAATATTTAAATTAATAAATGATTGCTTTTTTTTATTAAAATGTCTAAATAATCGACTCAAGAGCAGTTCTTGAAACTGTTGGAATCACAAATGGAATTACGAATAATTAAATGTAAAATATAAATTCTCACAGTTTCTGCAAGATAGATAGTTCATAAACAGAAATATATATATAAATATATATATATACCTTGGACAATATATGGGGCTTCAAGTAAAAAAGGTTAGGAAGTACAAGATAAACATATTTCACTGATCATCACAGTGTAATCCTACTCATATTTTATTAAAACATGTTTTGTGTTTTTCTGAAGTAACAAGTCAAATATACCTGTGAATTTGACATGTGTTTTAATAATATTATAACCATCACAAACCTGACTGAGTGTGAACAATCATTCACCAAGTCTATAAACTACTATACTGTAATATCAAACAATTATAATATCAGTTGCGATGAATGTTAGCAGGTTTCTCTTCAACATCTGGCGTGCAGTTAAATGTGGAAGTGTTTTTACTTTACTTCAGTCCATCAGTTTTTGGCTTGACACTTTGACTCTACATAGTATTTCTGAGTACCTGCTAAGAGCTTTCCCAGGCCAGAACATTGAGGGTTAACTGCTTCCTGTGTCTCCTGTTCATTTCAAGGTCTTTCATCTTCTCTGTCTAATACGAACCAGTCTAAATTCTCAGTCGTACTGCAGAAACCCAGGAGGATTTCTCTAAAGTTATGGCACACACTGGATTGGGGTGTAATATTGGCACATTTGGAGCTTTTTGTAATGGATGTGTGTAGGTGTGTGTGTGCGTGTGTGTGTGTGTGAGAGAGAGAGAGAGAGAGAGAGAGAGAGAGCTCCAAATCTACACGTCTCAGCAGTGACATTATTCATCACAGCCCGGAGCAGCACTCCTGTGGGCTTGTGTTTCATCCATTTGTTCGAATCTTTCTGCTTCTCTTTCGTTTTCTCATAAACACACATATCCACAGCAAAGACGGATGTCTTAACATCAAATTGTGATATAGAGCTTCTGTTTCAATTGTTACATCTTTATCGGCTCTGCTTCTCTCCGCTGTATGTATGATTGTGTTGTCAGGAGATATTAATAACAGGCCCACGGCCTGCTTGACAAAGACTCACATCAGTTATAATAATCAAGCTTATGGAGGGATGTAACAGGAGAATAAGTTCCCACCAGTTGTTCCTCTCCATACTCTTTTATTAAACCATTACAGAGTTTCTCTGCTTAATAGTGGGTTGAGAATTTGGGGATTTGGAATAGCATATGCTGTTGACAGAGGTAAGTAACAGTAGAGAAAGTGGAAATGGAATCAGAATGGCAATGACTTGAACCTGCATCACTCACATGAGCACCATGGCATGAGTTAGGCAAGAGCACATGCTACCAGGCTAATGATGTGATATGTGACAGTTGCAATGAAATGGAAGTAGCAGCAGATGTTTCCGTCCATATTTGAATGTACATCTGAGTAAAGTGGATTATCCAAAAAGAAAAAGGGTGAAGGGTTAGAAAGGGGTGGAGATTAAGCAGAATAAATGACTGTGGCAACATTCAAAATCCCATACTTATTAGTAAGTGAAAAATAGTATGTGACAAGAAGAAGAAGAAAATGTCCTAATGCACTAACAAAAGTGTACCTGTTTGACCTATTACTTCCAGTGAGATTCTGAAGTATGTACAGTATACAATGGACCCTTTACTATCCGTTAAGTCCACAGAAAGGATCTGTCAATGGTAGAAAAGCGATCCCTTTCACACAGTAATACAAGTAAATTGCTGTAAATTTACCGGAATGACTTTACCAGTAAATAAAAAAATCCACTGTTCACACTTGCAACACTTTATGTATTTTTACCGGTAAATCACCATTCACACATCGATATGAAATTTTGCTGTAAAACATCATTAACAAGAAATATCCTCTTAACGGCTGTGTCTTCCGGTTTTTTGTTTGTAAACATGGAAGGGTATAAGTGGCCGGACAATGTTTTTGTTGATGTTTTCATTTTGTGTCAAACATTCTCGTTTATGCAGTGCTTTTGTCCCAGAGACATAAAATTAGACGACTTCAGACTAAACTACAGTGTGGAGTAAAGCGTCATCTGTGTCAAGATTTTGAATTTCAGCGGCTCTAGATTGGCCCAGAGTAGATGTCTAACGTCAGCGCGTTCTGGACTTGTGAGTGCTCATACTGGTAATCTTCATTCTGTGTTCACACACGGCATCATTCCAGCAAATTACCGGTTATGTCACAACAAATTGCCTGAGTTTACCAAAAGGTCCAGTTCACACATGATCTCTTAACAGTAATTTACAGGTAATTTACCAGTAAAGTCTGTATGTGTGAAAGGGGCTAATGACAACATGACGAACATAGTATGTTCAGATTACTTTGATACTACACACATTTTTAATAAAATTAATTAAAAATAAGCATCTACTCAAGAGAGAATTTCAGACTCAACCTGTGTCTCATTTTGAAGGCTACGCTCTCCGGAAGACACACATTTTTCAGCTGCATTCGTCACGAAAGCTCCATTTTAGAAAAGCAGTTTGTGAAAAATGCTGCTTCCAGCCTTCACAACAAGACACCAAAGAATTGAAGTTCTGTGTATTTCATAAAAGTCTGCAGTTTCATTAAACAAGATCAGTGTTAAATTAACAGATCTATTTTTTTTTTTTTTTTTGTGGTGGTGGGAAAAAAAGGGTTTTGTTGATAGTGTTAATTGTTCTAATGATAATTGTTTTGACTATATTACTGAATAAATATGTATAATTTGTCATAATTTGTGGTGTCATTATTTGTGTTGTGTTGCTTGTGACTAATATATTCCTAATAACCACAAGATCATTGCTTTGTTTTTAAATGACAATTACAGTTAATGAATTAAAACAGAATTCTAATATTCTGAATTGTACCAACCCTGTCTAATAAACAGAAAAGATACTCTCTCTTTATATTTCTTTCTTTCTCTCTATATATTTCACAGCACAATTGAAAGCAACATATTTTCCAGAGAGCTGTGACTATGTCACTTTTCTGAAAGCAAACGTGTAGACCCTCCGCACAGAAAACATTAGTGGATAGATCCATGAAAGAATACTAGATCACACATTAACTTCCCTCTGAGATGTTTTCTTCAGTCACCTTTAAAGTGATTATCACAGATGACCACATTTCGAGAAGTTCTGCTAATTGCTTTCCTTGGCCTCTTACTTAGGTTTTTGACAACCTCTTTACCTAAATTAGTCTTCAGCATTTCCAGTAATGGTCAGCGTTGGTTGAAGCCAGCTCCATTTGACTTGGCTCACGCTGTGGGTAATTAATTATACAGCAGAGAATGAAGTGTATGAAGTGGCGTTCAGGTTATACAAAGAGCTGTGAGCTGGCAGAGGGATGAAAGAAGTAGAGGGTGAGAAGAGGAGAAAAATAGAACACCTCAAACTGCTTTCAAAGGATCTGTATCTGTAAAAGAAGCGAACGGTGGGGACTCATGCGTGGGAGGTCTGGAGAGAAGAGTGGGACGGAGAGAGAAAGAGAGCAGAAAAATGAAGAGATATCTTTTGGATGGTTTACTGTTCATTTTATGCCTTTGTTCTTCTCCTTCTTCTCCAAAGAGCGTCATCCTTCTTTCTCTGAGGGTGGGCTGTTTTTCTCTCAATGTGAGTGTTGTATGAGTCAGAGCAGTGGGCCTACGCAATACCCCTGAGCAGGACAAAGGACAGGAAGAGAAAGGAGAGCAGTCTCAAGCTGTTTATACGCTCTGCTGTTGCTAGACAGATATACCTCGAACAAACTCTAAAACAGCGCCAGTCACATTTAATCCCTCCACACCCCAAGAGCAATACAACACATCTTTGCTAATTTGACATTGCACCCTGTTCATTATCAAAATAAAATACAGTTAAAAAAAAAAAAACATACAACTTTACATTGCTCAATTTAAATAGTCTGCAGTAGTACAGTCTGTGTCGTTCAGTGTGACCAGCGCCTCAATGCTGATATGTTAGCATCCAGACACAAACATTTGGATTTGTGCATAATGAGAGAGGTAGGCTTCAGTTTCCTTTTTAAACTAATTTGTTTTGGCTTGACGCTTACATTTAGCTTACATACAACTTTAGAGGATTTGTTGTGGAGAGAAGGGAACTAAAATAGTGTAATTGTGTTGGTAATTTTGAGAGAGAGCCATTAGCCCCTTTCAGACTGCACATCGGACCCGTCATAATGCCGGAATATTGCCGGGTCGCCTTCTGTGTGAAAGCAACCACGTCCCGGGATTGATTACCGAATTGACCTAGTAACATTGCGGGGTTCAACCCGGGACGAGCGCTGTGTGAACAAAAGCCAGATCTAATTCCGTGTCGAAGTGATGACGTGCGCTACTCTTTTACCGGCTGTTTTGTTTTTGAAGGAAGATCAATGTTCGCGACGAAAAAATATGTGGAAACTGTAATGAAGCAGAGATCAGTTAGTTCCTCACTTTCCGCGCTGACACAGAGATCGTTTGCTTGCTTCAGTGAAAGTATAACGTGCGTAATGTTTTCGACTCGTACATTACATGTCACGCCCTGATGTCACATGTCGTTACGGGATCTTTACGGGTTGTGTGTGAAAGCACGCACATATCCCGGGTAATCACTGGCAGTGTGAAAGTGCACAATCTAGTGACCAGGGAACAATTGCCGGAACACTTTACCCATGTATTTGCTGGAATGGCAGTGTGAAAGGGGGTATTGTAAGTCAATGGGGCTTTTTTGCTTTTATTTACCATTATTTTAGCCTACATTATTTCTGAAATGTAATAATAAAATGAAACATACAGCCTACTAATTTATTTCCTCTCAAAATTAACAACTATAGGTGTAGCATTTTTTTTTATCCATGCTGAAACATTTTTAGATATCTTGAACATTTGTAATTTTTTATTGTGCTGACAGTTTTTCCTTTTGTTTAATACATTTGGTCATTAGTAAATCTAGAAAAGATGATGCTGTATTGGCTATGACTAAAAGATTTTGACTTTTCATTATTTTTTAATTCTTTTTTGAGTAAATTAAATGCTGTACTTTATTATTATTATTATTATTAATATTATTATTATTATTGTCAAAGGGGAAAAAAATATTAACTGGTATGTTTTCTACTCAAATCGGTTTCACAGAGGAAAGCAGAAACAGAAACGTTCAGATATACCAATTCTGATCAGAGCGACTAATCTTTTTTTTTTTTTTAAGTCCTGCTTTATGCAACTCCAATATCTGTTTCTGTATCAGAATCTGCCAATAGTTGTTTGTTAAAATCGGTATCAGCCAAACAAAAAAAAAAAAACTATTCTTTAGACTTCACTGTGAATTTTGAGAGCACTGCCCTAGTATCACGCTTATGTTGCATAGCCAAATAGAGGTATCTTAGAAAGTAAAATAATTTTTTGAGTCGGCCTTCAGATCAGGAACATGTCAATTGCCTAGCAGCTCAAGGTTCGGAACAGAGCAATTTTGCTAAAATGTCTTTCATTAGCGCTTATTTAACAGCCGTTTTTTTCTTCCGTTGAATGTGCGAAGGCATGCACTCTAGTCTAGATACAGAGTCTCAAGGTTATCTGCTGTTAACTGTCTTTCTGTCAGTGCTCTCTGTACACTAGTATCTGTGGTGATAGATGATACGATAGAGCGGCTGGTGTGTCTCAGCAAAAATCTTCCCCTCCCCCTCGACATGCTTGCCATTAAAGATGGAATAAGCAAAGCTGCTCCGAAAAGTGCTGAAATACCAAAATAAAGTTGCCTTCATTGAGCCCCAGGTGCAAACAAACACAGAGAAGTGGACGAAGGAGAGAGAAACCAAGACCAAGAGAGGCTCAATTAGCTGTAGACTTATGCGATAATGTGTGACAGTGTGCGTGACACATAAATATGGATGAGCGTGAGTGTGCGTGCACATATGTGTGGGGGAGGCCGCGTGTACCCAGAGCCGAGACTTCTCAGAGTGTGAAACCTAATGAGTGCATGTGCTGTAATCTCTGACACATGATGAAAACTTTCAATGCCTCCACAGAGTTTTTTTTTTTTTTTTGTATGAGAGAAAATTAGTAATGGAGAGTGCAGAAGAGCAAGAACTGAACTGTTAGAAGGCTGTAATGCGATCGCAGGCATTCCTGTGCTCATGGCAGAGCCAAGTATTGTACAGTCTCAGGCTGATAGAATACACTTTTGTCCTCTACAGATTCACATAGTCATCTTGATCTCACAAGGGAGAGAGAGAGAGAGAAAGAGAGAAAAGGAAATGGAGAAAGACATGTTTGTCTTTGATGAATGTATTCTGAATACTTCACCACCACAAATCTTGGCAGATTCCCTCATCCGCCCCAACAAAATACTTTGCCGCAGGCATTTTCATGCAATTGCGGTCAGTATGGAGGCCACACCTGTTTACTTTTTGCCTATATTCCACAATCACTACATAAACATGTGCACTTATGCTCATCAAAACTGCATTTGTTGATTCAGAAATGCAGTAAAAACAGCAATACTGTGAAATCTACAATTTAAATAACCGTTTTCTATTTCATTATATTTTAAAATGTAAAATGTTCCCATGATGGCAAAGCTGAATTTTGGCATTGAGTAACCACAGTGAGCTCTGAGAGATGTTTATAAGACTGTAAAGTTCTGTTTTCCAACCGCAAGAGACATCAGTGTGTGAATAAAGGACAGAGAAATACGAAGCGACTCTTCTCATCACTGTCCTCATCTGCTCTTCCTGCATGCACACACACACACTCCTCTGTGTTTTTCTCTTTCATTCATTCTATCTCTTTCCCTTTAATGATTGCTGGCCAGTCTAGTGTGCATAAGATGGCTATTCTCCTGTGTTTCCTCAGAGGGGTTAGAGGCCAGCAGCAAAACACACAGACACACACAAGAAGAGACACACACCGACACACACACACGGGGGTAGAGGTCAGCGGTGATTAACACAGTGAAAGGGACCTTTCCCCTAGAAAAAGCTCTCTCATAGTCAGACCCTATTCAACCCTAATAATGGCAGAGTAGATTAATGAGTGTCTCTCAGACAGCACACACATCCTCACACGCACAATCAGAGGAGACAGGGTTTACGTCTGACATATGACCATGTGTTTTTTTGCTTAAGTCTGTAAAATTGTGTAGAGCTGAATAAACATATGCAGCACATACTCATTTATATACTATCATATTGTTCCAAAATGAGTTCCTGTGTGATTTTCTTCCATCAATTAAAAGAGAAAAGGTGCATTTTTGAAGAATAATCTTATAAATATAATACAAGAGATTGAGGACTCTAGCTCCAAGGTGACACCATTAAAGTATCATAAAAGCCCAAATTAATTGTGGACTATATTCCAAGTCTTGTGAATTCATATGGAAGCACTGTGAAGAGGAATAGATTAAAATGTGAACTTCTAAAAGCTGCAGCTGGATCATTGAGTCAGTGAAAACTAGATTAGGCTTATTTGCGAGTCATTCAGACGGATTTAATCTTCAGATCGATTTATGAACAAATCATTAAAACTGATTTGAACAAATCTTTGATGGTGAGGTCACATTTAGCGTTAATCCAGCCATTCCAACAGTAATCCAACAGAATTTTTTATGAGGGCGATATCTTTGTCACATTAATTTCCTGGGCTGAGAAACATAAATATGCTTGCTTTTATAAGTGACTTCTGTCTGAGTTGTGCTTTTTTACAATTCTACATTTTTGAGAAGATACAATGTACCTCTTTAGGCTTGCAAAATTTTGCTGCATAATTCTAATGAGACCGGCCACACCTTTAGACAGATTCATTAAAAGATCTGATTCAAAAGAATGATTTATTAACAGATCAGTCATCACTATGTCTCTTATATCTCTTATGACTTATAACTTGACCAAACTATAATTTGGACAGCTTCTCATGTGAAACTATCATATATCTTCAGAAGACTTAGTCAGCAAGTTATATGGACCACTTTAATAATATATTTTCTGTCCTTTTTAGTCCTCATTTATATTTTTTCCTTTAGCAGACACTTATCCATAGTAACTTACAAAAGAGAAACGAAAGCGATTTGTCAAAATGCCAACAATATTTGCAATATACATTTCATTTCATTATATTGCAAATCTTTTCCAGATTCATATTCCTAAACAACATAATATTTGGAACAACAATTTTTTATTATATACCTATACCTAAATTAAAATTTGCTTATAGTTTGTTAATATTTAACCACCGTCTTAGCACATAAAACTTACAGTTGTATTATTGTTGAAATGATGATTGTTGAAGATCAATGTGTACAATCATGATTGAAGAGCTCCGCCATCCTCTCTCCTCCCCCATCTCTGCTCTCTCTCTCCCACTAAGAGTCATCAGACGCTGTCAGGAGCGGCCATTACTCAAGCTGTTTATCACCACGTGTCTGCTTGCTCTTTCTCTCACACACACATCTACAAACCTCACACAACCTCACACAGATTCCTATGACCCCCACCCTATGTGTTCAGCACTCACACACACATACACACTTTAAAATGGGCTTTCCAAGACAGGAAAGCACAGCGATGAGGACGACATGAGTTGGGATCAAAGCATCCAGATCAGCACTGTCCTCAAAAACACCTTATTCAAAGACACACAGTTGTGTTTTCACAAGGAAACAATTCAGCCTGAAGACCAGGAGGAAATGGTTACTGTCTAATAAAAACTAGTAGTGAGATGCCATAAACAACATTTAGGGGCAATGGACTGTATTATCCTTAGGTCTGTGTATTAATTATATTAGTCATGTTTATTACAGTAAGCATCGCTGTAATTACAATTTCAAACAACTGAGATATTCATTTTCTGTGCAATCTTGTGATTTTGCCCTGTGGATGACAAAACAGTTTCAGTAAAAAGTAATATTTTCAGTTTACACAAAAATATTAATCAGCACAGCAGAATGATTTCTGAAGCTTCATGTAATTGCTAAACGGCTGAAAACGTTGACCCTCTAACATTTGAATGGCAGTATACATGCAAAAGAAAGAAAACGCACAAATTTCATTAGAGCTCTGCATCACACTCTGGTAACAAACAGAATAGATTTCAACCAGGAAACCTTGAAAGCCTCCTAAGCGATCCTGACCGTATATGTAATGATTTTTAGCTCTCTGTATGTCATCGTAGGTCTTTGGCCAAAACAAATGAATGCATTGTGAGCAAATGCACTGTTGTTGTGATTGCTGTGAGCAGTCGATGGGTAAAAGCTTTGTCTAACCTCAGATCAGAGATCCTTTTAGGCTCACAGCAGAAGAGAATGAATGTCTGCTCAATGACAAAATACCCCAAACGCCTCTTCCTATGTAGATGCTTTATTTCTTAATGAGATACATGGACATATCCATTAAAACGGAAAGCCTTGATGTCCTTAGCAACACATTGTTTCCTTGACAACTGTTATCCTATAGTAACCCCTGTCAGTCTCGCAACCAGTAGAAATCCTTGTTGCAGATTACAGCCGTAAAAACTCAGTAACCTACAATCGAACAGCAGGGAACATTCGGACAACTGTGACATGTTTCTGAAGAATGTTTGTGCTGATGGAAGATTAGATCAAGTTCATTGGGGTTCAATGGCCTCTGTCTCTTTACGTAACCCTGTGTAAAGGCCAGGGGCCCTGCTTGAATGTTTAGGGGATTGGCCCTTAAACAGCTACGCACGGAGATAGTAAACACTGACCCGTCTGGGGAGATGTGAGGTTACTGGCTTTATATCTGTGAGTGTGTATGAATGTTGTTATTGAGTGTTTGTGTGGGACTGATATCTCTACTGGATAATTCATTACTGGTTTCTTTTTTTACATGCACACACTAACAAATTCACAGGGAGATAAAAAACAAGATAAAGCCACAATTCTCTCTTGTTTGTTAAGGCTCTGATATACTTAAAGTGTAAACAAAGAAGAAATGCTCTGACAATTTCAGACAAAATCTGGCCAAAATAATTCTGGAGTACAAAACAGCTTGTAGTAGAAACTGAAGTTGAATTTCTAATTGAAGGAGACACTGACAGTGTTTTTCATGTTCAATACAGTAAAGCTGTATTAAAGTGCTATTCAATTTCAGAACTGATGCAAACATATCCACATTGCTATGAACAGATGCTTTCTTAACTGCCGTTTTCTCACCACTATCATTTTTGTTGTGTTTATTTAGTTTGAGAGGAAACTGTGTAGCACATGCAGTACATATTAATCTACAAGCCGCAAAATGGGTGACATTTTAATGTT
This sequence comes from Carassius gibelio, assembly GCF_023724105.1. Taxonomy (NCBI): domain Eukaryota; kingdom Metazoa; phylum Chordata; class Actinopteri; order Cypriniformes; family Cyprinidae; genus Carassius; species Carassius gibelio. The sequence goes on along the minus strand of NC_068403.1, from coordinate 18,856,996 downwards.
TGCTAACAGTAAACTGGTGCTCATATATCTCAAACCTAAGTAAAGAGTAATGAACTTTGCTATGATATATTGGGTCATTCATTAGCTGGCTCTTTTTCGTGAATCAAAACACAGAAAAGAACCAGTGTTCAACTCTTAAATGACTTTTGAACCCTTTTTTTCCAGTGAACAATACAATTAACGTAGGTAAACGTATTCCTGGACAAATTACTTTTATGAGTTGGTTCTCTAGTGAATCAATCACATACAGCGCAACCAGTATAGTCCGATTCATTGATAAATGACTCTTGTCAGTTGGTTCTCTAGTAAATCAATCACATACAACGCAACCAGTGTAGCCAGATTCCTGGACAAATGATTCTTATGAGTTGATTCTTTAGTGAATCAAACACATACAAAGCAACCAGTGTCATCTGATTCCTGGACAAATGATTCTTATGAGTTGGTTCTCTAGTGAATCAATCACATACAGTGCAACCAGTATAGTCCGATTCATTGATAAATGACTCTTGTCAGTTGGTTCTCTAGTGAATCAATCACATACAGTGCAACCAGTGTCGTTTGATTCCTGGACAAATGATTCTTATGAGTTGATTCTTTAGTGAATCAAACACATACAAAGCAACCAGTGTCATCTGATTCCTGGACAAATGATTCTTATGAGTTGGTTCTCTAGTGAATCAATCACATACAGTGCAACCAGTATAATCCGATTCATTGATAAATGACTCTTGTCAGTTGGTTCTCTAGTGAATCAATCACATACAGCGCAACCAGTGTCGTTTGATTCCTGGACAAATGATTCTTATAAGTTGGTCCTTTTTAGTGATTCAAAAACATACAGTACTACCAGTTTGTTTACTGAGAAAATACCTAACCTAACTATACTAGTTATTTTTAAAGAATCAAATAAATACAGCACAATCAACGCAGTCTGATTCCCAAACAAATAACTCTTATGAGCTAGTTCCTTTTAGTGAATCTTTCGGCTAAATGTGATTGATTATTTATTATTTTAAATCTCAGAATTCCCATGGCCAAACATAGTTAATTTATATATAATATATGATGAATAGAGCACAGTAATAAATGTGCATTCAAATCTAAATAATGCACATTTTTATTTCATTTAGAGTTTTTACAGCAAAGCATATTCAGACCTACAGCAGAATTCATTTGCTCTACTGTACACATCCATAAAGAGAGAAAATTCATTTCAGTACATAGTGGAAATGAATTCAGCACACACACAAAGATTAGGATGTGCTGTTAATGAATTCCTCTGCTCATAGAGAGAGCAGTAATCAAGGTTTCTCTGTGGACAGACATGTGAGTCTCATGTAGCTCCAGGCTGCTCCCAAATGAATGTGAACATTTGACAAGGCTCTGTGTGTTTTGTGATAACAGCACAGAACATTCTCTCTCTCTCCACAAACATAAGCACATGTATGTAGACATGTTCACCTGGAAAAAAACAATTCTGTGAGCAGAGAAGGAAAGAAGAGAGTAAGGGAGTGCTACATCCATATTTCTCAAGTTTTTAATGGAGGACTAGACAGACCCATGACATTTCCCATATATTGCTGATATGAAGCTGATGTGACCTTTCCCCCGATTACAAAGTGTGTTGAGACACAGCTTTGAGGAATGTAGAAGAATATTATTGCAAAAGAACTGTGATAGGAGTTACAACCTAGACTTTCACATTTTACATTACACCTGTGTGTGTCTGTTTGTGCTCAAATGAATGTTATTGAGCTTGCTCATTGAGTTATTAGGTGTAAGCTATTAGATATTAATTATTCAACCAACAGCACAATAGTAGTGCACAATAATAAGGTTTTGTTCCTGAATTAATCAGTGTTTTTGAACAAATAGGTTGAGTGAATGATTCAAATGACTCACTAATAAAAAAAGTTACTCGTTTTGTTTTTGAATGAACCTTGAACATGAATCTCTGGTATGTAAAAATGAAGAAAAATCAAATGGTTACTCCAACGATGAAAGTTTAAAGGGATAAGTGTTTAGCAATTACTCTGTACAAAATTGTAAAAAGTGTCAAACTAGCTGTGAAACACAGTAAAATATGTAACATTGTGAAATATTATTACAATTTAAAACAACTGTATTCTATTTTAATATATTTTACATTTTAATTTATTCCTGTGAAGCAAAGCTGCTCAATAAACTTTTCTATCAGTGTTAAAAAAAACACACATTTTATGTGGAAATCATGATACAGTTTACCAGGATTCATTGATGAATAGAACAGCATTTACTTGAAGGAGAAATCTTTTGTAACATTGACACTGTAACAACTGACAACTGCAGTCTATAAACATTGTCACTATGCTTTCAGAATAGAGTGTATTTTATAGGTTTATCCAAGTGTAAAGCCTTACACCACAGACTTCCATTGTCAGTGCTTGAGTGTAAACTCAATTTTGGCCTTAGGGCAGTTTAAAATTATTTTCTGTGGTAACTGACACCATGTCAGAGACGTGCTTAGCTTGTACTGAACCCAGAACATTCCTCTACTATATCTAATGTAGTAGTACAGCACACACACACACACACACACACAAAAACACTGCTTAACACGCATCCAATCAAACGCACCACCAGGAATTGCTCTCTACATCACTGGCTCTTTAAAAACAACTCCTAACCCTTTTTTCCCAACAACTGTCTGTCAAATCATGCTGAATAAGTGTGCTTGCCCCAGGCCGCTCTGATAATGAAATTGTGAAATGGCCTGGCAAAATGGGACTTGCCTCTTCAACCACACACACACACACACACACTCATAACATACATGCACAGACACTGAGACACGCTCGCTACGGAACTAAATAAGATCAATGAGAGTAACTGAGAGTGCAAGCAGGCTCCATGAGATTTGAAGCATAGCCAATAAATAACATCCTACCGTGACACACACACACACGGCTTGAAAAGAGCCCACTATTATGACACACACAGAGCGCAGAGGGCCTCCTAACCTTTCACCTCCATTTGGCAAATGTCTGTGTTTGTGCATGTGTGTGTGTCACAGGGGTTTGTGGACAGAGGGGGTGCTGCTTAATGATGTCTACTTCCAGATACCGCATCACACACACTGTTATGTGGGGATGTTTCTCCAACAGATCTTGCTGTTAAACAATAGCCATTTTATCTGTCTGGGAGAAAAAGGTTTCTTCCTCTCTTTCTGTGTCCCATAACACCACTCTACAATCTCCACTCTTCCCTCTTTTAAACATCTGTTTAAAACCCGGCGATATTTCTGAGAAAACCCCCTGACAAACATGATCAGCTACTGTCAGCTTCTTTTGACGTGTTTTAAGGAAGGAAGCCATTGCATGGAGTAATTCGGGTCAAGTGACTCTGGCTCTCTGCCGTTCCCTGGGTAAATAAATAATAAGAACTCTAAAAATAACCCGAGCTCAAGCGCTACGATTTAGCCAACACGAGCACACAGTGACAGCTTTATATGTGAGCTGAGGGATTATGGGAGAACTGCAGCTCTGATGAGACAGATACTTGTGCGGCACAACTCACGACGCTCAAAGACATGTCTGTCTCTCGCCATCAAATGTAAAATACCTAAAATATGCACTTGAATCTATTCCATGTTATTCAATCATAGTTTTGTGGAATGCAAGACCGGGTCTTTGAATTCAAAGCTGATTTCACATTATACCTCGCACTCTCAAATGTTAAACACAAAATATGGCCTTATATCATAAAATACGTCTATTTCCATATTATTTAATCACAGTCTTGTGGAACGCAAGAGTTGCTCTTAAAATGCAATGCTCTTTTCACATTACAACTGCTTAAAACAGAAACTTCCAGAGGGGCCCTAGTACGTATTACAATACTTATATTATAGCCTCAGTTAAAATGCTAAAGAAACACTGAAAATAAAGATGTACAACATTAAACTGGCATCATATTTTTTATGCTATTTACTTGCATTATACAATTTTTATTACTGTCCAAACAACATCGCAATAATCTATAAGTAAACCATATGTCTCTAGTTCATCAGTTAATGACATGTGAAGTGGTAAGAAATGAATCAACCAATAAAGATTTTTAACTTTAAATTGTCTATCTGCCCAAAATAATCCATAAAAACAGTTCCTCCAGTGAAAAAATTCTAAATACATCCCTTGTTGTCTTCTCACATGAAAATACTTGTTTTGAAAAGTGTTTGATCTGTGCATATTTCTGTCCTGATTCAGCCAGACTTTTTCACTGCAGAAAACAATATTATAGATGGAAGACCCATATAATAAATTAACTCAAAATGAATTATGAATTTGTTCCTTATAACTGTAACGCATCTTTTTGCTAATATATTAATTGTTTAACTGGAGTCATGTGAATTACTGTAATGTTTTTATCAGCTGTTTGGACTCTCACTCTGACGGCACCCATTCACTGCAGAGGATCCATGCAATGCTGAATTTCTTCAAAACTATCGGATTGACTAAATTAACTCATCTACATCTTGGATGGCCCAAGGGTGACTACATTTACAACGAACATTTATGAATGAAAATTAATTACCAATGTACATAAATGACCATTAAACAATAGTAAATGCATAAATTAACACTAACCTAGATTAATAAATGCTGCAAAAACAGCAACGTTTGTGTTTGCCCTTGTTTTAAATGTGGCTATGGACAGATAACAGTGCCTGCTAAATGAATAAATGTCATGTAAATGTTTGCATGTGCTACTAGTTAGACTGAGTAAACGTAAAATCGAAAAACTGCAAAACAGACTAATCCGTTACAAATCTTTCATCAGAATCTGGAAGTAATAGATTAGGTCAAATGTGAATGTAATGACGTAAATATATAAAGGCCAAGCTGTTTTCCCTATTTTGAACAAGTTGTTGTCGTTGTCTATTACTTCATAAATATTTCTTAATGAATGTTTCATCCGCTTTTCTGCAAGTCTGCAGACTGCAAAGCAGCTGTGTGGAGGAGGATTCCTCCGAGAACTGTTTTTCTTCCCATATCTTCATATATTAAATCACTGTTAGACTACATTTCCACTGTGGCTGTGTCATGACTTAATAGTATGAAGCCATTGGGTGAATCTCACAGTCTTTCATCTCACGTTTGAGCTTGAAAACCTCCCATTGCATTAAGGCCGCCTGAAATGCATTTACATGACACTCAGCGCACAACGGACCACATTATTCACTGTTGCCTATCACACACACACACACACACACACACACAAATGCTATACATCAACTCACACATGCAGCTTAATGTATAGCCAGAATGAGGTTGTCATGACAACTAGCTGTTGAAGCCTTGGATCCTGTTGATCTCAATGAGGTTTTCTCTGAAATGGTCCTCAATGAACAGCATCTATCATGTCCTGTGGGGATAATAAGCTGTGAAATGTACATACACCAGTGTAATTTCAGCAGCTTTTTTCATAAAGACTTTTTTGTTCGACTGCATCTGGTTAAAGACTCTTTATATATACACATACGTATATATATATATATATATATATATATATAGATTATACATACACATATATATGTGCGTGTGTGTGTGAAGCAAAAGCCATTTGATCTGTAAAGAATTATTTAAAAAAATTATGCCAAAAAATCATCAGGGTATTAAATAAATATGTTTCATGAAGATATTTCAGAAATTTCCTACCGTAAATAAACACTTAATTTTTTATTAGTAATATGACTAGATATGAATTTTACTTAGATAAATACAGTAGACAGATTTCTTTATGTCTTAACTGTTATTTTTCAAGTATTTTTACAAATAAAATCTATTGTAGCTAGTAATAAGAGGTCATAAAAAAACATAATAATTGTATATAAAGATTACTCACCACAAGAATGGGAGTTCACATTGCTTCAGAAAACAAATTTGGAAGCAAGAAAAGAAAACATGTTAGCAGCATATTTCTTTCAATATAATATTTCAATATTTTCTGCTTTATTGACATATGGTACTCACTACTCTGTGTTCAACAGGTGTCACTGTATTAAAGAACACTTTTAAACAGTAGGACACTTTGGACCTCAAGTATAGTCAAACCTGTACAATCACACACACACACACACACACACACACACACACAAAGCAGCTTCACAATTCATGTTTGGGGTCATGACTGTCATTTATTTTAAGCCTTCTTTCCCTTATCTTGTACCACTTAAGCACAAAAAACAAGTTAATGACGTTTGCTCAAACCTAGAATTACACAAGGAGGAAATGCATTGACAATTTACAAAACACAAGGAAACGCAAACCTACCCACACACAAAGGAAGACTGAACCTCTGCACACATTAGCAGCACCGCTGGCTGTGAACTTTCCCCTCATAAACAGCACTGGCTTTTTCACATTTACAGAGAAATACAGAGGAAAGCGCGCTCACTTCTGTAGGTGTGCACGCTCTCTCTCTAGTCTGAACTGCTCTGTTCAAAGCTCGTGTCAACCGGAGAGAGATACAGCGCCTGACAAATCGCTGCAACACAGCCTTGCACTGCGTTACCACATGCCACCCGCACCAGAGAAGATATGTCAGCGCCAATAAACACATCCAGAGCACGCGGATACACTGGAACAAAGCTACCGAGGTCGTTCCCATGATGCACGCTTTAGTGTCATCGTCATCAGGCGAGCTCAGCGGGTGATCTGGGTTAGTATGCAGACCTAATATACCTGTCAAATCTGTCCAAGCCCCTTTGGAACACTTGATTCGGATTGGTCAATCGTGACACTCAGAGGTCAGATATTTCTTAACATTTTATCGCCGTTCATGGCAACACAGTAACAACTGCAGACTGACGTCATCTTGAGTCTCCGGTAAATGACCTTTAAAGGGATAGTTCGCCCATTTTTGTCCCTTACCCTTATGTTGTTCCAAACCATTTTCAACTTCGGAAAACAAATTAAAATATTTCTGATGAAATCCAAGAGCTTTCTGACGCTTCATAAACAGCAATGCAACTGACATGTTTAAGGCCCAGAAAGGTGGTAGACATTGTTAAAATAGTCCATGTGACATCAGTGGTTCAACCATAATTTTATGAGAATACTTTGTGTAAAAAGAAAAAAAGACTTTATTTAACAATTTTTTCTGTTCCGTGTCAGTCTCCGACATGAGATCAAGAGAGAACTGACACATGAGTGGTGCCTTGTGCACTGTTGATAGCAGACAATGGAGCTTTTTTCGCTAACGTGACCCCTTTTATACAGACACAGATATTTTGAAGAATGTTGGTAACCAAAGAATTTTATTGACCATTAATTTACACTGTATACTACTATTTTTTGTTGATTTAAAATAATATACAGGTAAAATAACAGTAAATCAATACAGGTTTATTTTTTTGCATTGCAAAAGTTGCTTTCAAAAATTAAGGCAATTGCTGTGCAGTTGCCAATTTGTTGCTATTTGGTTACTAAAAGTCAGATGTCCATCCTTTTATGTCTTAATAGTTAGGAAAGGAATAACATACCCTTCTTCTCAGCCAGCAATATGATTTGAGGCATCGTCCATAGCACAAACTGAGCGAGAGGAGTTAAATGAAGGTCTTGTCCTAATCCCTGACCATAAGCAAAACTAATAGTGACGTTTAATTTGCAAACACTACTACTTCGCTCCAATCTGCAATAGACCAGCTATGATCATAAAAACTGAAAATGAAAGAGCGCCCCCCTATGGATAACCCAAGATATGAACACTAATCAAATCAAAGCTTGTACAATCTTTACCTTGCAGTAAAAAAAAAAACATTCCTTCATTAGGTCACTATTAGAAGATCTTTCTGTAAGCTTTTTAAACAGGAAAAATGATCATGATTGTGGCTGCAATCTGTATAACATACTGCTAAAGATGAGAACCACTGCTGCTGGAGTAAAAAGTTTTTTTTTTTTATTGAGCAGGCGAGATTCAATGCGCTGTCTTGCTGAAATCCCTGTTGGTCGGTGTGCTGACACATATAGTGCACTCAGCAAGTCCACACAGACGTACAGAAATGCAGATCTATGGACTCCAGGCAGAACCGCTGATTTAATGTAATCCGATACCCGTCTAAGACGGCTTAAAAAATCAAATACAAATAATGCACCCGGACAAATAAAGACAGCATAAGCCAGACATGTGTAAAAACATAACACTTTATACAAGTAGGCTGAAAAAAAAACTCAATGAATACACAACTACTTTACAGATACAAATGCCGATGTCTCCCCCCTGAGTTATTTACATGTGTTCCTGACCCAACATCAATACAAAAAGACATATTAATGACCGAAAGCCCTGACATTATATGATTTAGATACACAGAGGGAAAGTCTTGATTTAAGTCCGTTCGTCGCTGATAGCAGGCCAACGTAAACACACTAAGAACCAAGCTGAGGTCGGACTCAACTGACTAATGGTGACATTGTTCAGAACTATTCGGACATTTCTTCCAAATCAAAGTTGGGAGGGCGATGCTTCGGCACAGCTGCTGCTACCATGAATTGGCTACAGCTACTTTTCTATGAATTTACTGTCAAATCACACTCTGAATTGCTGTACCACTAAACACAAACATTTCACACACAAGTACACGTCACTTGACAGTTTGTAGATGGTATCCATCCATGTAGCTGATCTTGTGTCTGTGGTGAGAAGAATTTTTTTTTGGGGGGGGTCATGATCTAAGCGAATATATTAAATTCTTCTACAGAGAGGGAACTTTCGAATGGGTCACATATATCAAACTAAAGGTACTTTGCCATTTCTACATCCCAAAAGGTTGAGTTTGGTTCGCAGAGTCTTTCTAATCTTGATTATCATCATTAAATGCTTAAATAAAGGGATATTTACTGACACAAACGGCAAAGGGACAACACCACCACACCTATTAAAAAAAACATTGGGGGGACACATATAATTCGACTTATTGAACATTATGAATAATGTTGAGATGACCTGCCAAAAGAGTTCCTGGCACGCCAAAAGAAGTGATGAAGCTGATGGCCGGTGTTATCCAAACACACCTGATCCATGACTATAAAGATGCAATGACGTTAAACACTATAAACAGAGCACGTAGCATGGTAGAAAAAGTACAAGCATTTAGTGGCTCAGTAAAGAGTTCGATATGAAAACGAGCCGTCATATTGTTTAAAAGTCAGACTCGACTCCAGAGGAAGGAGCTTCAGTAAATAAACTGTAAAAAAATAAACAAACAAAGAAACGGATTTGCCATACAGTGATGTTTGATTAACATGAGACGTGGTTAAAGAGTGTTGCTTCAAACTGTAAAAAGGTCAATCCAGACCGTCAACAGTGAGATCCTGTATTACAAAGGGTCAGTCTTTCCAAAACAAATGAAGGGAAAAAAACAGCCCTATGTTGTGCCCAAGTACCTTCTCCTCAGATCACTCTCTAGCTGCCACCGCTGGGTTTGGCAGGGGTTTTGGAGCGCATGGTGGCCCCAGTGCGGGTGTTTCCTTTGCCCTGCTGGGGCTGTGGGGCGGCAGTGGCCTGCTGCGCTGGAGACTCGGAGGCGCTCTGCTGCTGGGCCGGACTGTGAGGCGGTGGGGTCTGGATTTGAGGGGAGGCTCCTGCTGCCGTAACAACCTGCTGCTGGAGGAGCTTCTGTTGCACCACCTGTGCGGTGCCTGTGGGGATGACCTGCGCCTGTGCCGAACCTGCTGCGGGTGCTGCCTGCGTCAGGGCCACTGTCTGAGCCTGGATCTACACACACAAGATCAATTCAGCTGTCAGAATCAGGAGCCTCAATATCTCGAAATGATCAAAGATCTAGGACTGCATGTAAATAATATTATTAATAAAACAATGTGTTAATAAAAATATTAGAAGACTATTTTATATAAGACGAGTCTTGGTGATATATAATAATATTGTGAAATATTACAGTGTAAAAGAACTGTTTTCGGTTAAAACTTAAAACTTAATTTAAGGTGTCATTGTTACTATTTAATTATGAATTTAAGTACTGAGTTATATAATTTAACTATATGCACTTACTATATGGTCAGAGTAAGGATTCTGGTTACTTGCATTTAATTATGCATAATTTATTGTTATTATTATTCTAAGTACATATAACATGTAACAAGGACACCTTAATATAAAGTGTTACCCAGTTTTCTATTTTTCTATATTTTAAAATGTAATTTATTGCTGTGATGTGCAGCTAAATTTTCAGCAGCCATCATTTCATTCTTCAGTTTTACACGATCCTTCATTCTAATGTGCTGATTTGTGAGATTTATGATTATTATTAGTGAATAAAACAGTTGTGCTGCTTGATCATTTTGTGGAAACGTAAAATGATCCTACTGACTCCAAACATTTAAACTGTAGTGTATGTTAATCATTTGCACAAAATTAAAAAAAATAAAAAAAAAAATATCTGCGAAAAAGGCAAGTCATTTCAGAGGTGGAACGAAATCAGAAACAAACACAAAGAAAGGAAATAATAACATTTCTGACTTCATGTTCACTAAAAAGGCACCAAATAAACACTAAAACACTTACCTGTTGAGGTGAGGATACTATCTGCTGCTGAACTATTTGAGGAATCTTAGTGACCTACAAGCAGAAGGGAAAATCACTACAAAGCTGAGCTGGGCACTAATACTGCACACATAAAGCACTACAAAGCACCAGGGGTGTGCGATATTGAAAAAAAAAAAAAACATAATCTCGATATTTTATCCCTAACGATAATTAGACAATATTTAGCATGTGTTATGTGCTGGCATCCTAAGGACGGCCGTGGACAGCTGACTCCTGAAGTTTTTGACTTTTCTGTGTGGTGCTCCATTCACACTGATAAAATTAAAAATAGACCTTTTATGGGCAATTTTACCTTCATAAAGACATTTTTTTCTAAAATAATTATTATCTTTTGAGTCATTTAATTGGTGAATTAGAATAAGACATTTGTGCTGTTACCAGGAAAACTAAATCAGTATCAATAAAATAAATTTTTGCAATGCAGAGGAAACACAGATTCTGCATCTGAAGTGGCATTTACATGCATTTACACACTGTTTAATGGAGCTCTGAAGGACATGGAATGCTTTAACTCGCGGTTACTAATACATTAATAATGTTTTGATAAATTAAACATACAAAAGTTGAATACTGTTATTTGAAATTATATGAATAATAAAAATAAACTTTAAATGTGAAATTAAAACCACCAGCAGGTGGCAGAAAGTCACTGTTGATAAGTGTGTAATTGCGATTGAACCAAATCATTTAAATGCTTGATTCATTCAGGAACAAACAGCTGTCCAAGTTGTTCAAAGATGCAAAACAGCACTGTGGTGGTGGCTATGTTTGGAATTATTTTAGTTGTCGAAAAAAAAGGCAATAGTGTGTCGAAAACATACGTCATTTAATAAACTTCTTGTTTATTGAACTGTTATAAAAATAAAAAAAGTGATCTTGATTAACTAAATGAAATCATGTAAATATCATAATATTTCCTGTCCCCATATCTTGAATTGTTAGCATTCTAAATGTACTATAAACGCACTATAAATGTGCACACGCACTAGTCTAGACTAGGGCTGCACGATGTGTCGTTTAAGCATCGATATTGCGATGTACGAATCCACGATAGTCACATCGCAGGATGTGCGATGTAGGCTGTCGTAGTTGATCTGTTATTCATTAACTGTACGGGCCAGCTGCTCCCCGGCCCTTGACGAATGTGATTAGCGGATTAATTGCACAGCTTAACCATCACAGAGGGAAAGTTTATCATTGACAGGACTGAAAAACACATGCAAGTTTAACAGGGCAGAGAGAGAGAGCACGTGCGAGAGAGACAGAGAGAGAGAGCGATCCAAACAACACGAGCGCCGTCTTGCTATCTCTCCCTCGTGCATATTAATCAATTGACACGATGGTGTCGATGTTTAAATCATTTAAAATGAGAATGTAAGTGTGCTCACCCAATTTTTTTTGTATGAAAAAATATCGCAATATATATCGCAGAAAAATTAAATATCGCAATCTCATTTTTTCCCAATATCGTGCAGCCCTAGTCTAGACTTCACGTTTTGTATGTGTGCACTCTGTAGGGGTGTTTTAAATGCTCAAATAATAAAACTTCATAATTTCAAATTGCACATCGTTAAAACATCAATTACGAAATAATCGCAGACGATATATCTTGCACTTGAGCGTGTGCTAGAGATGTGCTGGCTGCGAGAGCCTAACTTCTTACCTGTATCTGCTGTGCTGCAGGAGGTTTCTGTGGCTGTCCGATGGAGGTGGTGAAGAACTGGGTCTTAATGGCGGGCTGAAGTGGAGTGGTGGTGTATACTTTCTGCTGCTGTTGGACTGTGGTATGAGTGGCCTGCTGCGTGCCCAACTAAACAGAGAGATAAAGAGAGAAAGAAGAGAGGGCTTGTAGACACATTTATACAAATGATGCTTCATTAAAAAATAAAATCACACTGGCTGTTTGGTACCTTTTGCTGCACCGCAGCCTGTGTTTGCTGTGGCTGTGCTGCCTTCTGGACTGCGGCGGCTTGTGCAGCTGCCTGCTGCTTTTGTCTGTTCAACAGCTGCTGAACCTGGAACGGGTGGGTCACCACTTGACCACCTACACATAAACACACACACTTCAGTCTACAAGAGCCCCTGAAAGCTTGTTAATGACACTGAGATGATGTAGGTGAGTAAAGAAAGCAAGCATCTACACTGTTGATTTATAGTCAGAAATGCTGCTATTAACAGTTTTTCACCATTCACTACAGTCTTTGTAAGCCTCTGTCTGATAACTGCTTAGGTTTAGGGTGCTTCACAACAAGTCAGTGAAATGTCTAATGCATTAGAGATTCATAGGCCACATGACCACTGTTTTTGACTAATTAAACATGCATAAATAGCAAGTTTAAAACCAGTTTAGTGCTTATATATTAATCAAAACACAGCCTGTGGAATTTGATGATCACAGAAAGCCACATTGCTTTAATTTTATTTTGATAAATATCATGCAGCCCTGCTTGTGAACTCTTGGACATTCACCAAAATCCAAATATACAGAATAATTGGTACAAAATAAGCACTTTCAAAGCCATGACTTGTTCATCAGAATATACTTTAATATTATTTATAACTATTTTGAAGTGGCTTTTACGTTACGCTTTTATTATGCTTTGTTAATCTCTATTTAGATTTAATCCCAGAGGAGATGTGTAATGTGTAACGACACTGCTAGAGTCCAGCTGAACTGACTAGTCAGTTTAAACCCTTTTTTCTGTCAGTCTCCTCATTTCAGAATGTACCTGCTTTCTGGCCTTGTCCAATGGCGACGCTAATGCCGGCCACAGTGACAGGAAGAGTAGTGACTCCGGCGGATGAAACCACAGCAGGAACTGAGACGACAGGAGGTGGTTTGGTCAGAGTCACCTGAGCGGTTGGAGCCTGCTGACCTTGAATAGGTCCTGAAGCTTGGACACGTGTCTGAATGAAAAGACATGTAAAGAATTCATGTTCATTCATGTGTATGTGAAAGGGTTAGTCTGGGTGTGTATGTATGTGCTTACCAGTCTGGCCACCTGTAAGTTGGTGACAGGAAGCACAGCTCCTGCTCTGGGCGCAGCGACTGCCGCTATCTGAGGGTTGGACGTAGCCGCCGGTGTGGTGTGAACCTGCTGCGGTTGTTGAGTAGATGAAGCCTGCTGACCTTGAGCTGCAGCTACCGCCGCTGCAACCTGCTGCTGGGCCATCTGCAGCTTCTGCTTCTTCAACAACTCCTGGAGAGAACACAGAGACAAGCAGATATTTACAAATGACTACTGATCACTACATTCTTCAAACTCCCTGGGAGCTACACTGACTTTCTGCATTGAAGTGGGGAGTTTATTAATATTCAGGTGGTTTAACTGGATGCTTTCTTTAGGTGTGATTGGCTCGCAGGTAAACCTACGATCAAGCTATTCTGACAACACCACCTGACACAAAAGTTTTTCTTGTCTAATGATTTATGTAAAGTCCTCATGCATGAAATAGCGTTTATCTCTCTAAAGAACAACTGACTAATGGCTTAGTTGAAAAAGCTTTTTCTTTGTTTTTGGCCTCTTTTCAAAATAAAATGAAAGTGTTATTTTAGCTGCTGATAAATAATGGAATCTATTATGCAAAATTCACTTTTACATGTTATTTGAAAATAAATGTGTGTTGGCAGTGTGCATACACAACCACCCTGTAATTATAAAAATCCTTTTTTTGAAATCACCATAAATCATAAGCAGCGTCTCAGAACAAGCCATTCATAAAATCTGTGAAATGTGACATCACACTTTACAAGCCCCACCCACCACTGTAGACGGACACTGCTATATTAGCGGAGACCCCATCCTGAGTGAGCAGCACTCAATCTGCCATGTTTATCTTTACGCTAAAGAATTCAAAAGCAACATTCAAGTAAGAAAGGTCTTCTTATTAAAGCTACTGAAGTTCAGAGGAGTGAGTGATTTTCCGTTTTTATTTTATTGTTTGTTAATATTAACAGCTTAGACAGCATAGATAATATATCAACCTATAAGGCTGCTATTTCCCAGCTCAACATCGTGATGTACATCAGCCATTGGCAATGGATGAAGGCATGATCTATCAGTCCAACTCTAGACCAGGTAATGCTAAAATGTTAAATTTTGGCCAACATATCAGTCAACTGCAACTGTTAACTGTAATTATGATTAATTACAACTGGAAACATAAGGGCTAAGTCTGGAAATGTAAAAAAAATAACAACAACATGAAGCATGGGTTGAGTAACACGTTGAGCAATACTGTAACTGCATTTAGACATCATTCACCATAATTAATACCTCAGTATAGATAAGCAAAAGCAAAACAAATATGGCATCCTCCATACTAAGAGTGTGTGTACCTGCTGTGGCTTTCCTACTGCTTTGATCTGTGGAGATGCAGCCTGCGGTTGTTGTTGCTGTTGCTGCTGCAACTGTTGTCTGAGTTGTAATTGTTGGAATTGAGCTTGTGTGAGTGGTTTACCCTGAGTCAACTGCATACCGGGAGCTAGAGAAGCAAAAAGAATGGATTAAGAATATGATGGTAGATTATCCAGCTAGATATGATTACACAAAAACAATGCGTAAGTGTGACTCTCTGAATTGATTTTGCCACCAGAGAACCCAAAACACGCATGGCTTCTCTAAAGATGGCATTTGGTCTACCTGGAGCCACCAGCGTGCGTGTTTGGGACTGACCAGGAGTCAGATTAGCGGTCACCACAGCTGATGCGGTCACTGGGGTAACAGCTCTTACGCTCTGACCAGCCGCAATGGCAACAACCTCTGTTGGGGACGCAGTTGCAGGCACTGCTCTCTGCTGAGTGTGAACCACCTGAGCCGTGGCCGTTCCTACCGTCTGTTTGGGGAAACAAATATTTAACACACATAAACAGGACAGAAAGGTACAAATCAGTTGAAAAGCAATTTTACAACAAAATACCAAATCAAACTGAATCTATTTTGTATTCTACACTTTCAATGTGGACATCATGTCACACTGCAGGCACTGCTGTGACCAATCAAATCGGCTGCAAATCTAGATCAGAACTCACAGGCAGGGCTCCAGGTATGACAGGAGACGCCAGACGTTTGTTCGCCTGGAACTGACCAGGAGGAACTCCAGCCACAGTGTTTACAATCACATTTCCACTTACTGTAGCTGTTGCTGAAGTGTAAACAGAAATATACATAGATCAGCACTTACATAAACAGCACTCACAACTGAAACAACAAATACATGTAAAAGTTATGTAATGAGATAATACCTTGCTGGATACTTGTGCCCACTGCAGCGGTCTTGATAGCTCCAGTCTTGAAAATCAACAAAATTCAAATAGGATCAACATCATATAGCCTTATTCTTTACTGTATAATACACCACTGTTTAAAATCTGGGGCCAGTAAGATTTTTTTTCTACTGAAATGAATACTTCAATGTGTATTAAATACTAGTTTGATACACATAAACTGATCAAAAGTGACAACTGTGACATTTCTAAATTTCTAAACTTTCATAAAAGAATGCTGAAATAAAAATCAAGGTTTTCATTAAACAAATAAACATTGATAATGATAAGAAATGTTTCTTGAGCACCAAATCAGCTTATTAGTTTGGTTTCATGTGACACTAGCTGCGTTTACATAGACCCTTCTAATCCGATCGTAATAGGACTAGAAGCACAATCAGAATAAAAATGTCACATGTAAACACGTCAATCGAATTGAATTGGCTCGAGCCGACTAAAATTTCAATCAGATTGTAAGGGGTGGTTTATCCCTTTAGCAATCTGTGCGAGAGGACATGTTAACACTTGATCGGATTGAAAACCGAAACTGGACAGTACTGCACATGCGCAGTGACGTAGAAATATCGTAATAACGTATGATGCGCGGAACGAGATAAATAAGTGTCCTGTCATTATAAATCTTCCCTTTCACTCAGCGTATGTGAAGTGGAACATGATCACGTCCCACCAGTCCTTGTTTAAGACTCTCGTCAACAGACGTCTAGTTTTTAGTGTGGGAAGAGGCTCTTTTACTACTTTTTTTTTTTTTTTTGCTAAAGAACAGTTCATGTGCTGGTCGTCGCCTAATTAGGACCCGAAGTAGATAAATATAACGTGTGCTTTTTAA
The DNA here is from genome assembly GCF_023724105.1 of Carassius gibelio. NCBI lineage: Eukaryota > Metazoa > Chordata > Actinopteri > Cypriniformes > Cyprinidae > Carassius > Carassius gibelio. Next base: position 18,840,275 of record NC_068403.1, on the reverse strand, counting down.
AACAGCAGCGGGAAACTGTATTCATGAAGTGTGCACACGTCAAAAGAGTAAATCCGATCAGAAGCTTGTGACATGTAAATGCACACATCAACCTGATCACTTTATTTACCGTTCATTTTGAAGGAAGCAAAAAGTGTCCATGTAAACGCACCCACTGAAGACGGGAGTAATGGCTGACAAATCACACATTATATAAATAAATACACAATTTATAAATTGTAATATTACCATTTAAACTATATTATTTCACATTATTAGTGCTTTTACTGTATTTTTGATCAAATAAACGTGGTCTTAGTAAGCATAAGAGACCTCTTTCAAAAACATTTACAAAAATCTTTCTGAACCCAAACTTTGGAACAGTTGTGTATACATGAATAACAAAAGTGTAATATAGAAATGAGTTTGACTTTCATCTTGGGTAATGAAGAGCTAAACACAGGTGGACGTAAAATCCAGTGTGATAATAAACATGCAGTACTAAAGGAGTCTAACCAGTACAGCGGTGTTGGGGACTGCTGCTGCTCCGGATTGGTTGGGCTGGGGCACTCCAGCCGCTGCAGTGGCCTGTGGCTGGGCTTGAGGCTGGGCAGCAGCTCCCTGAGGCTGGGTGGCTCCTGTAGTCTGCTGCTGTTGTTGCTGAGCCTTCTGCTGTTCAGCTAGTGCCTATGGCAGCACAGGATTGAGGAAAACAGAGAAGAGTTCAATATAATAAATAAATAAAAATGAAAAAAAAAAAAACTTTATTTATTAAACATTTATCTCACCTTCTTCTCTTTAGCGATTCTCTCAGCTCTCTGAGAGGCAACCTGGATAGGAGGCAGAGGCTTGTCGTAGCTTATCCCGCTAAAATCACAAAAGAAAGAAAGAATGAATGAGATGCTGTTTAACCACAAATTAATATCAAATGTGACTAAAGATCAACAATATATTGATAGATTGCATCAGTAAAAGTTGTTTTTTTTATGATGAATTTCCAAGCTGGCTAATATTGGAATCACAGGGCTGAACGTTAACTTTTTGGCACATAGCACTAGTGCTGCAGAGGTTGATCATTTTGCAGCACTGGCCAAAAACAAAATATCTGAAAACAAACAAGTATTGGAATTTGTGTGTAGGCTATATGCACTCAGAAAAAGCACATGTCAGAACAGCATGTGAATTAAATGTTTAAGCAGATGCAAATAATGTACTTTTGTGATTGCACATAAGTGCAGTGTCCTGTGAGTGTAACTCTACTGCCGAGTTAACATGTACACAATACTACAATATTTCTTCAAAAGCAGATCATGGAGACATTTTAATCATCCACGATCAAAAATATGTTACCGCACACCCATAACTACCAAGTATAATCAGTGTCACACACACACAAACAAGCACAACAAAGTCACTTCAGTGGCTGAGTTATGAACATGCAAAACTGTATCGCATATGTGCTACAGTGGTACATTTATTCATAGCACGTGCGACAAACATGTTCACTTCAGGGCTTTTTTGTAACACATCAAGAGTCAGTACCTCTCAGCCAGCACAGAGGCATGCTTAGGATTCTTCTGGAATGGATTCATGCCCAGTCTAGAAATAAAAACACCAAAAATTATATTTTTGCTTTGATGAAAGCATTCTGGAAGAATATAAATGCAATGTTTTTGTGTTGGACGCTGCCTGCACATACAGGGGTCTTATTGGTGGGCTCCTCTTGCTAGCAATGATTTTCATCAGCTCAAAGCGGTTGTTGTACAGCTGGATCTGGGTGGCGTTGTCATCCTGTGTGTAGATCTGACACGTGCGCAGAGGACGACTATTCTTGGACTGCACAAAAAAAAATAAAACTGTTACCAAGGAAACAGCTAATAATATGTAATGAATTATTATTATTCCTTTTTTTTTTTAAATACCTTATAAATGCTCTTGGTCTTGTTCTTCTTAGGGTTAGCTTCATATATTAGCTGCAGGACAGTTTGTATAGTTACGTCACAAGGAAAATGTTGAAAAGTAAATAAAATAATTCACAACCACATGATACTGGGACAATCACTCACTTTGCCCTCCTCTCTGGGAATGATGACATTCTCATAGCGGTTACGGCATTGTTTTGGCGAGCGGTAAACTCTGCTACAGGAGTTGACCACGTCGCTCACTAGGTCCCAGTTAGGAGTGTGTGCTGGAGACACGATGGTCAGGTTCAGAGGAAGTTCCAGTAACTGCTTCACAGCCTGTGAACACAGAGAAAAAGGCAGAATTACAACAACTGTGCTGTTAAACATAGGCAGTGATAATGCAATAGTGTGATGGACTAAGTACCTGTAGCAGGGCCCAGTCCTCACTTATGAGCCACTCAGGGTTGTCCTGCCCAGCCTCCATGGCTGGTTTGAGCAGAGAGGGCAGCGGTTTGGCAAAAGGAGCCTGTTGCTTCAGAGAGAAGTTCTTCTTCTGGTCTTTACCCTCCCGCCTTACTTTGAGAAGACTGGCCTTATCGAAGAGAGAGCGTGGAGGAATCACTGATTCTCCATGACCCTTCTTTTTCTTACGTCCCAGAGCTGACAAGAGGGGGCAGAGAGAGAAAAAGAGAGAATTTAGCATACATTTAAGCACAGTAAGTTCAGACTAAAAGCGTTTCTTGAGCCCGATGCGTCTTACCTGACGGGTCCATGTGTCTCTTGCGTTCTTTGCGGACGTAGACTGGGGGCAGTTTGGATTCAGGCATAGGCACAGAGTCATACATGAGGCAGATCACAGAGTCGATGTAGATATCATTATCATCCTGTGGAGGAGTTGGGGGAGTCCACAGCTACAGAAAAGAGCAGTAGTAGGAGTTATGAACCAATTTTCATGCATTTTTTTAAAATATAGGGGTGACTCTAACCGAACTCGTCCCAAGGTTTACGCCAATTTCAAAATAAACATTAAATAAAAATTATTTTTCTCATTATGAAAAAAAAAAGTGATATAAAAATGTGATTTAGACATGTTTTTGGGAGATTCACCCAAAATTCTTCCCTCAATTCTCTTCAGGAATGTGCAAGTCTTAAACTTACAGGCATTATTTCTGTTTGTCCATCCTCATTCTCGAACACATACTCCTGTAAAGTGGAAGGGAACAGGGTATCAAATCTACACAACATGACATCACTTCCTACTGAAAAGAACATTAGAATATATTTGTACCATGTTGTATGCATCCTCTCTGGTGTAAGTGAACAGATCCTCCTCATCTTCTAGCATCATTTGCTCCGTTTTCTCTACCTTTAGTTTCTGTTGCTGCTGCTGCTCCCAGCCTTTCTTAGCAGCTTCTACGCGCTCCTACAGTTCACACAAACATTTGACAAGTAAACATTCTGTATTTTGCACATGGCAGGCATAACATGTATTGCAATATGTAAAAATGTTTAATACCTTTATAACCTGTTCATCTTCACTGATATGCAGGTACTCCAGATAGTGCAGTGCGTATCTCTCAATAGGAGTCAGCTAGACAAGCAAGGAGACATTTTTCAAAAGGGACACTAAAAGACATTTATAATGGTACAAACTATATCTTCCACAAACATATTAACCAGCACTAATGTCTTCAACATTGCAACATTGGTAAGAAATGATTTATAAGCTGTACTGTTTTCTTTCAATAACAGTAGTGTATAAAGTTAAATGAACAGCATTTGCATGTTAAAGTTAATGCTGTATGGTATAAAAAACACATACGAGAACAAAAACATTTTCAAGTAACATTTTCTATAAATTTCAATAACCTCACCTGCTCCATGACTGCCGCCAACTCCTCTATCTGTGAAGCCTCCTCTCTCACCCCTTCCTCCACATCCATCTCTTCTTGTCCTCCCACTTTCTCACTTTTCATGTCTGCCTCTGTCTCCTCGACCTCGTCTTCATATTGGGTTTCCTTCCGGATGGTGTTCAGGGCCTGGATGTAGGGTCTGGCCACATGAGGGGGGATAGATTCGGACGGGGAAGGCTCCTGGTGGAGAACCACAAACTCCTCCACCTTTTCTCCAGAGCCAGCCTCCACCTCAAACAAATCTTGAATGGTGCGCTGTGGAGATCCGGCACATATTTGTAATGCGAGCATCGGGCCCTGTTGCAAATTCTAGAGAGCTGCCTCGCTCTCTACTGAAACGCGAGCTCATATCTGGCTAGGTTTCGAAACAGCCCTCAATGGTCAAAAGTAACAGTGATTGCATGAGCGCTTACCTGTGTTAAAAAGGCTAGAGTGTAATCCATGCCCTGCGCAGCTACCTCTCGTATAAGGTCTTTAGTGCCATTCTTTAAAAGCTTCTCCTCAATTGAGTTCCCGCTCTCCAACCTGACAGAGCACAGCGTTAGTAAAAAAAAAAGCTGACAAATGTAAACCTGACAAGCGAAAACATTTCATGAATCCATCAGTCTTACCTGTATATGTGGATGTCTTTGGAGCGGCCGATCTTGTCACACCACTCCTGTGTGCGCAAGTCCATGCTGGGATTTAGGTCTGTGTCGTAAAACACGATGGTATCTGCATCAAACACGTGGCCCATGGCTGAGCAGCAGCGATTGGTCAGGATGGTGCAGAAGATCTGTCTGTTGCGGTTAAACCTCTTGACCTGCTCCTGAGAGTGGTCGGGATGTGAGGAACAAGATGGGTTAAGTATTGCATTTTCTGCATTACTTTCTTTAATTACAGCCCAGAAACCATCACAGCCTCAGTGGGACATGGACTTGGCCAGGGCAACAGAGAATATGTTACTCCATGTGTTTTACCTGTCTCTCCTCTAGTGACAGACTCTCATCCAGCCGTACATAGGTGAGGTGACGATGGTCTAAGAAGGCCTCCAGTATATCCAGCATGCTGGTCATCTGGGTGAAGATCAGCACGCGCCTGTTCTCAGCGCTCAGCTTCTGCAGCAGGATAGACAGCGCCTCCAGTTTTCCTGCAAACAGAAACATCGAAATGTATACCATAACACCAGTTTTATTAAGTACTTTTTTACAGCCGGTTGGAAACTCTGATTGCCTTGTTAAATTGTTTTTATTATTATTTTTACAACGGCATTCCATTGTTGTGATATTATTCAACTCAGACAGGAAGGGGAATGTACATGGACAATTCTTGACCAGAACAAGTTTTAAAAGCTGCTTTTACTACATTTTATTGATATTTATAAATTATAAAGCCGACAATTATAACACATACATTTCCATTCAAAAGTTTGGGGTCAATAATTGTTATTATTATTATTTTTTTTTTAACATTGGGAAATTGTATTACAGTTTAAAATAACTGTTTTTATTTTAATATATTTTAAAAGGATAATTTATGTGATGACAAAGCAATGCCACTTCAGAAATCAATCTAATATGCTGATTTGGAATTTTTTTATTATTATTATCAAAGTGGAAAACATTCTTAATAATAATCAATAAACAGCTTCATATTTTTGTGAAATCCATAATTTTTTACATTACATTTTTGGCTGGATTTTTTTGATGAACAAAGCTAAAAAAAATAAAATAAAAGGATATTTAGTGTGATTTTAATCAATTTAATTTGTCCATTCCGAAATAGAGGCATTTAAAAAAAATCTAAAACATAAAATTTAAGTACAAAGTATATAAAATGTTACATAAAAAAATATTAAAAAATCTTACCAACCACAAATTTCTGAATGGTTCTGTATAAGACAGAATCGTAGCTCTATGATGGATAGAGGATACCATATTGGGAAACATACAATAGTGTGCTTAACTGAATATCAGTAATATTTGTGAAATTTAGATCTGAATGTAACAGAGCTGAGTTGCTGTTGTGGAGCTCACCTGAATCCATCTCCAACATGTGTGCATCAGGGAATCTGACAACAGGAGGATAGGCTAAGTTATGGATCTCTGCGTTGTGTGGAGCGGACACTTCCTGCAGCTGTCGCCTGAATGATTTTTGTGCTAAGCTGTAAGATGGTGGAGGATTGGATGCATACAGCTGAGGGGGAGGGGCCACAGCAGCGGGAAGTATGCAGGAGAACCTTTAATATAACAGGAAGAAGCATTAGATCATAAAAATCTCACAAAACTGCTTTCATGGCAAGAAGTTCATGGTCAAATCCAGACCTCTTCAACAAGGTGCCTGCTGCTGCCTCCTGCTCCGTGTTGGAGAGAATCGCTGAGCGGAGTGGGGCCACCGTGGACACACAAGTCTGCTGAGCCCTAATACAGCTGTCTCTGCCGACCCAGGACCAGCGGGAGTGCTGGGGTGCAGGGAAGGCTGGTGGAGGGCGTCCCCCATAAACGGAGCAGGTCTTGATCAGGTCAGAACCATACATCACAGAGCGTGAGGACCGCCGCTCATTGGCATGAAATAAACTAGCCAGACGCTCTTTCAGCTGCCTGTTTCTTTCCTCGCTTGAATCCTAATTAGACACAAAGACAAGGCTCAGATTCCAGAACTATTTGATTGACTTCATCAATTCCTTCAACATGTCTTTCAAAATCACCTACCTGTGTCGTGGTGTTTGTTGAGTGTTTAGCGTTTGCTCCCATGTCTGTGGTAGCTTGAGTGACTGTGGTGCTTGCCATGGTGGTTGCTTTAATGGAAACAGATAGAAACATAGAAACTTGAGTTTGAGTTCACTACGACAGCATTAGAACATCACATACTTAGGATAATAGTTCTCAACCAGAGGGCGGAAAACCACTAGGGGGCCTTAGCAGAATCTTAAGGGGACACATGGTCTTGGAAGACAGTAGACTGAAATTGTGAAAGTGTTATTTCTATATTTAAAAAAATATTATAAAATAAAATCTTAAAAGTTATGATAATTTCTATAATAAATATATAATTTTGGCTAGCTAAGCCAAGCTCTAAAATATTTAATTAGGTAGAAAGAGAGAAAATTATTCCTTTTATTAGGAATAAAGTATGTAAACCCTGAAGAACATACTTAAAATCTTATACCTTTTACCTTAAATCTTTTGAAATCAAATCAAATAATATTAATGTTAAATTATTGTAATATATTGCAACTCATAATTTCTATAATGAGTGAAAACTGAAAAAAAGCAGGTACAACCAAGTAGCAAAAATGTCCTAGTAGGGCTGTCACTTTTAGCTCTAAAATCGATTGCACAATCGATCGGACCAACCAAGAAAAAAGATTCGAAAATTAAAATAGGGAATCGATTTTGTTTAATGAAATATTTATACTGTTAATTTTAAAATAATTAAACAATATTCACCTCATTCGCACATCTAGTTACAGATGATTCTGAGTTATGAAAAGGACCATTGCAAGCTCACAGCGATAGGCTTTTGTGATGGGAAATTGGCAGTAATACCCCCACCTTGCGCAGCTGTACCTGAGTGTCCCTTGGACATCAGTGCGGTGGGAGCGCGTCTTCTCAACAGCTGGACATATAGTGAATAAACCCCGAACATGAAAATGCTCTGGACCCCGAAAATGTTGATCGACTTATTTTCCTGTCCCAATAAATTTGTAACTTTTTGCGCATTTCAATATGCCTGCCTAGTGCCGCCTAGCCTAAGTGTCGGTTACGTTCAATAATAAAAAATAAAAAAAAAAACCACACATGGCCTGTTTCTCGGGTCCATTTAAAGTTTCATTTTTTGAACAGTTGTTTGAAATTGATTGAATTCTTATTTAAAATAATCTTGGAGATTTTTTAATTGCCTAAATCATAATGCAGCCGGGTAGAAGCCTGCAGTGATGTTTTTCTTTTGTTATGGCAGCAGTCCCCTCTGCATATATATTTTTTGAGAATGTTGCACTCCTTTTGCTGTTTGTAATTCCGCTCTCTTTACGTTCGTTAATTATTTGACATTGAAAAAGGAAACGTCTTTTTTTTTTTTAAACATGGAAAAGCGATTTTACAATCGATTCAACGAACACTTATGTCTTAAAAATCGAAAATGATTTTTTCACAAAAGTGACAGCCCTATGTCCTAGCCTACATTGGGGTTCAATATCTTCTGGGTTTTTATTGTTAACGATAAGACAATATTTTGCTGATTGTGTTATTATCCTCGTACCTTAAGGACAATTTTTGATATTCTTCATATTCTGTGCTGTTGGTCAGTTCATACTGATAGTTAATTAATTCATCTTTCCCAATAAGTTTAAATAAATGTTCACCTATTATGGGCATTTTTACCTTTATAAAGCCATTTTGTAAAATTGTGCACAGTTTTTTTAAGTCAAATTGTTAGAATAATACAAACTTTGGGCTGTTACCAAGCAAGAGGAAACACAGATGCTGCATCTGAAGTGGCATTTAGATGCATTTACACACTACTGTTTATTGCAGAACATGAATGCACTTAACCTGCAATAACAAATGCATGAATAATGTTTTGATCTATTAAACATAAAACACTGTATACTGTTATTTGAAATTATTTAAATAATAAAAATAAACTTTAAAGGTGAAATTAAAAGGAAGTCATTTTTAATAAGTGAGTCATTGTGATTGAACAGAATAATTTAAACTAGTGATTTACACCCACTGCAATGATAGAGCTTAGAAGTGCCAGGACAATTTTTAATATAACTCAGATTGGATTTGTCTGAAAGAAGAAAGCCATATACACCTAGGATGGCTTAAGGGCGAGTAAAAAACAGGCTAATTTTCATTTTTGGGAGAACTAACCCTTTTCGTAGCTTCCAAACATTACGGTTAAATGTCTGATGTCAAATGGATTATTTTAACAATGTCTTACTAACTTTGAACATGGTAGTTGCGTTGAGTTCTATGCAGGGTCAGAAGCTTTCAGATTTCATCAAAAATATCTTAATTTTTGTTCTGAAGATGAACAAAGGTCTTGGAACAACATGAGGGTGAGTAATTAATGACAGAATGGTAATTTCTAGGTGAATTATCCCTGACGGTCAATAGGTGACGATTGATCACTAATGAAAATAACAATCAGCTTCAGGACAGAGCAGTGCCTTACCTTGCTGGGGTGTTGAGGTGGCATTGGGCGGCGTGCCTGAGGAGTTCTGTACAGGCACAGCCTGGGGTACATTAGGCATCACCATGGGTGGCCCCTGTGGCCTGAGAAGAGTCTGTCCGGGGGCAGACACAATCTGCAAGATGTTGCCTAAAGCAGACACATAAACGTATAAGCATCACAATAAGCCATATAATGAGGATTTACTGAACACACATAAAAACAGCTGACACAAGTGAAATATGGAAGTGAGATGAGACAGAGAGAGGATGAATATGGGCTGGACATTACCAAGTGTTCCTTGGAGCTGCAGAGGCTGGCCGGTGGTGAGCTGCCGCAGCTGACTCGGAGACAAAGTGAACTTATTGCCCTGGAACTGCAGGGTCACAGGGGTCTCTGGCTGAGTGATACGACCCTGCCCAACCACCTTCACTACATCTCCACCTTCAGTAGAAAACAGCTAATGTTAAATGCTAGTGGCTGACCATTTATCTCGGAGAAAGAAAAAACATTTTAGTTAGTTTCGGGGTGAGAACGGAAAGGGACATGCACAACCACGGTGTGTTAAACAGGAAGAATGACACTTTTTCCTCAAACAAAAAACCTGAAACAAACCACCTGAAACCAGACTGATTCGTTAAGCGGAGCAAAACAAAGTGGGAGAAAATCTTTGCTTGTATAAAAGGTTTTCCATGTAACAATGGTTACATGTGACATGGGGAGCAGCGCCCACAAGCTTGACGCTCTTTACACCCACAGAAGGACAACTGAAGAAAAGCTGCACTGAAAAGATAGGGAGGCAAAACCATATTAGAAAGCTTCTGGGTCATCCTTCAACTGTACTGCACAAAAAAAAAAAAGATTAGTCATCAAAATGCAGAAGGGAAGAAATTAAAGAAAAAGAAAAGATGTCAAAAAAAGACGACGTGAATAAACTGGAGGCAGCAGGTTCAGTCCGGAGAAATTTCTGGAGGGTTCATGCTAGTTTGTGAAGGGTGAGGAAAGAAACCACTATAGGTCATCTGCTGAAGATTTTCTGCACTTCAAATCAGACTGGAAATATGCCAAGTTTATGGTGTCAATTTGGCTGAATTTGAGCCGAGTATCACCATTAGTTTCTTTGGTGGAAGTCTGTATGCATTTTAGCCCACTTCAGCAGAGCCATACTGTAGTCTCTGATCTTCACGGAGGTCGTTTACTGCTGTGCTTGGGGGCATGATAAGAAGGAAACAGGTGCACAAGGCAGAGGGCACAAAGGAGAAGGCCCATCTGCAGTGAGTGACGATGAGGCCACTTACTAGGCAAGCGTGCCTGGGCCTGGGAGGTGAGCACCAGCCTCTGGGGTACCAAACTGGGTTGGAGGGGGTGGGCGGCAGTGGCATGGGGGGCCACAGCAGACATAGTGGTGACCCCTGTCACACCCAGAGCCAGAGGGGTAGAAGGGGGGTTAGGTGTGGCTCTTGTTAAGAGTGATCCTGATGAGCTGCTGATTGCGGAGGCTAAAGAGGAAGAGGAGTTAACACTCTGAATTAGGGCTGCACGACAAATCGAAATGAAATCGAAATCGCGATTAGACTAAAGCTGTGATTGTCATGTGCATCACGGCTCTGTGATCAGTAGTAAGTCTCCATCTGAAAGTCAGGGGGCGCTCTTGCGTGGAAACTCCAAATACACCCTGCAGAGGAAACCTGGTGGTTGCTAAATAAACTGTTGTGTCTTTATTAGCATTTAAATCTTCTATGGCAAATATATGTTTTTTTCTGATATAATTTTCATTATAATAAAGTATATCCATAATGCAATGCTATTTGCCTTTATCACTGCTTAGAATACTAAGAAATATGTTGCGTGCCTTATTTTGTGTAAGAAACCACATCATTTCACAGAAGGATTTATTTCAAACACCCGACTGAAGTTATGAAGTGAGTTTGGAGTAAAAACATGTTATTGAATGCGGTGTTTTCACATGCAGAATTTAGGCCTACTACACACAGCCGTAGTTCACTGACAAGCTGAATGACGAACTGCCTTTAACTGAGTGTTTACTCTTGTCATTTTGCATTAGTGACACACTATTTTTCTATTTAATATTGTAAAGTTGCTTTGACACGATAGTGCTATATAAATAAAGGTGACTTGACAAGCTACGCAAACAGCTGTAATTAATCTCAAACGATTTCCTTGATTTCAGAATTGTATGATCATATAATTTGCATTTTTTGGTGTAGCTTGTCAGAGATCTATGGCTCTGTGTAGTAAATGCTGCTTCATCTGAAAGCAGGTAATGGAGATTCACCACTAATCACAGAACCGGCTGTACTGTCAAGATGTGCATGACAATCGCATTCGATTAATTGTGCAGCCCTAGTCTGAATGGACCAATCAAAGCGAGTGTAATGGGCTTGAAGGATTAATTTTTTAATCCTCTAAATAAAAAGTTATTTGGGACATAAAATGTTACAATTTGTTACAAAATGTTGAGTTTTTGTTTGGTGGTGAGAGATGCTGGCCCATGCAAAACTCACAGCTAATAGTGTCAGGGCATTGCCATTTGATTGCTTGCAGTCACCATGAAATTAAAACTGACAATTATTTTATTTATTATGATTATTACTTTAATAGAAAACTGTTGTTTAATGAAGCAATTCAATTATTACAGCAGTCAACAAATGACAAAAATCCCATAAATTCCCAATGGACATGTGAAGTCCCAGCCTGCAATTTGATCGCAATTCCCATTTAATGTTGATTTTAAAGAAAAAGTTCACCCAAAAAATGAAAATTTTGGGATTTCACTGAACCCTCATAAAAAAAATATCTAAAACAATTATTTTTACTTGCTAAAGGGCAGCGTGCAAACAGATTTATGAAAGATTTACAATAAGGTATCCTATCTGAAACCCAAATATTGAATCAAATTTTTTACAAAAGCACAGCCAATATTTACCCTTGTTTAACCCCACTGTATATGCATATTTTGGCAAGTCTTTAAATTTTGGCATGCGCTTTTGTAACCAAATTTATTTTCCAATTGTTAAGCACAATCATTGTTAACACACTCTGGCTCAGCCTGTTACACTAGCCATGACCCAAACTCTGGCAACAGGTTTAGTTATAAAATAAATAAAAATTTTGTAAAAAAATAAAACCTGATCTGAACCAACTGCTCTTTAATGTGTTTGATGATGTTTGGGAGGCTCAATGTTTACACCTCTGGGAGAGATAAATCCATTAATGACATGCTTATATTAGTTAATGTACAATAAACTGGCTTAAGATAATGTTTTCTGACGTAAAATAAATCTTACAGATATCACCATTAAGATGGCCAAAAAAAACCACACACATACACAAAAAAACTGACAAGAGCATATTTTTAGGGTAGAAGCACAGCTACATATATCATTTCACTTCACAAAACTTACAGATTGTTATGCAGTTCTGGGTGTGGGAACACATTTGTGTTCGATGTTACACAAGAAGGGGACTTACCCTGTGCAGAAGTGGTTGTGGTAAGAGGTGATTTGCCTCTGGGCTGTGTGCTTGGAGCAGCAGTAGCAGGGTTGGTAGTGGTGGTGGGGGCAGTAGTCACAGTAGTGGCACGAGGGGCCTGAGTGGTGCTGCTAGTCATGGGGACCAGGCGCCCCTCTGGTTTAGTTCCATACTGCACTGGCAGGAACAACCTGAAATTAAAATTATGCAACAATTAGTATCAATTCATATGGACCAATCCTGTTGTACATGTCCACATCACAATAAAAAAAATTATGTGATATAAAAATGTTTAACATTTAATGTTTGCATTAGTATTTAATAGAAAAAAACATGTTCATTCATTCAGCAAGAAAGTAATCCATGCATTATTCTGAAGGAAGTGAAAATTTATGGTGTAAAAACAGCAACATCAACATGAGTATTTTATTATATTGTGGTATTAATTGGTTTGCCTAATTTAAAAATATTATGTCATTTTAATAAAACTACAGAAATCCATATGATATAATTATGGCAGGTATGTGTTCAGAGCAGATGGGTCTGCATGGATGGATGGACACCTCATAGGTTTGATCTTGCATGGTCTGGGTCTGGCTGGTGGGTCGCGTGCATTGTAGATCTCTTCAATCAACTGTTTGGTCATTCTGAGTTTAGGCAGAGCCTCCTCTGACTCATAACGGGTCAATCTGCCCTCATTACCGATTATGTCAAACAGTGACATATCTACAGTCTGGAAAAGAAAATGAAAATGGCCTATCAGTCAAACAAACATTTTTCTTCTACATTGCACAATCCAAGTGTTTATTTCTCTTCCTTACCTTCCACTGGTCCTGCTGCAGGGCTGTGAGCAGTAATGATGGGGTGTTGTACTGCAGTGGTTGACATATATAAGAGTTGTATGTGTCTCTGGGCTGGATCAGGTCTGGATGGTTGCAGATCTTCTGCAGCTGCATAAGAACCTCCAGGACTCTGACAAAATGTCCAGACTTCAGCGCTTCCTGTGCACTAGAAGGCAGTAGAAAGGCAGAGTATCACTCAAAACAGGTGAACTAGAAAAGAGCTGGTTAAGATTGTGTTTGGCTGAATGTGTTCTGTGCTGACCTGGGCTGGATGAGGATGTCCTCATACATGCTCTTTTGCCTCTTGGACAGACGGCACTTGAGAATGTGCTCATACTTCTTAGGCATTTGCTTCTCCACGTCTCTCTTGGAACGGCGCAGGATGAAGGGCTGAATCATCTACAGCAAAAAGGAAGAAAACAAAAACAGGATTGTGATGCTCCAATAAGATAGTTAAGCAAAAGTATATAATTCTTTGGTGAAAGTCAGCAATAACAACTTCCAGCAATCCTCACCCTGTGCAGTCTGATGACCAGTTTGTGGCAGTAGTCCTGGTTCTGATCAGTGCCGGGTTTGATGGGGAAGTTGAGGTATGGGTGAGTGATTCCAGGCAGGAGGAAGTGGATCATGGTCCATAACTCTTTCAGAGTGTTCTGCAGAGGTGTGTTGATCAAGAGAATCCTCTGCTGACTGTTGTGAAGAAAGAGAAAAAAATAACAGGCATAGTTAAAATCAATTACAATATATTAATGCATACTAGGGTTGCCCCTTATATTCGACTAACCATAAAATAAACAAAGAAATAAAAATCCACACTGACGAAGTCACACAGATCATTAACGGCTGGTCATTTCATTTGCTCTTAAAATACTAATTTTTGTTCATAAAGTTAATTTAATGTGCATTATTTTTTGTGCACTCACAATAACAAAAAAACATTGCGCTTTTGTAAAATAATGTAAGCAACAGATGCGCTTTCTGGCGAGACAGTCTGTGAAATTAAGCAAAAAACTGTGTATATTTGTATAGAGAGCAAAATGTCAACTTCCAAATAAACCAATTCAAATGAAAAACAAATATTCTCAGATTAAGTAATCTGTATGAAACATGCATACAGGTGCATCCACTACTACAAAAAAAATTGAGTCACTGTTGCCGACTAAATCTCTTAAAAAGAAAAAAAAAGAACTACTACTTTAGAGCTACTTTATCAAATGCTTAAAATGTGAATGCATCCTCCTTACTGTTTTTTCCTGATTCATTCATAATCATTTATTCTTATGCCAGTGCGCTGTTGCAAGCTTATGCGTGCATTTGAGTGAAAAGGCTATGTAGGCAATTAAAGGCACATTATTATAATTTAAATCGTTTATTAATAAACATGTCATTAGTTGACTAATGCTTTAAATGAACAACTACGAGTCCACCAGAAAAATCTTTAGTCGGAGGCAGCCCTAATACATTCAAAGTATTGTGTAATGGTATAGTGTTATTATAAATTAAACAAACTAATATATATATATATATATATATATATATATATATATATATATATATATATATGATGAATATTTCAAATCAGAAGCACTGACTGAAAGATTGCTTAATTACCAAAACTGAAATAAAAAAGGCTAAATGCACATTCTAAAACTAAATAAACTGAAACTATAAATTGAAACTTAAAATATAAAAAAAAAAATATATTTATAATTCAAAACATTAATAAATAGTATAATATAAAAAAAATGCTAAAATAACTCTGATAGAGTAGAAAGGATGCATAGCACATATCAACCAATAAATGGCAGATATCAATTTTCTATACTTTTTTTTCCTCTGAATTACTGTATTTTCCGCACTATAAGGCGCACAAAATAGAGGATACTGCAGTCAAATGTTTGACTGGGTTAGCGTTATGCATCTACTAGATGGAGCTGTGCTAAAGGGAATGTCAACATTTTGACAGATTATAAGGCACACTGTCGTTTTTTGAGAAAATTAAAGGCTTTTAAGTGCACCTTATAGTGCGGAAAATATGGTAATAAAAAAATAAATAAATCATTCATTAAATTGAATGGTGTTATTTTTTTTGCATTCCTTGTAAACACTTGTTGTAAATGATACATTTACTGTGAATATTCTCTAGAAAACATTACACCAACCGATACTGTATAGAAAACAGTTGCATTGTTCCTAACCTCTTTATGTTGAAGATGGTCTCCCAGTGTTTCTCCGTCATGTTTTTGATGAGCTGCACCTCGTCTAGCACCAGGTGCCTCCAGCGCCTCCTCAGGAAGTGAGACTGATCTTTCAGCAGAAGTTTGTATGAAGTCACACACACGTGGAAGCTGTTGGGCTCACTCCACCTCTGCACACATAAGACAACAGTGGGAAAGTGAGAACATACCAAAACGTGGACAAACTTGGACAAAAGCTACCCAACTTAATTATCAAAGATTTCAATGGCCTATAAACTGATTTGAAAATTATTTTAAGGAATTATCTAATGCAAAACTGATGCAAAACAGCTAGACCACAGCATCAGGGATGGATAGACAGGTGGCAGTATGTGAGAGTACATATCGGGCTAGCTGGCTTTCTCTGGTTCATACCGATCTCTTGTATCTGCGCTGCTTTCTGCTGCCGAGGTATAAGAGTATCTTCAGTCCAGGACACCACCGTTTGAACTCCATCTCCCAGTTTAGCAGCTTACAGGTCCTTACCACCACTAAATGTGGCCCCCAGATACCTGCAACATCCACATGACAACAGAATGTGTTGCATTTTATTCTTAAAATTACAATAAACAAATGCTTTGAGAAGAAAACCAAATGTAATAGTCTATAAATTTGTTAAATGTGGTTGCTGGTGGTACCCTGGTTGCAGGCCAAGTGAGCAAAATAAGCCACAGTCTGTACAGTTTTGCCAAGGCCAGTTTCATCTGCCAGGATGCCGTTAAGGTTTTTGCGGTGGAGGCTTGCCAGCCACTCCACCGCGACCTGCTGGTACTCTCTCAGAGAACCGTGCAGCAGAGCAGGAGGAGGGGAACCACTCTGAGAGGAAGCAGACAATGTGAGACCACTTGAATTAAACAACTGCTTAATTAAATCTGTAATCATCATGTTTTGAACAGTCCCTGTGAGTAAGGGTGTAAATGACTCACAGTTAGAGTGGTCCTGGCGCTGCCTTTGGGCAAAATCAAGTCTGTTGCTGCAGCGACCTCAGCGATATCCTTGGTGGGCTTCCCATCAGGGCCAGAAGCCTTCCGCTCAGCCCCACGGTACTGATCCATACTCAGCAAAGAGTCTATCAGCACTGCATCATGTGGACTGACCAACAGAGAACCCATGTCTGAACAGAGAAGAGCATAAACTGTTACTGTAACATAGGGCTGCCCTTGTTTTTTTATTAAACAATGGTTTAGTGAACAAATTGCTTTCTTTATTATTTATAAAGATATTTATTATTCCCTTGATATTGTAACTGCATGCCACAATTTTATATGGAAATAAACAAGCCTGAAACACTCTAAATGAAAACCTTTAAGTGCTTTTATATATTATTAAGCATCAAATGTCAACTATATATCGGATTGATTTCTTCTTTAAATTATTAAAAAAAAAAGTACAAATATTAATGGTATTATAATGTCATACTAAAACTAAATTTAAAATAATGGGAAATGGGAAAAACTCTTAAGATAGCATGTATAAAAAATGCATCTTAAGCACACAATAACATAAATGGACTTTAAAAGATTGATTGCCGCTTTGAACCATTACGTAATTGTGGCATCCATAATTGTAATCGAGATTAGAAATTTGATTAATTGTGCAGCCCTAACACAAACCTTCAGCCTCCTCTCGGTCTTCATCTTCGCTCTGGCTGGAAGGCTGTGGCCACTCAAAGCCCTCTGCATAAGCACCAGTATATTTCTTCACCAGATCATCCAATGGCACTTCAGCTACAAGACACAAACTCACAGTTTATAACAGTTGCTCTGCTATATGAGTTTTCAGTGGCTGATAAATAAAATAAATAACCAAAAATGTTGCATACTGAAACCACACTGAAAATGGTATAAACTTAATTATTAGGGTGTTCACAAAATTCAATTGCACATTTAAATCCACTAAAAACATTTGAAAACATTATGAAATTATTAAATTGTATAAACAGATTTATATAACTGCATAATGTTACAATACAGGTGCATCTCAATAAATTAGAATGTCGTAGAAAAGTTCATTTATGTCAGTAATTCAGCTCAAATTGTGGAACTCGTATATTAAATAAATTCAGTGCACACAGACTGAAGTAGTTTAAGTCTTTGGTTCTTTTAATTGTGATGATTTTGGCTCACATTTAACAAAAACTCGAATACTTCATAAGACCAATAAAAAAAAACATTTTTAGCGAATTGTTGGCCTTCTGTAAAGTGTTCATTTACTGTACATGTACTCAATACTTGGTGGGGCTCCTTTAGCTTTAATTACTGCCTCAAGTCAGTGTGGCATGGAGGTGATCAGATTGTGGCACTGCTGAGGTGGTATGGAAGCCCAGGTTTCTTTGACAGTGGCCTTAAGCTCATCTGCATTTTTTGGTCTCTTGTTTCTCATATTCCTCTTGACAGTAACCCATAGATTCTCTCTGGGGTTCAGGTCTGGTGAGTTTGCTGGCCAGTCAAGCACATCAGCACCATGGTCATTTAACCAACTTATGGTGATTTTGGCAGTGTGGGCAGGTGCCAAATCCTGCTGGAAAGTGAAATCAGCATCTTCATAAAGCTGGTCAGTCCAGTTCTTCTTCTCCTTAACCCAGGTAAGATGTCTCTGACGTTGTCTGTGGTTCAGGAGAGGCTTAACAAGCGGAATACAACAACTGTAGCCAAATACAAGTCTATATGCCTTCACCTCAGCCTCAGTCCATTCCTTGTGAAGTTCACTCAAATTCTTTAATCGATTTTGCTTGACAATCCTCATAAAGCTGCGGTTCTCTCAGTTGGTTGTGCATCTTTTTCTTCCACACTTCTTCCTTCCACTCAACTTTCTGTTAACATGCTTGGATACAGCACTCTGTGAACAGTCAGCTTCTTTGGCAATAAATGTTTGTGGCTTACCCTCCTTGTGAAGGGTGTCAATGATTGTCTTCTGAACAACTGTCAGATCAGCAGTCTTCCCTATTGTTGTGAAGCCAAGTGAACCAAATTGAGAGACCATTTTGGAGGCTCAGGAAACCTTTGCAGGTGTTTTGAGTTGATTAGCTGATTGGCATGTCACCATATTCTAATTTGTTGAAATAGTGAATTGGTGGGTTTTTGTTAAATGTGAGCCAAAATCACCACAATTAAGAGCCAAAGACTTAAACTACTTCAATCTGTGTACACTGAATTTATTTCACAATTTACTATTTGTTACACAATTTGAGTTTTACTGAAATAAATTAACTTTTCCACGACATTCTAATTTATTGAGATGCACCAGTATGTTTCAAATATTTTTGAGAAGGCATGATCAATAAATGCCCAAAATCAGTATTATATAATTCAGTCTGTCTAAACATGTAACACGCTATGCTCATACATAGTCTGATTAGTGCAGGGCGGATTGACCAAAAATTTATATCACGTTTTTTTTTTCAAAATTATATATAAATTTTTCCCGCAAACAATGCACTTCCACTTTAATTCAGCGCCTGCAGCAAAGCAAAAAAAAAAAAAAAAAAAAAAAACATTACGTTAACAATCGTGTTTACCCTCAGCACGCCTCGCAGTCGCTGCTTAGAAGTGCAACATTGTAAAGGGTCCGTCTGAAACAGTGTCGCGTGGCCGCGGTGCAGCATAGCGTTCGTTTCCAAACGCAGAGTATGCCGGTATATTCAAAATTAACATCAGAACGAAAATATACACCAGTTTTCGGTATGAACCAGTTTACCACCCAGCACTAAGTCTGATACATAAAAAAAATAATAAGGAGGAAAACAAAAAATGTATCACTGTTTAAAGACATGCCCATAAGTTTAAGATGTAAAACTTACCTTCTTTTGTTAGTTCGGCCAGCTCTGCTTTCTGATCAGCTGCCACCTCCACAGCCTCCTGCTCCTCTATTGTACTTTCCTCATCTTCAACTGCAAAACAACATTAGATCAATCAGCAGCATGCACGCAGAGAACGGTCAGGAAACCATGTATAAATGTGTACCCTCTACATCCGACAGCGAGGTGCTTGACTTTCTCTTGCGGGATATGCCAGTCTCTTGCTGAAAGGGAAAAAGGGGAAGACAAATTGTCAAATACAATCAAAGGATGAATGAAGCAGCAATGAGGAAGGATCTCAGAGAATTCATGGAGAAGATCTTACCCCTTTACTCTCTTTATCAGACTTCTCTCCAGTGGACTGGGTCACTTTAGCACACTGGCCTGTAGCAATACAAAGTCTCTTCTGAATTAATAAACCAAGTCTGAACATTCAGTTAAGACAAACCAGATAACATTAATTAATCTCACCTTTACTCACAGCCTTCTGCAAGCCAAGAACTTTTTGTCGTTTGTCATAGATCTCAAAACGCAGCTTGATTTCTACAACCTGTGGTAAGACAGAGAGAGAAAAAAACTCTTTATGAGGAACTAAGACAAATCTCCACATTCAGCGGAATAGCATTTGTCACAGTGAGATTTTGTCCAAATGTGAATACTAATTTATAATAAACATGATGCATTAATGAAACCAAACAAATGTCAATGAGGTCTAAGCTTTTTTTTGACTCATACAAAACATTTTAAGTTTATTTTTCATTTATGTTCCGGTACTTAAGTAAAAGTAAGTGTTGTTATTGCTAACTAAAACTAAAAGTTAAAAACTATTAAATTTAGGTCTTATTAATTGAAATAAAATGTAAACATAAGACGTTAAAAAGAGAGAAATTTTTTTTTTTAAATTAATGTGGCCTTGGCAAGTTACTAAAATTACTAAGTTGAAGTACTAAAATCACTAAAACTAGAATAAAATCTATAATAAAATCCAACTCGGGTATTAATAAATAGTATTATGATAAATACTAATATAATTCTAAAATAATATTGGTATAAATGACATGTCAATGTACCTGTTCAATATTGGACCAGAAGTAGTCAACCCCGCGGGCGATGGTGCTGGCAATGTGCCGCAGCCTCATCTCCTCCTCCCTCTTCTCACGTTCCTCCATCTTCTTCTGTTCAACATGGTAACGTGCACATGTGCGCACAAGCTGCAGAGAGAAACATTGTTTAACTTAAAATCAAAGTTGAATTTTAGCCTTTACATCGGCTGTACATATGATCATTTATTTACATTAAAGTGCATATAATCAGTTTCTAATATAATAGACTGAGTGCGAGTCTTCTCACCTTCTTGGCAGCAGCCATCTTCCAGCGCCTTTCCTGGGCAAAGTCAGCCGCCATCCACTGCATCTCCTCCAGCAGGTAGTCCCAGTGGGATTTGGGCCTGCAGGCCTCCTGCAGCTTGGGTAAGCGGCTAGCTGACCACTGGCCTTCTTTACGGAGCTCTGCAATGCGCTGGTTCACATGACTCTCCTACAATAACACGTTACACTCTTGTGTGATATACTATAGGCACCATATACTACAAAATGTGCTACTTTCATGCATACTAAAAGATCCTTTTTGCTTTAAATCTGAGAGTTCTCACCAGCTTGGCTTGTTCTGCTTGCTTGTCCTGAGAGCATTCCTGTGAGTTCTGCCCAACTGGACTCTGACCCAAACCAGACATTTTCAGCCCGGTGGTGCCATTCGTGGTAGTGAGTTTGGACTGGGCAGCAGGAGAGAGGCTGGGGACAGTACTGGGGGTGCGGACCGGAACAGAAGGGTGTGGGGAGGAGAGAGAGGACGGAGATGTTAGAGGAGCAGGAGACATGGCAGGGTTGGAGAGAGAGTTGGACAGCAAACGCTGGGCAGGCTGGGAAGAATCTGATCCAGGACGCACAAGTGCCACAGTCTGAAAAAGAGAGAGGATAAACTCTAACAAAATATACTGTTGCAAGTAGGGCTGTGCAATATATTGAATATTCATGATACAGTCAGAATGATTTTGAATGACTTGAGTTTGATTCATTTTTTTTGTAAATTAGTGGAAACCACCCAGTTAGTTCAAAATTCAACTGTTCATTTGCATAATCCCTGAAACATTCTTGGAAGTCTCTATGTGGCATGTATTTATGTACAAGTGTTCTGGTAAAAATTTGATAAAAAAAAGTGTTTAGGTATGTGTGTTGTTGGTCTAGTGTATTTAATTAAATAATTTGACTAAACTCATTTTTTTTACATATATTTAATAAAAAGCCTTTAAGATAAGGTCACGACAATAAATGTTTCCTCGGTGGGAGAAGACACTCAACACAAAGTGAAAATATCAATAAAGACTTAAAAACTCAATTGTTCGTTTGCAAGGCTCTGCAATTTTTGGAAGTTTGGAAAACATGCTTTGATTGTTTATAGTTTTACAGGGTTTTTTTTCTGTAAAGATCAAGGAATATTATTTTATCTATATTGCCCAGTGTGTTTACTGCAACAGTACGTAAATCATTTTCATTCTCCAAAGCAAGAGAATCCAAAAGTTAGAAATGTGCCCATCTTAACATACTTTTATTAATATCATCATAAGCAGAACAAGCTTTTGTTAAATAAGGAAGACAAACTTGTCAATGTGGTTTTCTGTGGCATAGTCCTAAATGTATTTTAGCATACTCACTGCCTGTCCAGGCTGCATGACTGACTGCTGCATCTGCTGCTGCATCTGTAGGTGGAGTCCTGACTGCATCTGCTGAAGCTGTGCCTGCAGCTGGGCATGTTGGTTGACTGGAGCCAGCACGGCCCCGGCACCTGGCACCTTTACC
Source organism: Carassius gibelio (assembly GCF_023724105.1). Classification (NCBI taxonomy): domain Eukaryota; kingdom Metazoa; phylum Chordata; class Actinopteri; order Cypriniformes; family Cyprinidae; genus Carassius; species Carassius gibelio. The sequence continues at coordinate 18,818,100 of NC_068403.1, read as the reverse complement.
TGGAGCTGACCACCAGCCACCGGAGCCTGCTGGTCCACCACCATGGCCTGACCCTGGGACAGGGAGAGGGGCAGGCCAGCCATAGGGAGCCCACCCTGGGGGAGGCGGCCTGGAAGCTGTGGGGGTGGCGTGTGGAGGCTGGCAGCATTCTGGACCGGGGGACCTTTGGATGGGTCGTACTGTTGCTGGTTCTGTTTCTGCCCACCAATCTGGACCGTTTGTGGAGTCGGTGGCATCCCTCCTTTTATGGGGGTCAAGATGAAGGAAACAGAACAGAGAGAGGAAAGAGAGGAGAGAAAGACAGAGGGAAACGGGGAGCAAAGAAGAGTTCCATAGAAGGAGAAAATGAAGAATTGGAAACAAAATATATTGTCTTAGCTCATGTCTGTCTACAGAGACCACGAGACTGCATTCTATATCATTTTTTTGTTGTCGTTATAAATATTTTTACAAGCACCCTAATGGGCCAATATAATGCTGTATTTTACATTTAATATAACTCTTGATATCTGATGTAATTTTTCTTGTTTTAAGATAAAATTAAAAGAATGTGTCTGAGTCATAGGTCTCCAGCAATTCAGAAGAAATTATACTTGGTTTAAAAAAATGCAAAGATTAGTAATATAATTTTAACTGAAACATTATTTGTATGACAATTAAAAACATTTCTCTCCAATTCTCATTACTTTGATGTTAGACGATATTGATTTTATAAATATTATTATAAAAAGACTTTATACAGTATCTTGTATAGCATTTTGTTAATGTAAAACTGTCAAATATTTGTACTGGAATAAAATATTACAGAATATAAAAAAAATCATTGTAATACAGTAAGATGTTTCATGATTAGTCACAAAAACTGTGCTGCATTCTTTACGGATCTAAAAATCTATTTTGATTGTGGGGTGCAATAGATCTCAAGACACGACTTTACCCATTTGTGTTTCAACTAAACTTCTTTTGTTTTTTATGGATATGATGTTATGAATTACCAGCAATGTGCTACACAATGCTGGAGAAAAGGGAACATTAATGAAAAATACTGTTCGTGTCACAATGACTACATAACAAAAATCAAAGAAGATATACAAGTTCTAATGAACGAAAATTAGAACTCGTAAATGTGAAAATCAAAATATTTTGTTCAATGCTTAAAAATACTACTATGAAGAACAAAATTAATCATGCATTACCATTGAAATATCCATAAGTGGAAAAGTCTAGAAATAACAAAGAAACAAATGAAGAAAACAAATTATAACAAAACAGGAGAAGATCTTGAAAGAAAAAGAGGCACAGAAAGGTAATGGACACGACTGAAGCACTGACACATGAACATGCACGAAGCAGGTAATGTCCGGAACATCTGCGTTAATACTCGAGCTACACAACAGCAAAGCAGAGGGTATAGCAGTGGAATGACAAGGGAAGTTTAGCACAGAAGAAGGTAAAGCCCAGCTTTAAACACTAAGTATCTCCCTCTTTTAGCATTTCATCATGAGATAAATTACCAACTATGTCAATTTGTCAGCTCCGAAGCTTTCTGAGGTTAATCTGCTTGATTATAAGGTCCTTTCCTGAGCGCCACTTTTGGCACCTCACCATCAGGTCATGAAGCAATGTTATGGAAACCAAAGATGAGGGTGGGAACTGAAAACATGGTGACCATAAAACGAGGAGAAACGAAAATAACTGGCTAGATGAAGGGAGCCAAGACTGAAAATGCATTTAGATTCCAAGTTGACGATGCAGTGAATTTAGGGAAGTGAAGGAGGAGCTCGGTAGGATCAGGAGAGGAGATGTCAACTATAAAACCGCAGAACTAAACGCAAAACAAACACTATGTGAAACAGGACATCCCAGTGGCCAGTTTGGGGCTCATCAGCTGATGAGCCTTGAATGGAATCAGAGATGCCAATGTGGCAAAGAAGAACGTAAATGGATGAGGTGAATGGCTCAAGGAACTAATGAACAAATCATAAATGGGAAAAAATGTGATGTCTTCCAAATTGATCTTCAGCTGTATCTTCTGCCCTGCTGTCCCTCTGATGCTTAGAGAAAGATTTTAAATGAGGGCTGAGTCTGAACGGAGTCCCAACAAGTGGATCACAACTGGTAGATGATGCTTGGAAGGAAAGGTGGGATCAACTTTGGGAACTCTGGAATGAACCCTGACCTCCAGCAGCATTGAGTAACGGTAAAAAAAAGATCGGATCTGTCCCGAGACGCAGCGGCGCTCCTACCTTGCGCTGTAGGCATGAGCTGCTGGAGGGGAACGCCGGTAGATCCTAAAGGAGTTAGAGCGGGGTGCTGGAATATCATCCCATGCCGACCCACATCCATCCGGGACCTCTTAGCCTGATCTGGGATGCAAAACACACAATACCCTCAAAACGAAAAAAAAAAAAAAAGAATCCCTCCCAAGAAATCAGATATAGAACAGGAAAAACCAAAAGAAGGAGAAATAACACTTGGCACATGGCAATGATGTTTGCACACCAACAGGTAGCTGTCGGGAAGCCTCGCTCCCCGTTTTCTGGATTACAGGCTTCAAACACAGAGCTGGGGAAAGATGCTTGAATACTGAGTAAGCAGAAGCAAATTGGAAGGGGAGAAATTAAAAGGAAGGACAGCAAAAAGAAAAGCAGAAAACAAAAGGGGGAATAAAGAAACAAAAGAAAACAAACCAGGCTTCCACCTTTGCCCTGCGTCAACGTCGCCCTACCTGCTTGAGCCATGGCCTGCTGCCGCTTGAAAGCCTCCATATCCACAGGGTTCGAGAGGCTGCCACCTGCCACCCCGGCATGGGTCTATGAGACCGAAAACAAACCAACGAGAGAGTCTCATTCACACACAGCAAAAACAGTACTGGTGACCTTAACTTAAGCTCGCCTGATTATGTCTAAGGTCACAATTCTGTCAAACCACTAAATGAAAGCACTATCATACTGAATGGTAACATTTTGGAAATGTTCTGAATGATTCCTTCTTCACATTTCTACCTGGAACTGCTGCGGAACAGAGAACGCTGCAGACACGTTGGGTGGGAGTTGTGTAGCTATAGCAACAGGAGTCACCGTCTGTCCATCCTTTCCAGTCACTACTTTCACCTGAGAGGTTGTCATAGAAACAGATGAAAGATACAAAGCAAGATAAAAAAAGATCTTGATATTTCCAAATGAAAAAGAGAGCAAGAGTTCCATACAAAGAAAAGTTTTTTGTAATGGGTCACAAAGGCATCTGTGACAAGATGATTTGTTCTAATCACTTAAAAATATATTGATTTATGAAGTTATATAAATTTTGATTACTTTTTTTTTTTTAATTGGGAGGGGTTTTAAAGAAATTTAAATAAATTATTGGCTTTTTTTTTTTTACCTCATCATTGATGACCTCAGACTGCTCTTCCTCCTCCTCTTCATCTTCAATGTCAAGATCATTTTGCCTCAGGTAGGTGAAGAGAGGCACACAGGGCTTTTTCTTGAAGGCAAGGTAGTCCATCATGTTTCCTTGCAGATGCTGCAGGAAAAAGAGCTCAATCAGGTACTCCTTGAACACATCCTTCAGACTCTCCATCTTCTTTGCATGATGCTCCAGACACTGCTTCCTCAACTGCGCCACTTCTGGATTTGAGGGTGCGATCTCCTCCAGCTTCTTCGGCTGCATCTTCTTCATGCTGGTGGGCGTCAGGGACTGGTTGGCGAGGCCTTGGGGAGGGTTGCTCCTGGATGGGCTGGATGGAGGGATGGTGGATGGGATCCCAAAAGAGGCCGTTGCCGGGGCCGCCACACCAGCCACAATGCCTTGCGCTGTCTTCTCAAAAATCATGGGGCGAGCTAATTGGCCTTGGATGATACTACTGATCTGAGGAGGCAGATTGGAGGTGGTGATGTGCCCAGGGCTGCCCAAGGTTGGGAGAGCAGCCCCTGCCGCAACAGGGCTCTGTGGCCCCAAATGGTGAATGGTCCCCCCGGTTTGGGAGTGTGGCTGGGACAGCCGTCTTTCTCTGGCAACCCCAGGTGTCCCAGGTGAGGTTAGCTGAACGGCTCCAGCTGTTGTCGGAGCCAGCTGAGCCAATCCTGTTCCATCCTGGTACACAAAATGACCACTTCCAGGTGGGCTGCTCAAGTTGATTTGCCTAACCATTATACCTGCCTCCACAAACCGCGTCGGGCTCTGACTGCACACTCCCAGAGCTGACCCAGGAGCGCTCGACCTGGGCACAGCCTGTATGGGGACAGGACTATGCTGGGTCGGACTTTGAGGCTGCATTGTCTGGGGCAAGGGTGATGTCACCACGTAAGACGAAGACGGTTCGAACCTCCACTGCTGGGGCTGATGCTGAAAGCTAGGGGATCCTGGGCTCTGGAGAGGAAGAGGGGTCAGGGTGATCTGCTGGTTCCCAGAAACCATTGGTCCCACGTTCTGTAAAGTGATGTTCATGTTCTGGCCTGTGACTGGACTCCGACTCATGATGATTTGGTAATTGGGAGACTGGGGTGCAGAGGGACTGGCGGACGGAGCAAAAGATGTCACCGGTGACTGGGGGTGATTGGCATTTGCCGCCTGTTGTTGGGTAACCGCCATGGGCTGGTGCTGTTGTTGTTGGGGCTGCTGTGGTGGTTGTTGCTGCTGCTGTTGGTCTTCTGCCTCAGATCCAGTGAAGGACTTGGATCTCTGAAGGTTCCTCTGCACTTTTGGTGGGCCTCCTCCATGGTGCATTGCGTGGCACTTCAACAGTTTAAAAGACACTCTGTGGGGAGACAACAGTGCAAGATTTCTACCAAGCAAGTATATTTAGGTTAGACAAAGATATAGAAATTCTTACTAAACCTCAATGGAAAAAGTAATTCATAATTTGTAGAGACAGGCCAATATATATCTCAGGCTCAGAATAATATATATATATAAAGGAACAGTATACACAATTTTTTTTTACCTATTTTTATGTCGTTTCAAACAGGAATAACTTATCTTCAAATCACAAATTAAGATATTTTTAATGAAACCTGAGATACTTCTGTCGCTCCATTGAAAGTCCACCGTTCCAAAACTATCTTTAAATATGGTGTGGAAGCCTAGGCAACTATGAAGTTCGTTTTCACAGGTCATGCAAGCATGTTTAAGTTTCTGTTTACCATATTTGATGTGCTCTATGTATAGGCTATGCATTGATAAACGTTTATATCTGAATAAAATCTTTAAGTAAATAAATTCATCATCATAAAACGACTATGGATTACTTTTTACAATGTCTTTATAAACTTTTTGATTCATGAAAGACTTTCATCGTCATTTTGGGCCTCATTTATCAATTTAATATAGAAACGAGCACAGATCCATGCGCACAAATCAGTTTAGGACAGAGTTCACGTGTGATTCATGAAACAATTGTATTCTGCCAGTCTCATTGTATGAATGATCGCACATTGACAAATGATAAAATGACGTGAGATTTGATGGTTGCCACCCCTTATGTCCATATTGATAAATATTGATATGTTTTACATTGAAACGTTGAAATTTGAAATTTTCGTATGTTTGTTTTGTAAATGAGACCCATAATGGACCATGCAATAAGCTTAAAGCTGCAGTCTGTACCTATTTTTGGTTAAAAATGATCCAAAAATGTATATTTGAGCAAGTACATGACCAGCGAGTGTTCAAAACTATCTCCTTACTTCAGCGTGATTCACAATGGTTAGCTTATAATAATATTTTCTTATTTGAGTTTTACGTGTAGGTTTTCATAGGAAACGTTTGCAAATTTGAGCATGGACATCTGTAAACATAAAGAAATTGTCCTGGCTTTTAGGCTATTGCATGTGAGGATCCTGCAGGTGACGGATCATGCATAGCCTTTTTCTCAAAGAAGCAAGAATAATTAAATTAATCATTTTGATGGCAGATTGTATTCCAGAAAGGAGTGTTAACACTAGAATACAGTACAGACTGCAGCTTTAAGTGTTATTACCTCCTTCTGTCAGTTAAGAAATCTACAAACAGCCTTGTCAATACATTCGTTTTTTTATAAACTATTTTTGTTCAAAAATCTAAATATTGATGTTTAAATATTTTTATTACTCTATCACTCATCCAAGGTGATTTACAGTGTACTTATTACAAGGACAATGGATTGATCGTAGAAACTACTCAAATCTATTCCTATCTAAAGCAACAATTCAATGTAAAACGAATATCTATACAGTATACTGACAATTTATCAAACAAATATCAACTTGATTGTTTATATATTGTAGCAACATGTAAATATTTTATCGCCTGCACAAATCTTCCAAATGCGACTACAAGGCATGAAGATATTAAAATATGATAAACAATAACATCTGTTTTTAAACAATGACCTGGCCCTTCAGTATAATCAATACTGTATCGATTAGCTATAGACCATCATCTAACTACTCTCCACCTCTCGCAGAAATGTACCAAGGTAACAAAGGATTCAGCTAAAACATTACAATTACTACAGGTGCTGTCATTACATTAAATGTTTTTTGCCACTGTCAACAAAAATAAAATAAAAAATGAAAAAACGTAATAGAAAAAACGCTGACAGTTTCCTACTCTGTTTGAATCAGACCCCGTGTTAACTTCTTAAGATTTTACACTAGTAATTATGGTATTTTGGGGGGGTAAATAAGTTACCTTGATACTTTTTGAAAGCAGTAACCCCACTGTGGAATTGACAACCCGGTGTTTACTCTCTGCTCTAACGGCTGACTGACACAGTGAGCCTCAGCCTGCTAACGTTACTGCTAACAAACCCACCCACTCTCCGCTTATCAACACATAGCTATTCCTATCCAGTGAACACACGTTTAACACACCTATGTGTATGCTTTAAGTGTATGTAGAGGTGTAGTATATGCAAACATACACAGAAGAATATGTTTGAGTTTCCGCTTGCGGAGCATTAGCTCGCCTTGCTAAACACAAACATCAACACGCGCCACTTACTGTAAAATCACCGTCCTGCGCTCCGACCATCCACTGGAGCTCTATCTTGAGCCTGAGTGACAAAACACCAGTGTTTCCACTCTCACAAACACAACTCTCAATTAAACCGTTATAGGCGTCTGAAATATATTTCTCTGTGAAACATAGCGATAGACCGATTTTTTTTTTGTCTTTCTTCTCTGAATACCCGGAAACACTCGACTCCGAGCGTGACGTTGACTTGACTGACGGGCTCTTGCCCAATCGCGTCATAGAAAGAAAGCGTAACGTATGTGTGAGGGCGGGGCTACCGTAGGTTTTGCTTCCCTTCGTTTTTTTTTTTTTTTACTGTCTATGGGTTTTCTTGCAGCGCTACAGAACGAGTTACTAGTTTGCATGATTGAGTATGAGAATTTATTAATTATGCGAAATTATGTGTAATTAATCCATATGAAGTAGCCCTAACACACATATTTAATGCCTTAAAATCTTGGCAAAGTAAAATCTTTTAACGTTTCCACTATTGTTACAGGGATTTTTTTTTTAGTTAATTCTAGGCCCACAATTCCAGCTACTGTTTATAGACCAGAATTTTCATAGCATATTTTGAAATTACTCAACATACACAAAGTAAATATAAAAATGAAATTTATTCAAGTACACACAACCATACCACATGCATTCTGAACATATTTTACATTTAGGCTTTGTGAATGGAAATAAAAAGACAAAAACACCAGATAACACAAATACTGTAACAACATATACAAAATAGTTCATTGTCCTCAATTTAACAGAGTGCACATTCATCACAACCATTCTACAAAATTCTGACTAATTGCATTAAAAAACCTTGATATGAAACTTTTTATCATTCAAGTTAAAAACACCTTTAGAGTTATCCCTGTTGGAAAATGCAAAAATAGTGCAAGAAATGAATATGACATGAAATGCTGGAAGTATAACAGATTGTAAGTCTCTGAGCGTCCGGTGAGATTAAACAAGCTAGGTCATTTAAGGCACTATCAAATCACTACAAAAACTAAAGACCTAGTCATCCCAGCAAGCAAACTGAAACCTAAAACACCACTTTCAGAAGGACAGCTAAAACAGATAAATATAAAATGCTACACACAAGATACTGACTGTCTTTGCATTTGACTGTCTTTGTATTGCATTTCATTTGACTTTCAGGTGTTAATTAACCCGAAATGAGCCATTAGGCTTGTCTCTGCAGGTGGTTCTTTTCAGGCATCCAGAAGGCAAAAGAGTTTATAAAGTGCTTCGCTGTATCACACACACACACACACACATGAATAACAGTATGATTGTCAATATAATACAAATCTCAAGTATTCTTTTCCAACCTCATATGACAACATATGACAGTCTTTATCAGTAGGTCTACAAAGGTTTGCCACAATTTTGGTCAATTGCCACATTTAAGCCTTACAGATGTAACACTGAATACTACACATCCACCACCGGCTGCTATTTTAGCAACGGTTCGGTGTCCACAGATGTTTAATTATCATTATTATGAATTCCCTAAAGATACAGCAGATAACTATAATTTCCTCAGAATCATGCAAAAACATGCAGAATAAGTCCATCAAAAACAGAACCATTCCATGTAACTTCAGGAGACTAATGCTACAGTCATGTTTTAGTACGACAAAATGAAAAGCATTCGAGCTGTTACTCATTCAGACTCCAACACTGGCTTTAACATTGTAGTGCTAAGATTAAATTCATCTCTGAGGAAGTGCCATCATGCATTAGTGTAGATTCAGAGGTCAAAACATTTAAACATGACATCTATTCAAACAATGATGCCGTCTTGATTCACTCAATATTCTTTTATAGTGAACAAAATAGATGTTTAAGTCTGCAAATGTTGCTTTTGTTTATATATGCATATATCAATAGAGATTTCATCTCTGTCTATTATAAAAAGTCTTTTCTCATCTTTTTTTTGGCTTTGGAAGCCAAGTATCACATTTTTAATGAGTGGGTGAGTGTGAGTTCTTCCTCTTACAGAATTTCAAATGGCAGCTGGGATGAAATGAGATGTAGACGTTGTGGGTTTGATGCCGAGCAAAATCAACGAGGGTTCATCACACACATCCTTGGGGCTGGAGGGAGGAGAGCCGCCGCTCAATACACTGTTTACCTACAGACAGACAAACTCAGAGATTAGTCATTCATATTTGTAAAAATTTAAATGACTGTTTTATATTTGAATAGATTTTAAAAATTGTTCCTGTCCATCAATCCATCCTTGAAATAGAAATCTTTTGTCGTATCATAAATGTCTTTATTGATCACATTAATGCATGGATTAATTTCTTTCCCCAAACTTTTGAACGGTAGTCTATGCGTATCATGCTTACATTTGTTGACACTGTTTAGATCTGCGGTCTCTGTAATAATTAAGGACAGACCCTCCATCAGCAGTAAGGCTTTATGGTATCGCTCTACAGATGTTTCTCCCTGACGAAACATCTCGTCCAGCGCTGCTGTCTGTATCTAATCACATAAGAAAGTAATGCAATTCATATTCTGTATTAGTGATACGATACTCATATGTTTCTCCTCATATTATAAGAAACACAATGCGTTTATGTTCATACCATCTGAATGGTGTGTGTGTAGATGAGTCTCTCGGCAGTAATGCTGTTAATGCGGTCCATGAGTCTTTGTTTGCTGCTGAAGAAGAGCTGGAGTTTCTCAGTGAGAGAACGGCAGGAGTTCACACTCTTCTTATACATCTCGTTCAGCCTACGTACTACTGCAAGGACAAAAAATGAATGTCTTCATTATAGTAGATGCAATTTTTTGCATGCAAAGATTGATCAAGTGCAACACTTACAATTTCTATTTTATATAAAGGCTGTTTCTAGTTTTCTAACTTTCTATGATGTACCTTGTTTGACAGATCCGGATGGGTAGAGTTTGCCTTCTTTGATTCCAGCCATCGCTGTGTGAAGCGCAGAGGACAGCAGTTCAGCACACTTCATATAGAGGACCAGCTGCTCTGCAGAGCTACATACACATGTGTACATCACTCACAGTGTATAGAATACATGCCACAGACTTCACACATAAAATCTGTGTGTGTGTGTGTGTGTGTTTACATATGTGACTGAGTCGTATCTCACCTCCACTCACGGCTCAGCAGGCTGATCTGGTCGGCCACCAGGCTCTGCTCTAAGAATGAAGCATCAAGTGTCATATTCCTGTCAATCCCACTGCCCTTTGTGCCAGCAACCTCTGTGATGCAGTGGGCAAAGGCTAAAATAAAGCGCAGTTGGCTCAGCAAGTCAGTATGCACCTCCTGTGGTGAAGAACAGGTAGACATCACATTCTGAATTTAACTTTCAATAAAACACATAATACCAGGTGCCACAATAACGACAATAAAATAGTTTACTCCGTTCCGATTGGTCAATAATGAAACTCTATGGTCACATACGCTACAACTTCCAAAGTTTGGGGTCAGAAGTTGTTGTTTTTTATTATTAATTAGTACTTTTATTCAGCAATAATGCATGAAAACAGATTAAAAATGTTTAAGAAATGTTAGTAATCCATTTCTAATGTTACAAAACCCCTTCAGAATGATCCAAGACCATCTTGGTCATCCTTTTTTTTTTTAAATATGATAACTATCTGGCTGACAGTCTAAAAGACCGTATCCTTCATACATAATGTATAGCCTAATTATTTTACCTCCATGAGCGTCTCCTCTGGCAGTTCAGGTGGCACAAAAGCCACACCCTCACATAGGTTTGTTGCCATGGCATCGGTGTAACCATATCGCAGACTATCAGGTGAGCTGTAAGCATCGTGCAAATGACCGTAGGTCCAGCCAGGGCTTGTTGGGCTGGGAGTGCCCACTTCAACAGCAGATGTGGTGAATTGAAGAAACATTGTGAGTACAACATATACAATAACATGCAAATATAATACATGTGTTTCAATCTCATGAAGAAAAATCATGGAAGTGTCACCTGAGAAGCGTCTAGGTCGAGTGGCGTTAGGAGGTGTGTGTCCAGGAGAGCCCAGCGTGAACACAACCCCAGGAGGACTGCCTGAGCCTGGTTCTGTGCCATCACCGACACCAGGGGGTGCTAGAGAGAGAGAGAGAGATCAGGACTCAATGCCATTTCAAACAGCATGGAATTTTTTAAACATTATCTATGACTAACTGCAGATATGAACAAAACATATCAATGAATTTCCACAACATATTAATAAATGTTCTAGTAATTTGAGATTACTGGATAAGATAAAAAAATCCCCAAGAGCTCTACCTGTTGTGTCCATGAGTTTGTCTGAATTTAAGCTCTCACAGCTGCCCCTGTCAAACTGATGTCCAAACACAGCCTTCAGCAGCTTATCTGAGAGACGGCCGGTACTTACTGACCTACAACAACACAGATGACCCATAAACACAGCTCTAGGGAACAAACTCATCTAACAGCAATCATATAACAGCAGTGATTCCAGCGCTGACCATAAAATATTAATTATCATCATTACTGCATCATAAGCTTTCTTCACCCTCAACGAAAGCCAAGTTGATTTGATACCTTTTGACGGTGTCCCTTCTTTCCGCTGGCCTGAGAAGTGGCACGCGGGGCCTTGTAGCCGGGTACTGTGCCAGATCATTCAGGTCAGACATGGTCTTGTTGCGAGTGACCAGGCCTCTCTGAACCAACGCTGTACTTGGGGTTTGACCAGAGATGGCTCGCCGACCCAAATCCCACTGAAATGAAATGTAGTCACATGAAACTGAATTTTCAGCATCATTACTCCAGTCTTCAGTGTCACAGGATCCTTCAGAAATCATTCTAATATGCTTCTTTGCTGCTCAATAAACTGTTCTTAATACTATTATCAATGTTGAAAACAGTTGTGCTGCTTAATATTTTTGTGGAAGCCGTGATACTTTTTTTTTCAGGATCCTTTAAATAAATAAAAGGTCAAAAAGCACAGAATTTATATATAAAATATATAATATATATATATATAATATTTTTTTTATTATATATATATATATATTTTTATTATATATATATATATATATATATATATATATATATATATATATTTCTTTTATTATTTTTTTTTGTGTAATATTAGAAATACATTTACGGTCTCTTCTGATCAATATAATGCATCTTCACTGGAAAAAAAGTATAAATTTCCTTAAAAAAAATTATAACAATTTCATACCTAAATAACTGGCCAAATGATCAGATGAATGCGTTTTAAATGCAATCATATTTTATATATAGCGCTGTGTTAAATCTAATGACTATGGAGATGGAGCTGTTTTTATATGTTATGTTATGTTATGTTATGTTATGTTATGTTATGTTATAGTTACTCACTCTGTGCACAGCTGATTCTGGATTGTGCCGATGACCCCGGAGTCTGTGGGTTTGTTTTTTGTCCATGGCTGTGATGTTAAAGAGAGGTGAGACCTGACCTGGCTGTTTATACACATCTGAGAGACAATTGGAAAATTAGAATAAGAAATCTTTAAAAAAAAACAATTGATATGCAGTGAAATGGTATTTTACCTGCAGTATGCAACCCTGTCCTGCTGCCAACAGGTTCAGGCTGATTGTGTCTTTCAGGAACATTTCCCACTGAAAAAGGAACAGACAACACATCAGTATCTTCTATATGATCTACAAAAACACACAGCTCCTCACCTTTGTACAATGAATTTATACCTTTATTATCTTAGTATGGTTAATATGTATTTACAGATATTTTGAATAAAACCCTGAGCTTTTTTTGTATATTTTTAATATCATTTTAATTTTAGTAAATATTTATTATTCATATAACATTTATATATAGCCGTAATCATTTATTTATTTTTTTTGAGTTTTAGATTTAGAAGTTTGTAATTTTTTATCAGTTTGCTGGCGAGACAACCATTTTTAATTTAATAATTATATTGTATGTAAACATAAACAACACTGATCTGATCTCCATAACTGTGTTAATGTGTTTTCAAAAATGTGTTTTTCTTGATTCAGACGGATTTGCATAAGATGTCTGTTATTTGTAGCTTCCTACTAAAACTACAGTTAGAGTCTCTTCCTCAATTAGTGAAGTATGCAAATCAACACACAGGTCTGCAAGAGAGCTGCTTTATTTACCCTGTGGGGAGGGAAGATATGGTCTGGATCCTCCTGATTCTGCTGTCCTGAAATTAGAGAAATATGAGAATGCATTAGGGAAAAACAAATGCATTAATGCATATATGTATGTAAATTATGTCAGAGAGAGTGAAATATAAATAATCTCAACCTGTCAGACACTGACACTAGATTCTGCTCCATCCTCTGGTAGTTGTGTTTTTGTGTCGGCACAGGAACAGGCACGGACTGAGCGTAACTACTGCCACAGGACTCCAGAGGCCTAGAAAGAAAGAGTGAGAGAGGAGTGATTGCCACAAACATACATTTAAACCATTTGTTCCCTGGTGGTCTGTGAATTACTTTCATCTCTAGAATTCCCGCTTTCTCCGGTCACGTTAACTCAGACAGCTGTCTCTCACTTCACACATGCAAACAAAGCCTATTGTTAATGTGAGCTTCTCGCATTAAGAGAGAGTGTATTATGTTTTTACAGTCTCTGCAGTATTAAATGCTAATCTCCATACTAAAACACACACAGTACCTGGAAGGGCTTGGGGAGGCTCTGACAGATGGGGAGGATGTTGGCGTCTGACCCACTCCCATCAGTAAGCTTCTAGAAATAATACAAAGACATGTACACAGTTATGTTTCAACCATTCAGCTGTATAATTACAACACTGTTTCAAAATCTGGGTTTGTAAGAAGTCTCTGATGCTCATTTAGCCATCACAGAGGTAAATTAAGTAATTTTTAATTCAGTTTTAGTACTTCAATTAAAACTTAAAAAAAAAAAAAACTGAATAAATTAAGTTTGAATTTAGTTTGTTAAATAGAAGTTTTGTATCTAAAATGTTTTTTTTTTAAGATTAAATTAAATGATACTTTTAGCTTTTTAAATTTAATTGGAAAATATCTCTTTATTTAATTAACCTTTTAAACAATTTAAATAGCAATTTTAGTAAACAATACAATGATTATGCAGCTATTTGTAATTAAAATTTTGATTCAGATGGATATGCAAAATAATTGTTCATACATGTCTAAAACACAAGAGTAAATTAAATGTTTTGTAAAAAAAAAAAAAAAAAAAAAAGTATAAAAACCTATTTTATTTTTCACACTATTACTGTTTTACAGTATTTTAATCATTACAATCTTAATGTTCATAAGAGACTCCCTAAAAAAAAAAACTGAAACTTTTGAACGGTAGTTTAAAACTAGGTCACAAATGCATAACTAGGTCACAAATGCATAAGTTGACAGACACGCAGGTTAAAAAACCCTGCAAGAATGTATTTGTAAACTTATTGTGGTAAGGTAAGTGATTGCTGTCAAATAGACTGTAAGGTCTTCCCCCTTTCTTTGCACAAGTGTGCGTAAACAGCCCTTTTCACAGAACCATACAAATGGTCAGCAGACCAAAAGGTCAACTGACACCCTTAAAATGAATATTCATGACAAGTGACATGTTGGCAAGCATGCAAACCGTTATATGAAGTGCAGAAACATAATTCTTCTGTGCATGTGTGTTATATGAATATACAGGCTACAGATGAGGAGCATGCCACATGTGACTGTATATGCTATGTGTGTGAGCCCTGTCACTTTAACACTTAAAGGCATGGAAAAAATGTTAACCCACTTACCCGCTGCGCATCAGACTGTCCTGCCCTCCAGCACCGACTAGTTCACCTGCAAGAGTTATCAGATTGAGATTTAGTATTTGTGCAAATAAGCAGTTTTGCCTGTTACAAAAAATAGGTCAAAGCGTGCGAAAGCTCATCTTACTGGTGAACTGAGCAGGCACCATTACAAAGTCATCAGAGTCTGAGGAAGAGGAGTCTTTGAGCAGGGAACCTGGAGATGGTGTGGGGTTCGTTTGAGGGAGGAGCCTCGGAGCTTCAGTTTCAGACTGTCACGAAAAAATGTCATATACATTACTGTTCAAAAGGACTCTTTAATGAATAGAAAGTTCAAAAGAACAGCATTTCTTTGAAATAGAAATCTTCTATAACATTATAAATATCTTTAGTGTCACTTTAGATCACTTAAATGCATCCTTGCAGAATAAAAGTATGAATTTCTAAAAACTGACCTTAAACTTTTGAATGGTAGTGTAGTTATATGCTACTGTATTCACTATATATGGAGCATGAATATCACAGAACACCCCAAAGAGATCCTAAAAATCATGCATCATGTGCTGTTATTGTGGTACCTGAGTAGGAGTGAGGCGAGAGGTTGAGGAACCGCTGCTGGAGCTCCCAGAGGCAGAGCTGGGATAGGTGGGCATGGGCACTGGAGAGGCTAAGAATATAATGAACAAACTGAAATCTTGCTGCAACCAAAACTACAGCAGATTTGGATAAACAAAGTGATGTACATCACAATCTTACTTACATTTCTTCATAGATGTACTAGCCTCCAGGAAAGGATGGTGGAAAAATTCATCTAGAATAGACCATGATCCCTTTATTATGATCAATTCCTTGAGATACAATGCCTGAGTTTATGATTTGCTAATGAGAGTTGTAAAGTCAAGTGTGTGATTGTGCACGTCTGTCCACTGACCGAAGTCCATGCGCTCCCTATGGTTCCTCTGCAGCAACCCAAGTAGAAGGTGCCTGAGGTGACTGGAGGTTTCTCGTGGAATCCTGGGAAAAGCAATCACATGGTCACGTTTATACAGTCGTGCAAGAGCTCTTTGAGCTAACAAAGTAAAAAAACTAAAAGAAAAGTCATACTCATGCCTTACAAAATTGCAACAGTGTACATATATAAATAAAACTTCACCACGAATGATGGAAAGGAATGAAATGTGGAAAAACAATGATAGAAAAGAAGCATCCTGTGGGGGTTTTATCAACAAAACATACAACTACGAGCTATGGTACACTACTGTTTAAACGTTTGGGGTTGATTTATAATTATGCTCAACAGCACAGCATTTATTTGATTAAAATACATGGTAAAAATAGTAATATTCTGAATTTTAAATGACTTTTAAATACAGCTGAATAGCTGAATTTTCAGAAGCCATTTCTCCGGACCTCAATATCATTACGATATGCTTGATTTGACGCAGATACATCTCCGTATATGAACAGAAAGATCATGAAAAGAAAACTATATCATTTATCTGAAACCGAAATCTTCTGTAACATCAGAAAAGTGTCTTTCCTGTCACTTTCGATCAGTTTCGTTATTCCCGAACAAACGTATTATTCTCTTGAAAACAAATCTCCCCAACCCCAGACAGGTTTTGAAAGGTAAGCTGAAGTTGTCAGATTTATGACACCAGGGACCTTTGCGCCTGTTGTGGCCAAACTAAACTGGATCATGTTGACTGATGACTAACATACAGTCCTCAGGGTCACTTACCTGGGACTCAGGCTCCGGTTTCTTTCATAGAACTGCCGCAGTTCCTGAGGAGTATTCGCCTGGAAATGATTTTACATAGAAGAATTTTATTGACAGGATTGTAACTTTTTGATCATCTGCACAATTTTTATGGACAATGCTGAGTTATAGTCTGTGGTGAGAACTGAGCAGTTCATCACATGGTATAACTGCATTCATCTTTGTAAACTCCGGCTGTTTGGGATGTAAACACACTTTTTCCAGGTCTGAGATTAAATCTTAAGCTTGAGCTTTTGTCTGTTTCTACAAATCATAAAGGCTTTCTAATGGCTGCAGGAACAAGCACTTAAAGCAGTATTTCCATGCAGGAGGAGATAAACACACTGGTTAGGGTAGAGACAACAGTGATCTAAATGAACTCAGCGACCCATCTTGACCCATTCACAGACTGACATTGCGTTACAGGACTGTCAAGAATTCTTAATAAATTACCAACTCCTAAAAGCTAAAAATACAAGCCCATAAATAGATGTGGTTGTGACCGTGTGATCAAACAGGGTTCACATGTTAGCCGTTTTTGATTCTGGAAGCTGTTAACTTGGTCAACTTTACCCACAAATCAGCCCTGCTAACAACAGCAGCACCTGGCTAAAAGCTTAGCTGAAGAATCCAATACTTAATGGCATGCACGTCACCATTTCAGAATTGTGTTTTGAATTTTAATAACAAACTAATGACCAGCCTGTGGCAATATTCAGTGGAAGTATTGCAGCAGCAAACTACACACACATGCATATTTTGCAATATGATAATCATAAAGAAAAAAGAAGAACTACCTGTTCTGGTAGTGAAACTACAGGGACGCCGCTCATGTGAATGGGCATGTGTGTATGTATGGGGGAGAGTGTTTGTTAGTAAACCAGCGGGTGTGTGTAGTTGCAGAGGCATGTGGTTTTGTTATCAGTAAGATGTCACAATCATGTTTCACACTCTACAGGGCATAAATAGCTAAGTGGTGCCAGCCAACTGCACTTTCGCAATTCAAGCAATCCAGAGCGATCAGGACTGACGCAGTAGAAACTAACATTCGGTGGCACTACTTGCATTTCTAACAATATGCTACCGTTCAACATTTGTAGTAAAAAAAAATAATAAATAATTCGATGCTTATTAATACTTATTCAGGAAGAATTTTCAGCGAATATCAACTTAAATTCTGATCTGTTCCAGAGACATGATGATGAGTAAATGATGAAAGGATTATTATTTTTAATGAACTTTTCTATTAAATTGATCCACAGTGTTTAAAGAGGAAGTCCAAGAATATATAGTGGAGAACTTAAAGCACAAATGAAGGAGCGAGGTGAGTGTGTATATCAGGTGAAAAGATGCTTTCTCTCTCAAGTCTGTTGTTGCCAGTGTGTGTGTTTGTGTTACGTACCTGAAATGGAGCTTTGCCAGTCAAGCACTGGTAGATGATGGTCCCTACACTCCACAGGTCAGCTTTGGCATCATAACTCTGTGACATGATAACCTCAGGAGCCTATAAAAATAAACAAGACCAGAAAGTCACACAGAGTCAGTCTGAATATCTAATATTTGGTTATTTTATTTTGATAAATAAAAGCAGCACTTTATTGTGACATATACTGTAAATTTCCTGTAGGGCTGCAGGATTCTGAAATCCATAAAGGCCATGTATTTTAGAGTGAAAATACGTTCTTTTACACACATGCAGCTCATGATCTGGTGTTTTCAGTGTCTCAGAGCAGCTCGGTTCAATGCATTTGGGAATGCAATACATGCTAACATCTTCCCATAGTGTTGCAAACCAAAGAGAAGCTTCAAGATGTTTGACTGAAAGTAACTAAATTAAGACCATAAATATTATACAGCTGGACTGTAAAATAAAACTATTATTTTTCTTAAATACCATCTCTTTCAGGGAAAAGTTTAAATACTATTCATTAATATTCATATTTATTATTTTGCTTAATAATTTAATTAAGTAATAATAATATAATCTTAATACCTTAATAAAATAATAAAATTACTTACTTTTATTAATACTTATCACATTTTAAATTGAAATTGCAATTCGATTTTTCTTTCCCCAAGTCATGCAGCCCAATTTTCCTGAGAATCTGGACAAAATAAAACACAAAGTCAAGCACTCACCATGTACATAGGAGAGCCACAGAGTGTAGCAGCCATTGTGTTTCCCTGCAGATACCGTGCAAAGCCAAAATCAGCTGGAGAGAGAGAGGGAGAGAGAATCAAAACTCAATGTATGGTTCTAAACACTAAATTTGAGCACTTGTTTCCGTAGTTAAAGAGTGTCTTTCAGCTGTTTGACTTTACACAGCTATGTAGTGACACTGTCACACACAAGAGCAAACAGACCTGCAGTCATAACACAAGAACAAAAACACCACAACCAAGCACTGCCAAAGCTGATAACTCGATGGCATAGCCTCATAATCAGTACAAACCGATTCAAACCAGTCTTTGCGTTTCCTTCAGTAGAAGGTGTACTCTGACCCAGCACACTCACCCAGTTTGATGCAGATGTTGTTGGGGTTAGACTTGCGCCCAGTGTTGTATGAAAGGAGAATGTTTTGGGGCTTCAGGTCACGATGGACGATGCCTTTACTCCTTAAAACACTCATGGCTCCCGCTAACTGCTGCAGCAACACACGGATCGTGTCCTCGCTCAGAGAGCCTTTAGCTATGGAGAAAGAGTTAGGAGCAATAACTGATTAAATTTCAGAATAGGATTATTCTGATTAAAATTGTGGGATATTACATCACTGTTTACAAAGAGTTGGCATCCAGCACAAACAAAAAGTCTGGCTTGCATCCACCTCCAAACACAACAACCATCCCCCCAACCCCCCCAGGTCACTGCTTTCCTTTCCCTCAAAACAAGCTTGTTTCATGAAGTCTTATTTTTAGCCCCCATGTTTTTCCACTGCAGGACAGGGCAGATAACAGACTGACAGGTGGATGAGGTCAGGCTGGGGCTTGAGTTTCAGCAGGGGATCTTGGTTCTGTGCCAGTGTGTCTGTGGCAAGAGGTGAGCGGGTGAAGGCAAACATGACCCCTGATGAGGCTGGCATGGGACCTAACAACGCTACAAAGTCTGACGGCTTAAAATAAGAGCGGCCAACGTAAACACGGTAAATGTAGCCACTCTGGAATCTTCATGGTTAGATGAAGATGTGTTTATAACCCTGTAGAAGTGTGTGTGTGCTGTGCGCGGATGAGACCACTTCCAAAGGGGCTCTATTTGTGGCAGCACATGTGTGAAATAAGCTATTCTCAGAGGTCCTGAATTACCTTTCTCTGGAACGATCAGGCAAGTTGTTTGTTTGCTGAAAAAGTCTCTGCAGTTTCAAGAGCGAGTCCAAAACCAAAGAAAGTTCAAGGCTTCAACCTTCGAGAAACTGACATTGGTCTAAAATTCTGTCAACAATCAGTCTTTATTATATAACTTTAAGATGCATCATCCTTTTGTAAATCAGCAAGATGTTGATTAATAATCAATGCAAAAATGTTATTCGAAAAAGGACACAGAAGGACAATTTATCAAGCATGGTTATTAAAATTCATTAAAACTATCAGAATATTTTTGTTAATTTAAGTAAAGCTTAAATTAAAGGTAAACATGTACATTACAACGTTGTGATGCCTAAATTTACTTTCACTTTGCTTTGAGTAGCTGGCTTTAGGTTTTTGCATTTACATTTTCATGATGTCGATGAAACAATACACAGTTTCAATATCACCCATGAAATAAAAATATTACTTTTATTGTCTAGTATTCTTGATGCATCTAAATTTGCCAACAGCTGCAGACAGGACAGGTTCAAATCTTTGTTGTGGTGCTGCTCCGAAGGTTCTACAATACAATCCGCCCTAAACTATGTCTACTCTGACCAGCTACAGAAATAGACCAAGCAGGTATAACAACATGGAAAAATTAGACGCCTCACTTGTACAATTATCCATTTACTGATCTGTTATAACAATTTCCTCATTTGTAACAACTAGTAGCAATCGGTGGCACAGTTAATGGTGAAGTACAGATGACAGGTTGAAATGAGGCTAGTGTACTTACAGTGTAAATATTCGGCCAGGTCTCCTCCATTGCAGTACTGTAAGAGGAGACAGACAAACACTGTAAGTGTACAGTCAACACAAAACAAACTCTCTTTAAAAGAAAGAGCAATCACAATAGCACAAGGGCTTCAAATGGCGTTATGCTGACAATATTAACAGAGAGGTTTGAATCAAGCTTAGCATAAAGAACGTCCTGCAAGTGGAGGTGAAATTTGACCTCTGATTTTTTTTCTCTACTTCACAAGTCTATTTTTAAAAGGGGGGTGAAATGCTCGTTTTCACTCAATATCCTGTTAATCTTGAGTACATATAGAGTAGTACTGCATCCTTCATAACTCCAAAAAGTCTTTATTTTTATTATATTTATAAGAGAAAGATAGTCTGTACCGATTTTTCCCGGAAAAACACGAGCGCCTAGAGGCGTGACGTGTGGGCGGAGCTAAAGAATCACGAGCGCCAGTAGGCTTTTGAGTTGAGAGCGTTTGGAAGCTGTGACACAGATCCAGAGGCTGAAATTTAACAAGAGCAGCATCAGCAAAGGCGGTATGCTATGTGGTATGTACTGAAACTGTATATATTTGCTTAGCGGTTTTGGAAAATGGCTAAGTTCCACTTTATGTCGTCTTTTTTTTTTTTTAAGCTGTACATGTGGAAAGTGCAGTTTGATGACAACATCGCATGTTGTTTACTTGATGTGCTTACGCGCTGATAGCTAAGTTAACAACACAGAGATATTTGAAGCAGTTATACTCACCGCATGTGGTTCCAACACACAATCGTGACCCTTTTCCGTTGGGACTGCATTATCCTTAAGAAATAAACGATGTGCAATCCGAAATGCAGGGAACAAACAAAAACACTTGCACAACTCCGTTGATGCTCTGTAAAAATAAACTCCATCCACTGGTCCCTTAATGCTGTTTCTCTTTTGGTAATCTGTGCAGGGTTGTCTTGCCCTGGCAACCAAAAACACACTTCTTTTGTGACTTTTCGCGACGCTCTCATTCTGATCAGGCTGTGCTCAGCCTCTCAGTGCTCTGCTATATGGGAGCGCGCGCTCTTCCGGCAGAAGAGCGCGCACTTATGACCCATATAAGGAAATTCCGCTCCATCTAACGTCACACAGAGCCATACTCGAAAAAAACTTTCCGAAACTTGTGACAAACCGGAAGAGGTTTTTTTGGAACAAAAATACTCCTTCAAACGTACAACTTAATTTTTGAAACTTTGTCCATGTTTAGCATGGGAATCCAACTCTTTAACAGTGTAAAAGACTCAGTATGCATGAAATAGCATTTCACCCCCCCTTTAAGGTTTACAGTGGGTGTGTGAGAGGTGCAGCTCGCCGTCTTGACTCACCTCCATGACAAGATAGACACATCCCGATATCTCCTGCAGATAGAGACACGTGACAATTGATTATATTAATGCAACACCCAGCAACATGCCATATGACAGCCATGGCACAAACTCTTCATTGTCTAGATGAGGACAGACCTCGGGCTGGACTCACAACAGATGTCACTGACTCACACTGACTCATCATACAAAGCCTTCACTTACCTAAGCTTTCTATGAACAGTCTGTTATTATAGCCTCAGCTCACAAGCAACACAAATCACTATGTGTGTCTGCTTTTCATGACAGGTTAGATTGTATGCACTCCTTCAGGTACAGAAATATCTCACTCTGCGCTTGATTTATGCATGCATGTTTAATTTTTTCTAATTTGTGAAAACTTTAATGGGTAGGTAGGGCCCGAAAATGTCATGCACAGGAGGTTGACACAATTTTTATTTATTTTTTGGTTCAGTGTTGGTTTCACATGATTCTGTTGAATCTAAAAATGAAACTGCTTAATTAATTTGCTGCCGTCTTTCATTTGTAAGTTCCAAACAATACAATAATAATAATAATTATGAAAATGAATTACAATAACGGTTACAAATTTAAAATAAATGTAAAATGAGTATTAAGTAATAACAAGAAAAACATTACCAAATAATAATAATTATTATTATATTATTATTATATTTTATAATTTATATTGGTTATTAAAATGAATATTACACTTATTCAAAACCAATTACAAATAACTATATTTACATTCATAGAAAATATTATAATAATTACAACAATTAATAATAATTCTTCTTATCATTATTATTATTGATGAATCCGGTGGATGTCCTACTGTTCATTTAATAATAGTAATATATTTGACTATATTCCAAACCCCTGTCTGTATACCAAGCATGTTTGAAAGACATTTCTATCTCAGCCTACTGAAGATACTATGCTTTTATGCTAATCAGTGCACAAAATGCTCTTAACTGACCAGATCAAGACTACTGAGAGGCTCTTATAGTGCAATAGTGACTAGGAGAAACCAAATAAAAAAATGGCCTTTGACTCTGTAACCTGCATAATCAAGCCTGAGGTGGATTCTAGATGGTTTGTTACCCCTTCATGTCCGTGTATTTTATTGTGGAAATTCTGCTCCTGAGAAGTTTAATGGAGCAAATCAATATGTCCACACACAGGCCAAGAGCCATGGTGACCGGTTTGAATGAGGCATTTACATGGCCCACTTGTTGTGCAACAAAAGTCCCATTTGGCCGATGTCCATTCAGGCCCTGCGTGTTGCCAAAGTCAGGACAGAAGCAGGAGGTGTTATTACCCACAGCTGACTGACAACAGATCAGCAGCCGGCCGGCGTGACCGTCTGCTGGGAGCAGAGTGCTTTAGTGAGCATGTCTGTTTAAATAGCATGTTACACAAGGAAAAAAACATTGTTTCATAAACGATAACAACCTCCTTATGACTTCAGAGTTGTGTAACAACTAATTTTATAAGTGTTACACAATTATTATGGATAAAGGCTTTAAGCTAAGCTTCCCCTGTATGTGTGTGTGTGTGTGTGTGTGTGTATTGAAACGGTGAGAAATGAAACCAGGCCATCAGCAGTAATTCAAAGTAAACTAAGTAAAGCCCTGCCCAGGGCTACGGAGCAGACATATTTACCAGGCCCTGGAGACGACTGTCAAAACATTATGATCCATTAGCACACAATACAAAGGAGTTTTGAAACAACAAATACTAAAACAACAAAGCTTAACAAACAAAGTTAAAGGTTTCCACAAGTGTGATATGGGGGATGAGAGTTGGGTTTCACTGACTATGCACAAGTGTTATTTCCTGTGCTATTATTCAGCTTTCGTGCAAGCCAGCCGCCATCCACCTGTGCACACTGTGCTGTCAGGTCCATCAGCTGCTCAGCAGACAGCCGCCAAGCAGTGGAACCACCTGACAGCACGGTGTGTACAGCTGGATGGTGGACAAACTCAAGACAAATCCTGTAAGTGCTGGCCAGATGTAAATTAGACTGATACTGGAGCCAGTTAAAGGGGCTGGTCCTATAATTGCAGGCTTGAATAGCATCAAATGCACCTGTGCCAGTTCTAATGGTGTGTGAAGCATGATGGAGTCAGCATGAATTATTAGTGTGCATCCACTGTCAAGTCATTCTATGAGGATATTGTGGTGAGAAGTTTGATTTACTACACAGGGTGGTTCATTCAACTGCAATTCAGTGAAAAGTTACAATTTAAAAGAGCAATCTGGGACTAGATGCCATTGTACCTTAATTTATATCCAAGATTTCCAAACTTTTGTGTCAGCTGAACCCCTTTGACTTGTGATATATTTAAAGCACCCCCTGAAATCTTAAGTTAATATTTCAATCATTTAACAAAACATTAACTTGTACACACTCTCCTTTTGTCGGTCAGTGGCATAGAGGTAAATATTATGTTGTGTTTTATTTCAAAATTTTCCCCTTTAATTTATATATTTAAATGGTTATTAAAATGTATTAATTAATAAAATACAATAATATATTACATATAAGACATTTGTTGTAATTAAATAAGTATAGAATAATATATATATATATACAGTGGGGATCGAAAGTTTGGGCACCCCTTGCAGAATCTGTGAAAATATGAGTAATTTTCAAAAAATAAGAGAGATCATACTAAATGCATGTTATATTTTATTTAGTACTGTCCTGAGTAAGATATTGTACATAAAATATTTTTACATTTATTCCACCAGACAAAAAAAATGCTGAAATTATTAAAATAACCCCACTCAAAAGTTTGGGAACCCTTGGTTCTTAGTACTGTGTTCTGCTACCTGATGATCCTCGGCTGTCTTTCTGTTTTGTGATGGTTGTGCATGAGTCCCTTGTTTGTTCTGAACAGTTAAACTGAGCAGCGTTCTTCAGAAAAATCTTTAAGGTCCTGCAGATTCTTCAGTTTACCAGATTCTTTGCATATTTGAACCCTTTCCAGCAGTGACTTTATGATTTTGAGATACACCTTATCACACTGAGGACATTTGAGGGACACAACTATTTAAACAGCTCAGCTCAGCACAGCTCTTAATGCATCTTGTTTCCTTCTGGAGCATCAGTGAATGTTTGAATCTTTTTAATAGTTGTGTTTGAGTCCCTCAAATGTCCTCAGTCTGAAAAGATGCATCTCAAAATCATACAGTCACTGCTGGAAAGGGTTCAAATATGTAAAGATGCTGGAAAACTGAAGAATCTGCAGGACCTTAAAGATTTTTCTGAAGAACGCTGCTCAGTTTAACTGTTCAGAACAAACAAGGGACTCGTGCACAACCATCACAAAACAGAAGACAGTCGAGGATCATCAGGTAACAGAACACAGTACTAAGAACCAAGGGTTCCCAAACTTTTGAGTGGGGTTATTTTAATAATTTCAGCATTTTTTTTTGTCTTGTGGAATAAATGTTAAAATATGTTATGTACAATATCTTACTCAGGACAGTACTAAATAAAATATAACATGCATTTAGTATGATCTCTCTTATTTTTTGAAAATTACTCATATTTTCACAGATTCTGCAAGGGGTGCCCAAACTTTCGATCCCCACTGTGTATATATATATATATATATATATATATATATATATATATATATATATATATATATATATATATATATATATATATATACATTTGTTCTTTTATTTTGTCTTCTGGTATTTTAACAGTACACACAATCTAAACCTGTCATACTCGCTCAAGAGCACAACACCGCAGGATGGAAGGTGTAACACAATCAATGTGTTGTGTTTCTTAATCTCTCCACACCTGAGACAACCACCTGTCTGTCATCAGATCAGCCTGACTGCCTGGAGTCCTGTCCTCTATTCACTAAAATACATTGATAAGGGTATCCTACATCAGACAACGTCTGTTCTGTATGCAAATGATAGAGACAGGCAGTTTAACGGGTGTGCTGGGCTGGCAGGTGCTGGCTAATGCATGCACAGGTGTCAGGTGTATACTTCAACAGACGTATAGACACCTGCTATGCCTGCCATTGTTTCTTGTCTGTTTACTTACAGTACTTTAGCCACAAGAGATATTTAAGATGATTCATTTTCTGTGCTTCTCATGGAGTCTAGCTTGAAATGTAGATAATGATTTGACGGTTTCTGATGCAAGAGAATGCAACATGAAATCAACACTCATGGTGAGTCATATAAAGCCCACATCTATTCACTATGGCTAAACCTACTGATATATTGCACATAGGGCGTGGCGTCAGGGGCGGGGCTTAACGTTTAACCAATCAGACGAAGAGAAATGTAGCCATAATATCAACACTGGGCCATGCAATATTCGAGTTATAAATATCTTTAGTAACATTGAAAAAGCTGTATGTTTCAACAGAACAGAGACCACCTGAAATAACACAACTGGCTTATAAATACACCTCGACAACTAAATTTGCCCGAGTCATAGAAACAATTAGTAGGTACATACCTGAAAGTCCAGTAAACTGACAATGTTCTCATGTTTCAGCTCCTGGAGAAAACACACATTCACTTTATAAGCGAGCAGAAGTCAGAGAAGCACCTGCTTCTCTGTGGAGCTAGTGATATTCACTAAACCCTTTAAGTTAAACTGTTTATATAAATAGCTAGCGTAAACGTTGTTTGCTCCACACTAGATGCCTTTCAGATAGCAACAAGTCGAGTTCCGCAATGTTTACTATATCTGCGGATATTTAAAAGCTAAACAAATACATTAAGTTAAAGTATAACAAACAAAACTGTGTGTATACAAAGTGTAACTACGAAGCTCACCTTTAATATCCTGATTTCTTTTCCCAGGAGCGACTGGGATTTGGCGAGGTTTTTCTTGTTTATGCATTTCACCGCCACTTCAAAATCATGTTTCTGTGAATAAAGACATCGGTTTACGTTATGACAATAGTAAAGAGAAATTTTCCACACATAAAAAGCCGCATCTTAACTGGCATCAGCAATCTGAAGTGAACATCTTAGCGTTACCTGTTTATTTCTTCCTTTGAACACCACAGCAAAGGCGCCGTGTCCTATCAAGTCCTTCCTGTTGATCTCGAATTTTCCAACGCTTTCCATCGCGTACAGACTTTAAATCTGCCCAGTAAATCTACAGGTGTGAGGTCAGGGTGTGGGGGATCCGTGTGTACGCAAAGAACAGGACCCGTCTATCGCTTCCCCTCCGCTGCTGTGCACCCAAACAATCTGACACTTCGGTCATGATCGGCATCGCAACCTACGTGTTAATAAAAACAAAGTCACTGTCATCTTGATCCTATTATGTTAAAACTTTGTTCAAAAGTATGTCACCAGGCGTACAAAAGTGTACTAAATGTGAGAACTGTCAGAAACAGCCTCAGGTTCAGAGTCGTATACTGTTTTGGTCGTCAGCATTTGCCAAACAAAGCTTGAAACTTGCGTTTGCAGTACACGCATGCGCACTAGCGCTCTGTCGGCACACCAGTGACTTGATGTGCGCATGCGTAAGCCAAGCTCGTGAACCGATGTTGACTTCAGTGTGGACAAATACACACTACTGGTCAAAAATATTTTTTGGAAAAAAAAGTTTCTTACGCTGACCAAGGCTACATATGCTAAATTTAAAATAAAATACAAATCAGAAATATTGTCAAATATTATTCACATTTTAAATGTTTACTTTTGTAATATATTTTAACATGTAATTTATTACTGTGATGCAAAGCTGAATATTCAGCAGACAGTCTTCAGTTTCACATGTTCCTCCAGAAATCATTCTAAAATGCTATTATATGATTTGGTGCTCAAGAAACTTGTATTATTATATTAAATAAAATGTGGCAAATACAATGAAAATGAACATTTTTATTTTACATGTGAAGACAGTCAGCAGTACGGTTTCAATGCCTCACTGTCCATATGAAATCCTTCTATCACAGTAAACCAGGGGCGATTCTAGGATTTTTTCAACTGGGGGGCACAAGAGGGGCCACGATTAATACAGAGGGGCCAATCTTGTGTTGTTTGAACTGTATATCCAAATAATTTCAAGAGTTCAGTAACCTTTAAAATCAGTAATAAACAGTGATACCCTATTATATTTTAATAGCAGTTATTCACTGCTCTAAATCAAAACAATCAAATACAATTTGTATTAACTTTTCACTTTACAAAAGTGAAAGAAAAACTAATAAATAAAAGAATCCAATGTATGAATAGTGTACAACTCACAAATAATAATAATAATAGAATTTATTTATAATAGCCTTATATAATATACACTCCTGAACAAAATCTTAAGACCAGGGGATGCTTGCAAATTTTACACATTTCGCACTAGTGGATCATAACCGGGTTGTAAGTGCTGCTTCAAAATGCCAAAAGAAGAAACAGGAGCAAGAGATAAAAAATAGAGAGTAGGCAATTTATTGAAAACTGCATTTAAGGTCAAACAGGCTGTTCATCAGCTGATCAAAAGTTTAAGACCATAGCCATAAAAAGGTCAAATCTGCACAAAAATATGGCTTTCATGTCATTGTTTTTCAAGCAGTCATACTGTCAAGATCTCCTGATGGCAAAGGCAAAAAGGCTTTCTCTTTTTGAATGTGGCAGGATTGTTGAGCTGCACAAGCAAGGTCTCACACAACGCGCCATCGCTGCCGAGGTTGGACGCAGTAAGACAGTCATTTTACATTTCTTAAAAAATCCTGAGAGTTATGGCACAAAAATCAAGTGGTAGACCCAAAAAGATTTCACCTGCACTGAGCCGCAGGATCCGACGGGTTGTCCGTGAAGACACAGGTCGATCCTCGACCCAAATTAAGGCCCTTACTGATGCTGACTGCAGCCCAATAACCATAAGACGTCATCTGCTAGAGAAGGGCTTCAAGAACAAAAAACGTCTTCAAAGGCCACGTCTCCTCCCACGACACAAACTTGCCCGTTTGGAATTTGCAAGGGAGCACCAAACATGGGACATTGAAAGGTGGAAGAAAGTTTTATTCTCTGACGAGAAAAAATTTAACCTGGATGGTCCTGATGGTTTCCAACGTTACTGGCATGACAAGGAGATCCCACCTGAGATGTTTTCTACGCGGCACAGTGGAGGAGGATCCATCATGATCTGGGGTGCTTTTTCCTTCAATGGGAAAATGGAGCTTCAGGTTGTGCAGGGGCGTCAAACGGCGACTGGCTATGTGGATCTGTTGCAGCGGGCATCCCTCTTGACCGAGGGGCCCCGTCTGTGTGGTAATGACTGGGTCTTTCAACAGGACAATGCTGCAATTCACAACGCCCGCCTGACAAAGGACTTCTTCCAGGAGAATAACGTTGCTCTTTTGGACCATCCTGCGTGTTCCCCTGATCTAAATCCCATTGAGAACATTTGGGGATGGATGGCAAGGGAAGTTTACAAAAACGGACGTCAGTTCCAGACCGTGGATGCCCTTCGTGAAGCCATCTTCACCACATGGACCAACGTTCCCACCACCCTCCTGGAAACAGTCGCATCAAGCATGCCGAAACGAGTGTTTGAAGTGATCAACAAGAACGGTGGGGCTACTCACTACTGAGTCCTTTTTTGACACTTTTAGTTTTGTTGTGAGTTTATTTTTGGGCAATGGTCTTAAATTTTTGATCAGCTGATGAACAGCCTGTTTGACTTTAAATGCAGTTTTCAATAAATTGCCTACTCTCTATTTTTTGTCTCTTGATCCTGTTTTTTCTTTTGGCATTTTGAAGCAGCACTTACAACCCGGTTATGATCCACTAGTGCAAAATGTGTAAAACTTGCGATGCATCCCATGGTCTTAAGATTTTGTTCAGGAGTGTATATATAATAGCCTTATTTATATAAATGCAGAATAACATTAATAATTCATAGAAATAAATACACAATTAATGAATCAATATAATATAAATTTAATATAATAAATTGTTTTTGTTTATTATCCACATCCCATTCAATTTGCATAGCAGCAGTTGCAGTAAATTTAAATGGATGTATAAACAAAATCTACTTATGTCAAGGCTAATTAATCTTGAGCATATTGATTTAAAAATATCATATATCCATACTTTGTTAGATAGCTACTTGTTCAAAAAGGTAGCTTTGGTTTAACATGTAAAATATGTGGATAGAAACAGTTTAGAATAGCTTAATTAGTCCAGTGTTATTTTAGTATTAGTTATTTATCATGCATTAAATATTTATGTATGATTTTTTTATTTGAGAATGTTTCTGGGTGTCATCAAATGACGTTTTATCAATAACTTCTGTGAAAACACAGTACACGCCAAATTTGAGACTTACTTTGACACAAAATTCAAGAAAACTACAATATATTGTATAGCAAGTAAACATCAAGTTATAGAAATTACATACAATTAGTTTTAGAGAGAGAGCTTTCCAGGGTGCAGACAACAATCGCGGAGCTATATGTGTATTTTGGACTTTTTTTCACCACAAGTCTGAAAGAAGACATGTTATTGAAGACAAACAGCCCCAAATCTCAAAAATGACCAGTAAAAAAAACGATGTTTTTGCATGTGTCTCACCCATAGACTGTAAAAAAAAGTCTCAAGTGTGGAGCGTTAGATAAACATCATACGATTTGTTTCGTCACCTCACTTAAGTGAAAAAAGTCGCATGATTCAATAATGACTTTATTAGAATTGCAATTATACTTTTTTAAACCATTGCTTTAAATTGCGTTGTTGCCTATATCGGCGCGTTCGGCCGAAAAATAAGTAAATCGTAACGCAGTAAACCCCTTTTACATTCAGCATCAGTGGAGCATAGTAAATATAATGATAAGCATCTTGGTCTGCTCTAGGAGATAACATCGTCATCGAACCTGGTCTAACACTGAAAGACGTTAACGTTAGTACCAAACACTTCTTGCACTGCAACAACTCGCTAATCGAAAAACATAAGCTATATAAAATAGATCAACTTATCGTGTGCTTTTTTTCGTTGGAAAACAGCAGCTCGCTAATTCTTGGTCCTCGTTGAGAAGCGCGACGCAATCATGAGTTATTTACTAAACTGAAAGATTATGATTTTAATTTGTGAGTGACAGACAAGTAGAAGGGTGGGGGCACACTGGGGGGCCAATCAGTTTTCAGGAGGGGCCAGTGCCCCCATGGCCCCTCCCCTGGCTACGCCACTGCAGTAAACCCTAATAAGGGGGTCCTGTCCAACATACTATTTTATTTTATTATTATTTTGGTAGAAATTGTGACACTTAATTTTTCAAGATTCTGATGAACAGATAGGCCTAGTTCAAATATTAAGTTAATGAATCCTTGCTATATATAAGAATTAAGTTTTCTTAAGAACTTTCTAAAAAAAAAAGAAGAAAAAAAAAACATTGAGAAGCCTGTTTTCAACATTGATAATAAGATATGTATGAGCATCAAATCAGCATATTAAAATTATTTCTGAAGGATCATGTGACACTGAAGTCTGGAGTAATTCAGCTCTGAAAGCCATCACAGGAACATATTATATTCTTAAAATATTTGAAAATACAAAACCGCTCTTTTAAGTTGTAATACTGTTTTACAATATTATTGTTTAAATGTATTTTAATCAAACAGATTAAGCCTTGGTACGCAGAAGAGACTTCTTTCAAAACATTAAAAAAATCTTGATTCCAAACTTTCGGCCAGTAGTGTAAGTTTATATACTACTACTACTACCACCACTACTACAATCAATATAATTAATAATAATATCGATTATTTAACAGAAATTATTAATTCTTATCAATTATCATGATGTACATTAACACCATTATCATAATTACTAAATTACAGATTAAAAACAGTAAAATGTATGAATAATTAACCTATTCTATTTTATTCAAATCCATAAACAAATCCATTTATTTCTTTATTTACGTATATAGGCCTATGTTTGTTTGTACTGTATGTATGCATGGTAACAAATAATGTTACATAACTTGTCCAAGTGCCCTTATTTAAATTACATGCTGTCTGTCTGCACATTATAAAGTTACACAACATCACAGAATAAGACAAAGGTCAGAAGATCATATAAATCTAACATTATCAAGCCGTCCTCAAGTGATAGGCTTCCAGATCAAGAAATCGGAAGATAACACAAAAGCACAGTCTATAGTCTAGACCTTGAGACTGTAGAAACAGTCAGGACTAAAGATGGCCTTTTCTTCTTTTAATATACCATCTAGACATGACAACACTGTCCTCTTGTGGTAAAACTGCATTATTACACTCGCACACACTAATCAAAGAAAAAGCAATGTAAATATAATTTTAGTGCATCGCCAAACTCGGAGATTGAACATTAAGTTTTGATAGATAATCATGAACTAGCCAAAAGTTGTATTCATGTATAAAAAAGAAAAGATGTAGTTATTATTAAGATATCGGCGTTGTTAAAACGTAATTGTTTTTGCTCTGGCTGTTTGTTTTAATTGGAACAAATTAGACTGATGGCATCTTTTCCCTATCCATGTAACAGGAAATTGAGTCCATATGGAGTTCATTAAAAAGCTCGGCAGCATTCCCAAATGATCCACTTCAGTACCAGGAACAGTTTTCCATGCTGTTTTCAGTAAATCACATTAAGGAGTCCTGGTCATTGTCTTCTCTTTTGCAGTCACGTACTGTTTGCATCACTCTATTCACTGAATGAATACCAGCATTATGTGAGCACTCTGCCTGGGATATTATATAATTTATAATATTAAATTGAACGTTTGGCATATAAATACCTCCACCC
Source organism: Carassius gibelio (assembly GCF_023724105.1). NCBI lineage: Eukaryota > Metazoa > Chordata > Actinopteri > Cypriniformes > Cyprinidae > Carassius > Carassius gibelio. The sequence goes on along the minus strand of NC_068403.1, from coordinate 18,785,346 downwards.
CAAACCTACCGATATATGATACTGCTCAAACATTATTCACATTCTGCTCCCCTTCTGTCCAGAAAACACGTGTGGCTGATAAGCAGCACTGCTTTAAACTTGCATTTGAAAAGCCACCTGGGAGCTTCATCTGTCATTTGCAGTGAACGTAATCAATGTGTCTGCATGATCTGCTTTTGTATCTCAACCGAGCTCCACCCTGTCACGCTGTAATCGGCCAAATCTATGAGACATCGAGCATGTAAGAGGTTTTTAATGTGTATCACCAACCCTGACATGAGCCATGATGACACTTCCTACAGAACAAGCGTCATTCTCTCCAGTGCTGTCTTGGCAAAACGAGAATAATGTTCAGTGCTGTCTGTTTGCTTTTCATTCTACTGTCTGTGGTCTGTTGAGTGTTTTAACAATATTAAGCAGCACATGATAATAATAAGAAATTTTTACTAAAGAGTAAATTATCATGTTAGAATGATTTCTGAAGGATCATGTGACATTGAAGACTGCAGTAATGATGCTGAAAAATTGCTAATAGCTTTGCCATCACAGGAATACATTACATAAAAAATGTAAATTGCAATAATATTTCGTCCCAAGAATTTTAATGATACTTGTAATCATACACGACCACTATCATCCTCCTGAGGTAACAAGAAGTTCTTTGACATAAAATATAATTTCTGAGATTAAAAAAAAGAATCATCTCTATCTGAATGGTTTTTCAAAAGCTTAATCAGAAGTAAATGGTAATATATCAAGTAAATTAAATTAAAACTCAAATGCAGCAATATCTAAAGAGACCGTTTTATTCAAATTAGCTGTACAGGGCATATTACATAATGACTTTCATTAAAATATAATAATATAATGTGGCAAATACAATGAAAATGTCATCAGTTTTTATTTTACATGTGAAGACAGTATAGGTACGGTTTCAATGCCTCACTGTCCATTTGATATCCTTCTTCACAGGAGACCCTAATGAGGGGGTCCTGTCCAACATAAACTCAGAAAACACATTTATTAAGCTCATCAATATCCATCAACAGTCAGTCAACAGGTTAATCAACAGTCAGCATTATGGGAAGGGGTTGTGAGGAATTCACATCAGGAAAATGATCGAAATGAACAGTGACAGAGCCTGTGCCCATAGATTTCTGCAGTTTGTAGATATTTAGGTTATATTAAATCGATTCTGCAGATTTACCCTCAAAATTAAACACAGACAAGGTCTGTCTTAATAATCAGTTCTATTATGAATGACACTCTTATAAAAGAGATATGGAGGAATATAGGAATTAAAAATATGTACAACACGTGTCATATCACAGTACAGTTTTCAGACTTAAATAAAAGTTTTATGTTGCATAAAAGAGAACTGCGAAAAATCCATTTGCATTTGAACAGAATAAATCAAGAAAGCGGAATAAAAACAAAAACTTCACAGAAAGATTTCTCACATTATAAACTTAAGAACAACACTCTTTACTGGAATTTGTAGAGCTAATACACTTTCTCTTTAAAGTCACTTTTTTAAATACAGCATCATCTCAAAACACTGCTATGGCCATTTGTGTGCGAGTTTTGAGATCATACTGCGCTGTTTCATATCTCTGAAGCATGGGGCATCTGAAAATGTGTCACTCTGTGTTCCTGCTGATAATAATGTCAAGATTTTCAAACTCAAAACATCACATGAATGGGTTAAAAACACAGATATAGTGAATGTCCCTTGACTGAGAAACAATCCATAAACGGTTATTTTCAAATATTAAATAAAAATAAGACAAGAAGTGCACTTGGCCTTTAAATGTTCATTTGAGATAAACTCTCTTTTGAAATGTTGGTACTAAAACATAGTATCTTCTGTGATTTGTTCTTGGTGGAGAGCATGAACACTAAGACTTTCACTCATAAACTACAAACAATAGGTGATTAAGCTATAATGCTGGGAAAATAAGTATTGTGATACTGAATAAGATTTTTCAAGCAGTATCAAAGTCTTGTTGGAACACGACGAAGACGACGACAATAATTTAAAGATATACTGTATACGTTCACACATTAATAATACACTGAACTGTTGTGATACCAATAAATGCATCTATGATGGCACAGTTACAGAGAATTACGCATGGCTGTGTGTGTCTCACAAAAGAGTCCACCTTTATGAAATGACGCAAACTGATTTATATCATGACATGAGAAAACTATTTGGCACTGTGCATGAATAGGGTACAATTAGGTGTTCAGTTACTGAGACACAAGTGGCATGTTTGTTGTTCTGAGGAACTATTAAATAAAGTATTATCTAACATGAAATTAATCTAGTAAGAAACACACCAAATGTCTGTAAGGCTTGTCCAACTCTAGAGGTCTTGACCTTCTTAAAACCGTCAAATTATTTAAACGACACAACAAAGCCATATCCAACTGTAGTATAAAACTGAAAGTGTTTGTTTACTGTCATGCTATTTTAATAATTAATATTAGTCTTCACACATTAACATAATTTATTAATTCAACCCTGTTATATGACTTTTGTCTTTTTAAAAAAAGTAACATTCACACACACACACACACACACACACACACACACACACACAATACATTTGTGCAATATTATAAATGAACTTCTGAGTTTGAATGTCAACATATTGTGGAGGTTCATCGGTTCTTTTCACTGACCTCTTGTTGAAAAAAAAACATATTTGGTTAAACAGAAGTGCCATTTACAATACTAGATTTTTAAAGAGAGAGAAACCCCTCACAACAATGAGGAAGATCTCCAGAGAATTTGGCCAGTATTGTTCTTCTCTTCCAGGTCAAATTTTTTAAGCCATAGCTGATGGACAGATGGATGTGGATTAATCGAAGCTGCTACTTCACTCAGGCTGGTTGCAAAAAAGCGTTCTCATTAAAGTTGAGACACTCCAGACTTTGTATTTGATGACTCCTCTGTTTAAAGGACGGCCAAACATGAAGCACAGATCTAGTGTGTTGTCCAAAAAAATCCAAGCAAGGAAACAGCGTTACAGTACAGGTACTGTACCTCAGGAGAGTCTCCTGTCTGTGAGAGTTAGTGTGTTTTCCTCTGCACACCACATTATTAGCAAACCATGAACTCCTTCATCCCAACAACGGGCAGTGTGTCTTCATCCTATGTTTGTGTTAGAGAGATCATCAGCAGGAGGAAATGACATCAGAGAACTTTGTGTTGTGAGTTAACTATAGTACAATCAGATGCAAGTGTCTGTAGCTATTTCATCATATAAAGTCCATTTAAAAAGTGATATAGATATAGACATGTTCTATAAGAAGTGCTATGCTGTTGTCCACTTGCTCTGTTTGGACCAGAAGAAATTATACAGCTGACAAATCGATGCGGTTGGCTGAGTTGGTGCTTTTGTCCCATGTGTTCATCTTTGTGGGTGTCACACCGCCCTTGTTGCCGTTCATCTGCAAAAGAAAACCAGATTAATACAGGCTTGGGGAATGTGCACTTGGTAGTGTACTTAAAAAAAAATTTAATATACATTTAAACTATAATGTGTTTTATTGTTCATAAAATGAAATTAACTGTCCAAAAACATTACATTTAATTCATACAAAAAAAAACAAAAAACATTCAAGACATACATTTTCATAAGGGTGTGTTTAAATTCACTGGTCATTAACAATACAAATTTAAAAATGAAAAGAACTGGAATTACTCACTATGTCTGAGTTGAAAGGTTTGACGTTGATGTTGCGGATTGAGCTGCTGGTTAAAGTCCACACTTTGGTTTTGTGTTTGAAAGCAGCTCTCACCTGTAGAGCAGTAACAAGACATGAAACCTGTTAACAAACAGCATGACTGATACACTGGTTTTAATATTGAAATGAATATTAACTAGAAGTGCATTCACATAATGCAGTATCATATTCACATCACTAGATGGCGATCACAGTTTAACTCTATCATTTCCACCAGTGTACTCTTTGCTGGGGCTACGTCAGACATTTCCCCCGACATACAGCACAGACTTGTTCTGACACAGCTGCACAAACACACTCTTACCTCAGAGTTTAACAGACAGTGAAACAGGAATATGAAGAACCCCTTTGAGGAATAAAAGAAAACAACAGATAACACTAAATGTTGTGAAAGCGCTCCAATTCACATCTGCAAAAGCTCTTACAAGCCAGTCCAGGTCCAAAGTCATTTCAAACATTGTTACGTCCCATATTTTTTAAAGCTGTCATTGTTTGGCAAACATGCAATTGACTTTGGAGGCTGTAAACTGAGTGAAAATCAATCAGTTTGCTGGTGAAACGGTTTTGTTACACGGTAGTGATGCCTGACCTGTAGTGAGTTAAACACTGCAAACATGTACTGGAAAAGTAGGGAGTGGTTGTTCACCGCCAGAACCCCAAAGATCCACGATATGCCCAGGATGGGCAAGAGTACCGCCACCGCTTTAGTCGTAAGCCTAGAAAGACAATCACACATATGAAAGAAAGCAAACGCACGATGGCTGATCCTACAATTACGATGGCAGATAAACTCACTTAACAGAGTTGGCGTCTCCGTGAACCTTGTAGTTTTCAGCACTGATCCTGGATATGATCCGTGTCACAGCTATCAAAATGCCAATGTTCACCTGGATGGCAGAGATTACAACATTAAAAGTGTTCCTGTCATGTTCATCTAATGTAGTGCATTAAACACACCTTATTAACAGCTGCTTACCATTATAACGAACAGAGCAGGGGCCACAAAAGCCCAAATCGCCCCATTCTGGAGAGACAGCCAGCAACTGAGAAATACAAAACAAGATGGAGAAATGACGCAAGACAGGTCTTTTCTCCTCAATGTGGATTTTGCTATGACCCATGGTAACTTACTTGCCAGCTTCCCCATAGCTGTTTAGTGACGAGGTTATAGACACCGCACATATGACCAAAGGACATCCTGAGTAAAGAAGTGAACAGTTTTAGAGGAAAGTTTCATTTGCAGCAATTTCAAACAGTGATAGCAGTGCCCTGAAATCCTATACTTAATTGAAAAGTACTTCAAACTACATTTCTTTGTAATTCAGGTATAATTATTATAAACAGACTATTAACAAAATTTTAATAAGTAATTTGGCACATTGTAGGATCATTTTAATGAGCTGCAAAAATATAATTTGGTTAAAAATAGTGACATGCAAATATACACACTAATAAATATGTTAACACATATGATTTATAATTTATTAAATAATGTTACTGTAATTTAAATTTTTTAAACTGCTACTTAAATAAATATTGATAATGAAAAGAAATATTTACCTAATTAGTATATTAGAATTATTTCTAAAGGATCATGTGACACTGAAGACTGGAGAAATGATGGTGAAAATCCAGCTTTGCCAAGACAGGAAGATACTACATTTTAAAATAAATTAAAATAGAAAACAGCTATTTTATTTTAAATTTTAATAATATTTCATAATATAAACTATATTATATAATATAAAGAGTATACTATAATATATAGTATAAAGAGTTAATAAATTAGCAGTGTTGTCAAATCCCTCTCTACCTCTAACCATATGTTTTTGTTTTATATGAAAGAGGTGCTAAAAGACAAATGTTTGTGGGAAAAAACCTGGAATGGTATTGGAGCTAAAAATACCTTTTTGTAAAACCTAGTGCAGAAATGTTCAGATTTTGTCGTAGGTACTAAAATAAGAACTTTTGGACTGTAGCCGGCTGTTTGGTGCCACCATAAATAAAGAGCAGCCTGGCCGTGCAGAAGGCTTTTAGAAAGGGAGTAGACTTCAGTCTGAAGTAATGACTTAAGTTTAACAAAGCCTGTTTTCTTCATCCACACTGAGCCTATCACCCGTGTCACTATGGATACAAATAAAAATGTCTTTTTATTCAACACTTTATCATATGTAATAATGGAAAACACCTTTGGTTATCATGATGCCAACTTTGCACATACTAATAAAAGTGTATATTGATTTACTTCAAGGCCCCTTGTAGCTCTGGCAATGTCATTTTATGTGAGGAAAAAAAGCAGATTATAAACTGTTCTCAAAAGAGCGAGAGAGCACATGTTGTTTATTATCCCATATGCACATTTGAGATCAGGTCAATTAATAACAGTGACGGCATCTTTAGCGATGACCCATTGAAGATTTAATGTTCTTTAATCTACTGACATGTCAGACAGACTGTAGTGCACAAATGTCTTGTTTTCCTCCCCTTTTCAACAACACTGCCACATCAATGATGGCTGAGGGAGGTGCCTGATCTCTCTCTAATGCCTGCCATGGGACAACCTCATTTGACTCTCTTGGGTTTGTGCATTATTCTGAATCGGGTCATTTAAGGCAAATGAAACTGATCTGATGTTTTCTTCTCAGCATGTGATGATTTGTAAGTGCAAGCTTGTCTGTGTGAGATGAAGTGTGTAGTTTATATGAATGTGTATGTATACAAGGGACAGATTCACTAAAAAGTGGCACTGAAAAATCTAATGTGTACTGTCATGAATCAGTGATGCCATAGAGTGCCAATAAAGTATGGCAGATTGTGGAGATCTGCTGCATTCTCCACACATAGCGCTCAGAACCAGTCTGTAAGATGTACTCACCCCATCCGATGGCATAGTAATAAAAGTGCTTGCTGTCCTCTGAGCCGAACACCTTGATCACCATGCTATAGAGATGCAGCCCTTCCACCAGCATCCAGGCGAACGCACACAGGAAGAAGAAATGCAGCAATACGGCCATGATCTTACACGGGAGCTGGGAGAGAGAGGACAGTTTCATTTGCTGCGGCCTTTCAGATCAGGACAAGCGTCTAGACAAAATGCACTGTACCGAAAACGGATCTATTTTGTTCATCTTAGCTAATCTAACACATGTTGTTAAAATAAACATAAGGATGACAGAGTGATTGAGCTCCGTGATCTCAACACTGACATTACCATAGCAAGATTTCAGCCAAGTGCTCAGACAGAGGAGGCACAATCAAATTAACGGAGTATCAAATGAATCTGTCCGTAATGCTGGAGGCATGTTAGGAGATTAGTGGAGTCATCGGCACTTTTCACCTTATTAGATTTCTTTATGTAAAGACAACATGCTGGTTCTGATATTGATGATGATACGATAATCACCATAGACAACAAACACGATTAAACACAATCACGCATTGTAAATGAGATGTCGATTCAAACATTTAATTCAAACATTTCATAAGCGAGCTTCTTCCAACAATATTTGTTTGGATACTCTCATTTTTATTTGAGTTAATACATTTTTATTCACTGCAGTTTTTAGAGCAGAACTGCACTCTACAGTGACCCAGTAGATCACACCACAATGAAATTGCCACAACACTAATTGTGCTTTTTCCATTGTGTTTTGCCTTTTTTCAATTGTGTTGTGCTAATTTCATTGTGTTGTGGATTGTTTTCACTGTGTTTTTAATTGTTACCAAGGAGTTGTGACTTTTTTCCGTTGTGTTGTGCTAATTTTGTTGTTGTGGAGATTTTGTGTACTACTGGGCCACCATACTCTTAACAAGGATGACTTAATCAGGGTTATTATCATTAACTAAAGCTACGTCCACACGAAGCCAGAGCTTTCCCTATCCAATCTTTTTTTCCCCTCACTATCCCAAAACTCTTTGCTCTTCGCTCTTCCCAAAATGAATGAATGAATTTTTTTTTTTGTTAATTATTACTTTTGAACTAAAGCATTAAAATAAAGTTTAATGATTATTATTATTAGAATTATTATTAAGATATTAAAGTAATCTAAATGTAAATTAAAAAAAAAACTAAACAAACAAAAATACATGAAATCAAATTTCTTTTCATTTTCCCTATACAACTATTATTTGTAATTGAAGAATATACAGTTCTTATCATTACGTTATCTGTTATTGTGTTGGACAATGGATGGCCTCTGAGTCAAAACGGCTGAATTAAGATGAACCTGTGAGAGAGCGTTAGATGGACTCACCGTGCTGGGACTGAAGCGGAAACTGATGAGCAGAAGGATCTGAGCGACTAAGATTGCAAATGCCAAGTTTGCATGAATATGGTAACGCTGATTACGGATGGTGCTAACCGACCTGTAAATACAGAAAAAAAAATAATAATAATAATAGTAATGATGCAAAAACATTAAAAGCTTTTAGTGTTCAATTAATTGAAATGGCAAATTACTATATTTTAATAAATCAAAAAGAAAAAAAGAAGTTTAGCGATGTGAATAAAACATCTTTGACCATGTTTAAACAGTAGATTAAAATCATGCATGCTCACAGAGCATTGTGGGATACTTACGACAGGACGGCAAAGGTGACCAGTGTAATTGCCAGGCAGAAAATAGAGATAGAGCAGCCGATGTAGCTAATGGTGGACAGCGCCACCTTGTGGGCCTTTGAGAGCTGAGGTGGAGACAAACATGAAAGCACAGGCAATGAGATGATGAAAATGTCTGAAGTTAGTCTAGTGTACAGCACTGAAGGGGGTTAAAGGCGTTGACAATCCACAATGTTTCTATAAATAAGAAACACTGAATACCACAGCAACAGTCCACTGATTGTAAAGTCAAAGGTTATCAGTTGAGGTTTGCATAATATTAAATGACTTGGTAATTTCAAGAACATTTCATCAGAACAAACCTGCATGAGTCTGACAATCAATCAAGTCAATTCTTGGAACAAGCTTATTTATTTATTCTTTCATAAAGGGAAATATCTATTCACAGACATGGTAGATTGACGTTTAAAAAAGATAAAGAACACTAAGAGTCCCAGTCTTGCTTTATGCATACAACTATCTCTGTATTAAGTTGCTATACACATTAATCCTCAATATTTATCTTTTCTGGAAGCTGTTATACACTTCTGTTAAAATTATTTGAGTCAATAATAAAAATCAAGGAAATGTAATATTTTTATTCAGAAACAATGCATTAAACTGAACAAAAAGTGACAAAAAAAGACATTTAATATGCAAGATTCAAATTGAAAAGATTTTTGAACATTCAATTCAACAAAGAGTCCTGAAAAAAATGTTCTGAAGTTTTTATAAAAACACAAATAATTTCAACTTTGAAATTAGCATATTGGATTATGGTTTCTAAAGGATCATGTGACACTGAAGACTGGAGTAATGATGCTGAAAATTCTGCTCTGCCATCACAAGAACAAATTACATTATGAAATAATTATAATAGAAAAAAAGTTATTTTAAATGGTAGTATTATTTCACAGTATTACTGTTTTTACTGTTTTTTGATCAAATAAATGCAGCCTTGGTGAATAATCAATCCAAAAATATTACTACTAAAACATCTGCTGAATTCACGGCTTGGCCAGTTTAATATGTGGTTTTAAAAACTGGTTGTTTCATAAATGATACAAAAAACTTGATTCCATAAGCAGATAGAGAGTGTAAAATGGTGCTAAAAAATGTATCACTGTTTTTGGCACAAAAACCCTCAACTAACACCACAGGTGGAAAGATTTCCATGCATCTGTTGGTAAAGAGCGAACAGATTTATTCCTGAACATCCGTCAGGATATAGAGCTGTATTGTTTCAGCTCCTCTGACCCAGTGCCAGTAATTGGTACTCAGTATTGCGTCTGCACATAGAACCATCCTCAGTTGTTTTCCCCCATAATTCTATTTCCGTGCGTGGGTTCGATCGTACATTAACTCCGTTTCCTGCCTTGTGATTATCGTGGGCCCAGAATATCGAAGATCTGCGGAGTGGTGGAGAAAGCACGATCTCCTCCAGGCTTGAAGTATTGAGGTGAGCCGCTAATTGAGGCCCACGCAGAGGCGCATATTCACATCAAAGCTCCAGAGGAGATGATTACATGACTGAGCGAGGACAGATTTCCCCAACAAACACATGCAGATGACAGACGCAGAAGAGCCAAGCTGCACCTGGGTGCCTTGGTTTGGCTTGTGCACAGATCTCGAAATGGCAATCTGCCTTCGTGTGAAGCAATATGTCTCTCATCTTCACAAACATGTCTCTACTTTGCGAGTAGTTGTTGCTGACAGGGTCTTTAGCCTGAGTTAAATTCGCTCTTCAGCTCTCTTTAAATAAATCAACAGGACAAGGGTTACCAAAATATCAAGCTGTGCCTGTCGTTCAGTATTTCAAAGGCAGATGTTATTTACAAGTTTTCTCTGACAAATGACAATCCATCTGTCCGCCCAAAAAGAGCCCACAACCTTCAACCCGCACTGGCGGGCTGTGACTAGCGGCCTCTCTCGAGATGCTTTCACACACAACGACGGGTTTCGAATGAACTTGAAACAAAATCTAGCACGTCGCCCTTGGAGAAGTGTCTTAACTACATCCAAATTGTCTTCTCGCTTAAAGCTCTGCTGCTGATTTACTGAAAGTCTCAGCCAATCAAAACCTCAAGCCCTACATGTTGTAGGCACGCTGAAGACGAGAAACACAGTGAACATCGCATTCATCGCAGTGCCTTGGTGTTTTCCGAGATCCCTGCTGGGAAATGACCTACAAGCTCAGTCAAGGAAACTTGAGAAATTCCACTAACGTCAGGGTTCACGGGCAGTTATATTATATATGCATATGTCTTGACATATACGGCTTAGATAAGCTTAGCAAGTCAGACCGAATGAGTAAATAAGTAGTTTTTTGAAGTTGCAGTATGGGGCCTTGTAAAGTTAAACCATTCCCCTCATCAGAAAAAAACAAAACAAAAGAAACATGGTACAATTTTAAATAAATATATTTACATACTTTTATTCAACTGAGATGCCTTGAGATGCTGTGTTCACACCAAACGTGAATAGAGCATCAAATTCGCATCTACTGCGTCTAGTTTGTCGCTTGAACATTTTGAGTGCATTCGTGCGGCTAGAAATAGCGAAATAGACGTGCGTAGAAAGCAAAAGTTTGAAGTGAAATTGACGCGCGTCTGAGATGAAATCCGCTTCTTGTGGGAGGGGCAAGTGCTAGCGGTTGTCTGTTTTCAAGATGGCTGATGTTGATCGAGCACTGGGGTCTTTTCCACTTTTTCCTGCACATGTCCTCTGAATAAACGCATTATCTTATTAGCGAAAAGTAGCTGTAAGCTATATTAGGGGGAAAATAGTTGTAAAAAAACAGCGGGAAGGCCGCGGGTCGATAAACATGTACGTGACTTAAAAGTTAAATGTGTATTTACAACACACTCTTCCAAGCGAGGTCCTTTTTATTCCTGAAATATAAACTTGTGTGTGATACTTGTGTCATAAAGCTCCAGTTGACTGCTCACCGAAAACATCAGTCGGTTCCTCCATGTTGAATGAGTGACTTCTAGCAGGCTCCTGATTGGTTAACACGGCGCGAATTGACGCCAAAGTTAAAATGTTTCAACTCGGGGCGACAGACACGAATTTGCGTCAAACACATAAATGCACAAAAGCACAATTCGCGCGTAACGCACCTATAGTGCATGATGCTCAATTCACGTCATTCGCGCAAACTAGAGGCTCGAATGAGGCGAATTCGCGTCTTCCGCGCCTCGCTAAAGGCCTCATTTGCGTCGCGAGACCTCCAGACATGCGTAAACGCGCCTTTGCATTGACTTTACATTGAAATCATTCGCACCAGACACTCTCTTCGTGTTTGGTGTGAACACAGCATTAAACTGACGTAAAGTAACAGTGATTACTATGGTTACAAAAGGTTTCTATTTCAAATAAATATTCTTATGCAAAAAAAAAAAAAAAAAAGGTGAATATGCAGAGATGTCAATGTCTGCTTGTGCATATCTCTGTGGGAGGATTCAGTTCTCCTATTTGCAATCAAAATTAGAAATAAGTTGCATTCTTTCATTTAAAATGAGACACTCAGATTGAATGCATTCTTGCATTCATAACAGATGGAATGGAGAAAATCACAGAGGTCTCAAATATTTTTATATGTTTATGCTGAATGCTTGTTTTTTTTATCTAAAAAGGGGGCTCGTGGTGAAACTCTGGAGAATCAATAATAATGAAAGCAACTAAATAGAAAAAATAAAGCAGTAAAATGTGTTATTCCTAACAATGTAATTTGCAAAACTTAAAAAAAAAAAAGATGGTCTCAATGGTCTGGAATCGATAAGATTTGTCTAGTCTAACAGGACAGCATTTATTTGAAATAGTAACATAATTGTCTTTACTGTCACACTAATCAATTTAATGTTCCATGGAGGATGTAGAAAGAATTGTGCAAAACCTAAAACCACACACAATGAGCTGCAAAGTTCTTAAATTATTTGAATCAATTTAATATTTTGCCAAAGCAAGCAAGACTAATGGTAATCCATCTATAGCAAAAACTAAACCTAGCACCAGACAGAGCAACACTGAGAATGCCTCACCTCCAAGGGAACCACTTGCATAAGGATGGCGAAGTTTGTCAGATGGTTACACAAGCAAATAGAGAAGGACAGGTTTCCATCAGCCCTCACACAGCCCTCATTGGACCACACGCCATCCTTGGAGCTGAAACACACACATACATACAGGTTTAATTGAGCATTACAGTTGCTGGAGTTATTCATTGTTTGTATTGAAATCATACACATTCACACCCTCACCCAGCGTTAATGCAATTACCAGCAAGTTATTAATCAAATCAGATCTAAACTAAATCAAAACTAACGCAAGACCCCATTAATCTCAGTGAGAGCAAATATTCCAGCTTCATCATTCCATTACAGATGCAGTCATTTATTAAATGCCCACATGGGAGAAAGAGTGAACGAGCATGAAAAAGAATGACAGAGAGAGAGAGAAGACAAGAAAGTCTCAATCCAATTCAAACATGCTCCATTTCAAATTATTCACATTTTTTTACAAGATCCTAAGAATTGGCTTCGTTTATTGGCTTTAAGTGATTTTTTCGGGTATAACTATTACGGTATAAAATTGCTTTTTTATTAAAAACAGACTTTCATAATTTCTAAATGACATGGCTGAACGATGAATTGGAAGAAAAAGCCTGAAAGTAAAATGACAAGACTGCAAATTCGTTTCTTTAAATAGTCACAATCAAAATGCTTCAATTGCTGGATATCACAATGTACTGTATTGTGCTAAATGTTATAAATGTAACCTGTTTCTGGCCCTTACGTAAGTAATGGGATAAAAGTGGGACATAAATATAACACACATTGATATATTAAAGCACTTCCTGACAAGCTTTAACAGGAAATGTGAAAATGAGACACTTAAAAAGACAGATGGAGAGAGATAGATGGGAGAGAGAGAATATACAGGAAGGACTGCAGCAATATCTCTGAAGGATGAAAGTTGGGAAACACCCAAAGAGGTACATAAAAGTGAAAGATATCATAAAAAGATCAAAAAATGTAAACATGAGTCTCATGTTGTAATTTAAAAATGACAGAAACAGTATGTAAAAAGATACCATAAAACTGTTAATTGAATAAGGCTTTCATATTAAATACTGTTAAAACAATGTTTTCATTAGATTTTCTGGTAAAAATAAATAAAAATACTTCATAATTTACAGTAAAAAAAAAATAATCTCTAAAGTCACTATTGCATTTGGCTTGATATTTTATTTAAGTACATATTATTTAAATTAAATATTGCTATTTGTTATTATGGTGGTTGTCAGTATATATTTTAAAGTACACAACAGATTATAATAGTTCAAAAAAGGTGCAACCTATTAAAAACAGCAAAAACGGCAACCTATAATCCCTGTTAAGTTACAGAGGTACAAATACATAATTGTAAATATGAAATCAACATTTTTTTTTTAGTTTAGTTTAGTTTAGTTTAGTTTATTTGTTTAGCACATGTTTAGTACAAGTACAAAACTATGCAAGGAGGGAACGAAGCCACTCTAGGCTTGTACAGAGTTCCACTCCTGTTCATATTAACTCATGAGACATGCAGACTAAACACTCAAACAAAACAAAATAAACAACAAACGAAACAAAGCAAGAGCATAAGCAAAAAACAACAACAACAAAACAACAATACAAAACAATAGTTCAATAACATAAAAGATTTTATCTAGCAAGTCTAGATAAAAATACAATAGAATAGATTTGTGTGCATACATACAAACTGTATTTGAAGCTGTGAGACCCACCTGTAGTCCAGGAAGGCGCAGTACAGGAACACTTTGTTACTTTGGTTTAAGGCCTGGAGTTGCTGTTCTTTACTCTGTAAGACAGGGAACAACAGAGTTAAGAATGAGACATCACAGCTGCTATGTCATAACACAGTAACATCCTTCTCAGACTCTCTCAGTCTGAAATATGCACTCATAAGTGTTGCAGTATCAGTGGTTCAATATTGCTAAATATATGAATAGGTGACATTTCAAAAGATACACACATACACAGTTCTTTCAAATAAATATATACACTCAGAAACAAGAACACTTTTCATCTCTTTTCAATAGTCAGACTCTCCGAACATCTATGACTATGTCGGGATGGAGTAAAGAACAGACCCACATCCCAGACAGGAATGGAAACAAGCTGGTAGAGTAGATGAATTATGTTTCGGAAACTACCTCCAGGACATCATCCAGTCTAACTGGAGGTTATTTAAGAGAGGAAAGAGTTGAGAGGATCGGAAGAACATACTAACCCTGAACCTTCCAAATTTGAACCAGTTGTGTTTGACAGCACATAGAAATAAAGATAATTTTACACTCAGGATGACAAGTGAAATTTAGTCCGTTTCTGATGCAGTTTTATTTAGGTATTATTGATAAGCTAAAATTATAGTTTTTATACATTTATTAATTTGATTTATTTATATTTTGTGGTTTTATTTGAATTATTGTTAAAGTTATTATTGTTAAAGTTATTATTGGTAATTTTGTTTTGTGTTGTTATTTTTATAAATTATTGTGCTTGTTTTAAAATATATGTATATTGTTTTTATTATTTTTTTTTTCTTTAGGTTACATTTTTTGTTTATTCTAGTACATTAAGCAAGAAAATAACAAATGTTGTGTTGACAACTATATAGTGGCAATAAGTTTAAGTTTTAAAATATATTTTTTAATTTAATTTTAATTTAAGTTGTAAATATAATAACTCTGACTGATGGGACTCTTAACAGTCACAGCTAATTATTTGGTTAGAATAAACATAGTTTGTAGCATGATCCAAACCTCTATTGCCTGCACATGGCTATGAACTGAGCATGTTAATGAATTTAAGAAAATGGTTTAACTAATAGAACGGTGGTTTAACTGAAAGTGGTAAAGAGTGTTGTTGCCTGAAGGTAACAGAATAAAATATTAACATCTAAAAGGTAAGAACAGAGCTACTGAGTTAACTGCAAGGGGTGTTAGGAGATACAAAAATGTAAATTAAATTCATGCACACTTAGTATTTTACCATGTAAGGGAAACAAACAGAAAAACAGACAATAAATACAAATTAATATATATTTTAAAATAATGATTTTAAGATAAACTAATACATAAATTATCATCCTAATACATAATTAATAAGTGGAGATTGAAAAAATCCACAACAACAACAACAAAAACACCAATTCATTAATTTCTAAGTAAAATGTTGTGGTCTGTTCTGTGCCAGAATACAATATTCCACAAGCCAAAAGTCTTAAGTCTAAGTGTGAGTAGATGGAAAGTTTGAGCCATACTGACAGGGATAAGAAAGACAGGCTGTGCGATGAGAGGAGAGGAGCAGCTATGGGTGCGGTTCTCCTCTGTGCTCCCCAAAGTTTCTCACTTTCACTCGCATTTGCTTCTCTTTCAGTCTACAGCCATCCCACTCTCTCTCTCTCTCTCTCTCTCTAGGCCACAATCTCATTACTAAAAAAAGCAGGTCATTTTTTCAGCTCTTTCTCTCTCACCAGTCAAATGAACACAGATGGGGTTGGCTTGGTGTTTGTGGCTCCCCCCTGCCCCGCAGCACTCTGCACTTGCCAGAGAAGTGTGAAAGCACTCCAACACTTTATTAACAACAAAGGGCTTGCAAAAGAGCACGCAGTATTGGAGGAGCTCCCTTTCAATACAGAGAGAGCAAAATTACACTTAAAATACACGCAAAAACTCTGGTAGGTGATTAAGCAAAAGCTTTTATGAGAAAACTAACCACAAGCTTGTACAGGTTTGGAAGCAGTCCTTGGGTTATAACTTTTATAGCCACTGAGAACTGTACTCTTTGCAGGGGTTAAACGTTGGCTAGATGTTACGTAACCTTCGATTTTTGGGGGGTGCTTGAGGTATTTAACAGCTGCTATGACATCATTCTCACCGGCCTATCAGATGGCAGCAGGTTGTGTAACCAAACATCAGGTCTATTCAGAGAGCCTGAATGACATGTGTTCATAATTAAGCAGAAAACACTCGTCCCTGTCATGCTGATGGAATGGTTTACTCTGCCAACTGGTGTGTCAGTTTCTCTCCTGATGGGACGATGCGTAATTCCAAGAGTATGTGATCCTCTATATTGTCGCTCAGAGGAATGCGGAGAATGGCAATAATGTGAATATGAATTCAACATTCTGGATGAAACGAACGGTTTTCGACAACAACCGAGGATCGTAAGGCATTTAAGCTGGGTTGAGCCCTGCGGATTTGGTTTAATATGGCTGAATTTTTTCTAAATCACCAAAAGTCACAACAATTGAGTAAAATAGTTTCTCATTTAGCCCGCCTCTCATCTCTTTTGTCAAAATATGAGACTTCTTCCACCAGAATGTGCCAGAAGTTAATAGGAAACAACCTCACAGCTTTGCTCTACTTGGGTCTTTTTCAAAGTTCCCCTGAAAGCTTCACGTGGTTGCCAAACTTCCTCACACTTCACACCCGAGTGAGTGATCTCTTCATCCGCGTCACTGTTTGTTGGGGACTGTTTGAGGGTGGGAGGTGCACAGATGTGTTGGCTGTAACATCACAACATGGCAAAGGCTTAGGTCATGAATATTATTTAGTACAAGCACATGTGATTTAACAAAGATAATTAACAACCCTATCATTAACACTACCAATGAAAAAAAATAATTTGCTCAAATGTGTAATGTTCGCCTCAATTATGTCTTCCACACAAGTTGTAAAAATGTCAACTCCAGAAGAAAATTCACATGATGCATTGTCGGGCAAGCCAATCAGCGAAGAGCTTATTGACATCCAGTTGACATCCAGTCCAGTTTGACACACGTCCGGGTGTATCAGATAAAAAAAAAAAAAAAAAGTATTTGTGTGAGTGATGCAAAAAACATTCTGCAAGAAATCTAGAGCAAGTAATGCAATGCAAATATTTGCTTCGCTTTTAGTGTGCACACACCATTAGAATGATTTCTGCTCAATGAAAATGAATAACTGTAAAAGTAAAAAAATAGAACACAATGTTGCTGTTTAATATTTGTATGTATTCACAGGTATTTTCAGAATCCTTTGATGAACATAAAGTTAAAAAAAGCGTTTATGTCAAATTAGAAATATAGCTAAACATTATACTGTAAATGTCTTTAGTGTTACTTTTAATTCTTTCAATGTATTGCATTGTGTTGCTGAATACAAGTATTAATATCTTCTTAAAAAATCGTACTGATCCCAAACTGTGGTGTATAATATGTAATAATATTATCAGAAATATTCTAGCAGCACATAGTACAAATTCATATTTAAATATTTTAATAAATAATTGAAACAACAACTCATTGGATATATTTTTTTAAATAAAGCTAGTAGTCTTGCAGACCTATTCAAGCACAATAAACTATCATTGAATTTGATAGAATTAATTTGACCTGCCACTTTCAGAACATTTCAGCTTTAAATATGAGAGTTTTGGGGTCTCATGCTCTAACGTATAACTTAGATACATATTTTAACTTAGGCCTACATATCATCACAGTTTACAACTTTACCTTAAAAAGACAATAGAGATCGCTAACACATGTGACCAACTGGGCGGCAACGTCATCAGAACGCAAAGAATTATGGGTATGTTTGGCCAGTTAACATGGTCTGGCATAGGAGGCTAGTGTTCTGGCATGAAAATAATGAAAAATTAGCGTGAAAAACAGAATATAATCCTTCAAAATGCAGCGGGCTAAAGAAAACATTTTCGGGCCATACCGCCTAAAACTAAATCCTAATGCAAAGAAGAGATATGAAGAGAAAATAAAGAGAATCAAAGGACTCGATCCTTACGAGCAGAGCGACTGGTCAAGGTAACACCCTCCAGCCCAAAAGAAGGGCATGTGAAAAGGCTGTGTTGTAGTGATTTTGCAGATAGCCTGAAGAGCTTGTTGACATGTTTGCTTGCGAGAATCAGAACTGTCCTATACAACATACACTACCGTTCATTTAGACTGCGTGGGACTCGGTAGCGCACCAGCCAGAGAAGAGTCATGTGTCTGTGACTTATCACCCACAACCTACCTCATACACTTCCAGTTTCTCATCATTTCTATCGACTGTTTATAAATGTAAATGTATTCATCTAAATGTATTTACATGTTAAATATTTAAAGAAACTGAAATTAAGTGGGTTGTTACTACTATTTAAGTTATGTAATTGTGTTTGCAACCAAAGAACACTGATTTTGCACAATTCTTCCTTAATACAGATAAAGGAGGCAGAATTTCATCCAATCTTTGTGTATTTTATTTACAGACATGGCAAAATGCTTTGAACACACCATCATGTGTGGTGGAGTGTTATCGAAGGTGATCTTGGCCTCCTTACCGCTGCTATCCACGCCATTCGTCGCCTTTTTGTCACCTCTGAAACATGGCTTGTACTATTATTTTTCCACGCTGGAAAACGATAAAAGGATATTCTGTTCTTAAGCTTTATGCCACTTCTATCGTGATAACGACTATTGCAGTTTATAAACACAGCAAGTAGACTGCATCTTGAACACTGCGTTCTCCCTCCATGAAAATAAGTCTGGCGCCTAATGTTTGTGCCGCGGATTCCCAAAATGCTTTGCGTTCACCACTGGGAATACATCATGATGACGACACATTAGCGATCTCTAAAGCAGTGGGTATCTGAAGAGCCGAAAAAAAAGTGGGAGTACTGTGTCTATACTTTTGGGACATTACCCTTGATGCCTGACTTTTATGACTAAACCACTGACTAACTGAAGGAAATACTGAGCGCTTGCAATACAATGAAGTCTATATTTCATTTATGCATCACAAGCCTACAGAATTTCCCAAGTGTTAAAAGAGCAGTTAAATAGTGGTCTGTTCTCTCAAAAAGCAGCCAAAAAGCTGTTCAAATGTCTCATATGTTACATAACAATTCTTCTGGATCAATACAATTATATTAGGTAATATAATATATAAGGTAATATAAATTTTACTTAAGTAAATACTTGAGTTTGTCATAAGAGTCTTGATGGACTGTGCCCTTTAAATACATCTTATTCGCATAATGTCTCTCTTTCTCTCTCTCACACATACGTAAGAGTACATGTTGGGAATGGCCTGCTAAACATCTTCTCACACATTCTCCTGATTGAGACCAAACCCTGTTACACACAAGATGAAATCTGCTGCCATTGGTTTCTTGAGGTATGCTGGTTAATGGAACTGCACATGGGTATATTTAAAGAACTGCTCAATCTAAATAAAGCCTGGCTGGGCTAAATTTAAGAACACAGAGGCGTGTAGACCAAGCTTAACACAGAAGATAAATGGTGAAATGTAAATGTAGGTTTTCGGTCTCTCCCGTTCTATTCACAGGCTCTGTAATTACAAAGTCTATGGACAGGCTAGGCTGTAATTTAGAGCAGCTGCTTCTTTAGACAAAGACTAATGTACTTGCAAAGTCAATGAAAATGTAGAACCCTGTTCCATCAAAAACCTGGAAATGAGAAAGGAGCAGGAAATATCGCAAGCCAGATCTGAACTAGTGTTACCCAAGTAAGCCTGGATGACTGTGTAGGAGTGCTGACCATAAACTTTAATCTGATTCTCACAAAATCACAATCAGGCCCATGTCTCAAAACTACATTTATCATCAATATATGCCACTGTGATCACTTTAAACTGGCTGTTCTTGATCACGGCCAGATCACGTGAAAAGTTCCTGTCCACAAACAATGACATTTGTGCATAAACAGAGATATAAAACAATTGTGTTGACAGTGTTGTTTTGACCATCTGTCTCACTTATGAATAAATTCCTCTACAAAATGTTTAATCATAATGGATTTAGGTCAATTAAAATCTAAAACTCTCGAGATTTCAAGTAGTGGGTCTTGCATTAGAATCATTAGCATGAAAAACACTTAGAGAGCGTGCTCATTTTAAAAGTAAAATAAGTGCATGCGTGTTTTTATAAATATCCCTACATTCATGCGGTCAGACTGGGCTGACGTTGGTGAGACTGAGGTGGCATAACATCTGCCTAGGAGCTGTGCGTGGTCAGAGGAGAAACCCAGAGAGGTGTTCAGGGGGTCAGCCAGTTGTCGGACGTCCTCCAGATCTCTGGAAAAAGCTAGGAAATGGTTGAAGCCTCTGTGGAGCCCTTAAACCAGGATCCAGTCAAGGCTAAATATGAAGTGGAATGTGCTCAGGTGATCATGTGGGGATGTTTTAAGAGCTTAGTGGTATTTCTATCATAACGTTAAAGAAAACACAAGCTTGCTTGGAGGATTTGGTCACTGCAAATCATTATATGAGAGAAGTCTAAAGATATAACTGTTAGAGTACCAAGGCAAGGCAGAACTAACAGTTTAAAGGCTAAACTTGCAGGCACTTTAGAGTACAAGAAATAAAGAGAGAGATATAAGAAGAGGGAGAAAAGGAGGACATACAATCCGCAGCCGTTGGCTACAACAGAATCGCTTGAGCCAGACCATCTGCTATAGATTATAACAATTCATCTGAGAAAGCATGAGAGAGGGAGGGGAAATAAAGAGAGGGGGACGTCAGACCAACTCAAAGACACATTCGAGGGAAAAACTGAGTGAGTGAGCCAATGAATGAGAAGCTGAGTGATAGAGTGAATCTATGACTGAGTGCTTGAATAGATGAGTGGCTAATCAGTCAGGGATTGATTAAGTAGGTGAATAAAGGTGAGACTGAATCAAGGAATCAGCGAGTAAATCAATGAGTGAGCAAAAGAGTGATTTCCACAAGCAGCACAGCTGTTTTAAACATTTATAATAATAATAATACATTACACTGATAATAATAATGTTTCTTGAGCACCAAGCAAGCTAATAGCTAGAATAGTATCTGAAGGACACCTTGGCAATTTAATCGCCATTGGCTAGTAAATATTTTAGTCTCTAAATAAAACCAAGTTTTTTTTGGAGGTAATGTGTAATGTAATAATGTTAAAACTAATTTTATTCAATTGGTATCAGAAAAAAGTATCGTTCAGGAACCGATATCAGAGTCAAGGATCTGTATCGATATGGGACATTTTTTTTAACAACACCGAGCCCTATTGCAGAGTAGCTGAAAAGAGTCATAAGTTAGTATTAAATATTGTGTGAGTGAGGTAGTGTGGGAGCAGACTCTTAAGTGAGTGAGTTCAGACAGGAAGTGGGTGTGCGAGTTATAAAAAGTGTCTGGTGGTGAGCACTACTCATTATTGTACCTTTAAAAAAACAAACTGTACTATGTAGAAAACAAAAGTCCTTGGTCATCAATCAAAATGTGTGTCAGACTTGGTGAGATTTTTTACAAGTTGTAATGTCTGTGTGAATCTGTGAACATATTTGAACCACAGCGGAAATATTTTCTAGACAAAAAACTGCTTGCGGTTCTGTAATTGACCCATAAACGTCTTTACTGGACACAAAACCACATTCACATGAACACAGCACAATGGATGATTACATTAATCCCGTCCAGGCTGCTTCATATACACAACGGATTTGGAAGTTCGTTGTATTACAATGAATAAACAGCCTCTAGTAACGTCTTTGGTTAGCGTAAACATATGAGTGCAAGCACACGCTCACAGGTAGCGCAACAGACGTGCGCTCACACTCAGTATGTGTGGCGTCTCTGTTTCGTGTCCGCTCCACTCAAGCTTTATTAGGTTGTAAAGGCAGCGAGAGTTTGTCAGAAATCTTTTTTTAATCCTCTTGATTTCGACACTGAGAATCACCAGAATTCCTCATGAAATCACTCTTTCCATTTGTTCACCTCGTGCCATGTGATCCAGCAGTGAGAGGCCGGACAGGTGAGGAGTGGAGAGGGAAGAAAAGGAGAAGAGAGATGAGGTAATGAGGTAATTGCTTGATTGTTGCTGTCTTTATAGTTTAGTGATAGTTTTAATATTTTAGTGGCAGCGCTTTAAAGTGTAAAACACATTGAGATACTATTTTGAGGGAAGTTGCATCTAAGACCCCGTCCATACAGAGACACTTTTAGCTGTATATGCATAAATTTTGTATCGTATAGGTGTTTTGTCCACACGGATCTGGCATTTAGGGAGAATGAAACCGATATTTTTTTAAACCGTGTCCCAAAGTGGATAAATCTCAAAACGCCCCCCCACGTCTTCTCCGTTTTTAGTGTATCTCTGTGGCAGAACTACAGTGCCACATACTGGTCTGGCATATATACTACATCGTTTTGTGTCGGTTTTGTGGTTTTGTGTGGACACAGATATTTCTTGAGATGAGGAGGAAAAAAAAGATTGGATAGGGAAATCTCTGGCTTTGTGGATGTAGCCTAAATTAATCTCTTTTAAATTTACGAACTTACTACAAGTTGGTTGTTAAACAATTAGCGTTACCAGGTCCATTGCCAGACAACAAGCTATAGCCATCAAAGCACCTGTTTTACAACAAATCCAGTGCCTTGAACCATAAACTAGCATTAAATCAATAATTGTCTAACTTAATTAATGGCTGCATTAAGGGTTCATATGAAGAGTTCAGATGCAAAAGCCTCTAAATGCCATCTGAAATTTTCATCTGAAATTAGGAATTTTTTCAGGCTCCTATATTTATGTTCAGTTATTTCACTTTAATAGCCTGGAAAAGGACCTGCACATTGCCATTAAAGTAAAATGACTCAACCTAAGCATAGGCGCTTGATAAAAATCCTAATTTTAGATGAAAATTTCAGATGGCATTTAGAGGTTTTTGCATCTGAACTCTTCATATATACTCTTAAACATTTGATAATTTTTTTTATCAAATAAATGCAGCCACGGTGAGCAAAGAATCTTTTTTTTTGTTTTAGAAGTATTTATAAGAAGAAACAAATTAAAATTAAATAAATGTACAGACCCCAAATTGCATGTTAGTGTTTACTGCAAAAGGAATGCAACTGAACAGTGTCTGTTGGACATGATTAAATGAATTATAAAGGGATTCCTTTAGTCCAAACAGTTGATGAAACTTCCCCTTGATCAGTTGAAAATATGTAGTGTAGTTCTACAGTGTAGTTCAAAGGCAACAAACCAACACAAGTCTTGCTCTGATCAGAGGAGAATTTACCGAGAAGCAGCGGGACCCTCGAAAGAAAAAAAAAAACACACAGACAACTTATAATCAATTCTCTAATGTTTAACCATTGTTGAATCATTCTACCTAACAAGACATTGGCTAAAACATGACACAGAGACCATTAACTTGAACAGTCTTATCACTGTAATCCATCACAGATGCAGTGACAGATTATTGATCTGATGATTCAGCTCACACACATTAGCCATGAAACACTAGCCTGACACTAATGCCTCTGTGCTGGACAGTCCCACACACAGGAAGCCTGTGTCCCAGGATTAATTAGACCATCACTCAAACTATGACTAAAGGAAATGAAATAATATGTAGCAGGGACATGCAAAAAACAATGGAAGTCAATGGCTACTGTCAACTGTTTGGTTACCAACCTTTGTTCAAAATATCTTCTTTTGTGTTCAGCAGAGGAATGGAAGTCATAAAAGGTTTGGAACAAGCTGGAGAGGGGGAGTAAATGATGACAAATATTTGGGTGAACTACCCCTTTAAGCATGTTTCTGGATTTACTCTTTTAGCAGGCTTCTTTCATTAAGCATAATGGTCTTTGTACAGAGACACATTTCCATCAACAAACATCACAGAAATAAACATCTCTCCCAAAACCATAAAAAGCCAGCAAAACAAACGTTAGTCTCTATAGTTACATTCATGCCAGCATGGTTTTGATTTGGAAGGCTCTAAGAATGCTTTAAAAAGAAACTCCTGCTCATAAAAAAAATAAAAAATATTTGAGGGAATTACACAGTATATGAGTTTCTTGTTTATTTAAAGAAAAAGTCATTGTTTAGCAGGGTTATTATGACAGACTGCAAAGGTTAGCAAATTTAATGTAATGGTCAAGTGCATAGTGAGCTGTCAAATGTGGGTTAGCTGATGAATAACGTGTGTAACGTGGTGTGTGAAATCCAATGCTACGGTGAACTCTAGCTGTTTTTTTTTTCTACAGCAAATACTCTCTAAAAAAAACATGCTGTATTGGTTAACTTGTCTACATGCCATCTGTATCCATTTTTGATGGGTTTCCCATGGAAATTTGGCAGACAGATACATTCTCGACTGAGTCGTAGCATCTGCGCACACACGCCAAATAAGCTCCTTGTTAAACCAAATCATCTTTCCCTCCTCAAAAGACCTCAAAGCTTAAGGTTCCAGCGTTCAGAACCACTTTTCTTTTGGCGCAAAGCTCTCAATGTTTCAGAGCTAAAAAAAAAAAAAAACAAGGGATGATGCAAACCAAAATGGATTTCCATGGTTAGTCCTGGCAGTTCTGAACTCTGGGGTTCTTGAGTAACACGGCTCACCGAAAGACAAAACCACAAACACAGCAGCAAAAAAAAAGTGGTCTTTGAAAGTTTTCCTCCAACATATTAAGAAGCATTTGTGTTCCATTTAAGAAATATAAAAGGATGATTCTGTTTAGACAAAAGGCTCAGAAGAAATCTATGTATCCATCAAACTTCAATGTTCGGGATACACCGTCACAGAAGACCTGATATGTGTGGGGATACATTAGAAATCTCTAGTTTACCAAAAAATGAAAACAGTCATGAATTACTTACCCTTAAGTCATTCCAAACCCATATGACCTTTGTTCATATTTGGAACACAAATTAAGATGGAGAGCTTTCTGACCCTGCAGCAACACAAATGACACGTTCAAGGCCCAGAAAGGTATTAAGTACTAGGATATGACAGCATACATCTTGTTCATTCATTGTGTAGCGGCCCGCTGATTATTCTTATTCACATTATTGGCTAATATTACTGGTATAAATACTTGTTTATGTTAATGGATTTAAAAATATATTTTCGGCCTGCCAGCATGTCAGTGAATTTAAACTAATGCTTGCATTTAGAGTATAGGTGTGTGTATGTGTGTGTGTTATTTGAAGTGCCACTAATGTTATTTTATTTAATTTTTTTCCCTGTGTTATCGACTTGGTATCGAGTATTGTGTATTTTTTCAGTGGTATCGGTACAGAGTACAACATTTTTGGTTTTGTGACATCGATAGTAAGGACATTGTTAAAATAGTCCATGTGACAATGACACCTGGGGTACGGTTGACCACTGGTGTCATTTAAGGACCATTTAAATCATGTCCTTACTACCTGTCTGGGCCTTGAATGTGGTAGTTGCATTGCTGTCTATACAGCATCAGAGACCTCTCAGATTTCATCTAAAATATCTTAATTTGTTTTTGAAGAAAAACAAAGGTCTGCAGGTTTGGAATGACATGAAGGTAAATAATTAATGACAGAATTTTCATTTTTGGGTGAACTATCCCTTAAAATTATGGCTAAAATATTGAGACAGGTATGACTACAAAAAGTCAAAAACATTTATTATTTTCTGTTGTTCATATCTTCTCTTCTTGGGAAATGTACTTTCAGCAACCGGCTTGTTGCTGAATCTGCCAGGCCAGATTGGGTCATAAATATGAATTTATTATGTTAATTACATACACTGATTTGCTAAAGGCCAGATGTTGGTTGATGAGTGTGAGTGCATTTGTTCAGCTCACTGCTAAATGAAATGGTTGGTAGAATTTTCTGCTTGATCCTAAAGCAATTATTTTGCACTATTTTTCTTGGCACCTTCGTCAAACAAAATACAATTCTTTAAATATAATAATTTGCCAAACATACTAAATACACACAATCGCACACAAGCACCCACACTCCTGACTGAAAGCCAAAATCAACAAAATGAGGTGAGGATTGCTGTTCTCCTACCAGCTGATGCGTGAGGACGATCCGGATCAGCGGCTCAGTGGAAAGGTTGAATGACAGCGCAGGAGACGGTTCCACCTTCAGAGAAATAAGATGACTG
The DNA here is from genome assembly GCF_023724105.1 of Carassius gibelio. Classification (NCBI taxonomy): domain Eukaryota; kingdom Metazoa; phylum Chordata; class Actinopteri; order Cypriniformes; family Cyprinidae; genus Carassius; species Carassius gibelio. Next base: position 18,759,017 of record NC_068403.1, on the reverse strand, counting down.
GCCATCTGGATCTTATGATCTTTAAAATCCACTGCCTCATTTATCCTGCAGAGATGGACAGTCAGTTATTGTCTACCCTTCAACTACTGTACAAACTCTACATAATGAGCAAAGAAACGTATGCTAATGACAGCTATCTGCAAAAGAAACAAGTAATGGAAAAATTAAGATCACAATAATCATATCAAAACAGAAATAGAGAAAGATTGTGATTTTGTTTCTATAGAAAATTTCACTAAATGAGGTAATTACTGACAGTTACATTTCTCAATAAAATTGCCTGTTTTTGCTTTGCCAATGAAAACAGTTTTAAACTAAGTCACAGCAGAATCAACTGTTGAGCATCTCAGAGCAACAGTAGTGGCGTTTGTTTTGTTCCTGCGTTAATCAATGTTTCTAAATGCATCTGTTGAGCTAATGACTCAGTGACTCACTTACTTGTTTCCTTAATGAATGAATCATGGTTTTTAAGTCAAATTTATTTTTATAGCGCTTTATACAATAGAGATTGTTTCTAAGCAGCGGTAATACTCTTTCCACATACTGTTTTTCACCTACTATATTTAGGGTAATTGAGCAATCTCAGATGTGTTCACTCACTCATTTCCTTGCTAAATGAAAGCAGTGTTTTTGAACAAATCAGATGAATGAATGATTCACTGACTCACTTATAAAGACAGTCTCTTGTCACCACCTACTTTATAAAGACACACCAAAAATGCACAAACTGACAGTCTGTCTGGGACACTATATAGTTGACAGCACATATAACATTTGTATTTACTTAATTTTGGGTTCTCATTAATGTTTAAATGTCAACAAGAATTTACCCTGCATCATCTCTCATCCCTGCATCTGGTGGCCAGTTCAGTTACATAAAAAAGGCCAGCTGAGTTCCAGTGCTGTGCCAAAAAAAAATTAAATGAGATAAGTACTGATCATGGCCGTGTTAAGATTGAAAGAGAGTGTTATCAGCCAACTTAATGGCTGGGAGTATCAGACGCAGAGGCTCAGATGAGAGAGAACCAGAGTGATAAAGACATGCTCGCAAGAACATGATGTACAACAGGAAACACACTCACACACACACACACACACACACACACACTTTACCTTGTTTGTAGAGGGCTGATTTTTTTGTAGTAGTTGTGCATTTTGTGGTAGAAAAGTCCCACAATCGTGGTCTGAGCTGCAGGGGAAACATACATAAGTATTAACATTTGATCACACAGATGCATGTGTGTTTCGAAGAATGTGTTGGGCTACCGTTGAAATGCACAGAGAGGATAGACTCATTATCACAGACACTGCATGTACTCCTCTCACTGCACCTCTAATGGGAAAGATGTGTGTTCACACACACACACACACACAAACACACACACACACGCAAGTAGAGAGCGATGTGGGACCACCACTGGCGTAAGAGAGAAATGTTAACTCTACTTAACATTTTTTTTAACCATTAAATGAAAAACACACAGGGCCATTTGCCTTTGAGTTCAACTCTAGTATTCACATGAAAACACAATAATTGTTATCATAATTTGACTGAAGAATTTGTGTAAATAACCTTAATAACAGTAAAATAAAGTTGTGGACCATTGGAAATGGAAATATCATTTCATCAGGGTCTGAATTAGAGCCGCAAAATAAATAGTATTAATAACTTACATTATGATCGGGATCAAAGTATCATTTTTAGTATAAAAAAAGAGCAAGCAATTGTCCCACACAAAATAAATATTTATAATTAAAATATTATTTAAATCAACGTAATTTTTGTTTTGCTTTCAATAAATTTATCATGTGCTTTTCAGATTTTCTTTTTTTTTTCCATTTATCTATATTTATATTTTGTAAGTTATCTTCAACTAGTTTTTTATTTTTTTATTTCAATTCTAGTTTTAGTAATTTATAATAGAATTGTTTTGTTACTTTTTTAAGTTTTTCATCTAATATTAATATTTTGTTTCAGCTTCATTTGAACAACCAAAATAATTTTTTTGTGGTTTTAGTTCAAGTTAACAACAACATCAAAACAATGATTTTTTAAATCTGCTCTTGAAAAAAAAAACCTTGTTTGCAAAAAAAAAAAAAAAATGCTTGTTTGCACTTTTGGCTAGTGTGAAACATGCTGAGAACTGTTGTAACTTATTAGCGTTTTTACAGGTGTTAATGGACCGAATATGCAAGCTCACTGTGTCCCAACTAACTCCTCTGAGTTGGGCTTCAGATGAACTCTGGGCCAATAACCTCACAAACCAATGGGCAAAATCTCTCTACAAATGTTTTTATTAAGACTAAAAGAAACTTGGCCCAGCGGAAATACAAAGTGTTTCAATGCGTTCCTTCTCTTGTGGTCTTTAATTGGCGTATAAAAGCTCTGCTAGGTTCTGTTAATGAAGTGTACCATACGTCCGTCTGTACAGGAGAAGTGGTTCAGTGGCACATTAATGCCAGCGCTAGCGTTTATGTGCCATTTCTGATAATAGAGCTTTAATAGAATATTAAAACTGTTTATAATGAACAGAGCGGGGCTCAGATGCAGCACTGTGCCAGAGGAGCTGAGGGGAGCTGACCCCAAAACGCTGTCAAACAAACAAAACGTTTAATGCCCTCATAATTACCGCCACCACATGGGAAACATTGCAACACTCACTCTTCAACGATTGCTCGCATTTACACATAAAAAAGACGGCAAATGCAAACACTTTCTCTGTTTTTAATGAAACTCTCCTTGCGGGGCTTGTGTGATTGGCAGTTTTCATCAGAGAGCAGCAGGAAGTCATCAGAGTTGATTGCATTGTTCTCTTGAGCCATAAACAACAAATAAACAGACAACAAATAAATGTCCTTCATCCTCCTCTTATGAAAACAATGTGTTCTTTCACCCCAGCCTGAGGTGTCCAAGAGCAATGAGAAGTGTGCGCGCACGTTTACTCATAATCATAGTTTAAACTGGGTAGGAATGATTCAGAACAACAACCTTCTGTTCAAAAAAGAAAATATGATTGGCAGTTTGTTTAGCAATCCATCCAATTTCATATGTCTATGCTACAGTCCAGGTTTTGTTTGTTCCATTAGGCACATTATGGTTAAATTGTGGTTAAAAGAGTGGAAAAGCATTAAAGTTTGCTACTTTAAGCAAGATTTATCCCATTAGCTAGTGGCGGATGGCATAGGCGCACTGTTCGTCACAGGAAAACCTTCACTCTGGTACAGTGAAATCACCAATTAAAATAGGGCTGCACGATTATGACAAATATCGTAATTGTCGATTATTCCCTTGAAATTGTAATTGCGATTATAAATCACGATTATCACAATTTACATTGAATGATGTTTATACCATTGTTTAATGCAACTGTACGGAGTATTTTAACATAAAAATAAACAAGCTGAAAACACACAAAAAAAAGTACAAATATGAATGGTTTTATAATGTTATACTAAAACTAAAAAAATGGAAAAACCCTTAAGATAGCATGTAGAAAAAAAGAAAGGATATCTAAAGCATGCAGAATAACACAACTGAACTTTGAATGATTCATTGCCACTTAGAACGATTGAACAATATGGCATCCATAATTAATATCGTGATTAGAAATTTGATTAATTGTGCAGTCTTAGATCTTGGGTCTAATTTATAAACATTGCATATGCACAAAATGGTCTCCGGTTTGAATAGGACCAGTGATAATAGTTTACTGTACAACCTCATCTGCACGGAGGTGTTGATGTCACGTGAAGGCATCTCTTTCAACATTCAGAAAAATACCACTGTATTTGAAGGAAAAAACTTGAAGAAAACTGTAAGATTTGCATGTTTCCTTTTTAAAATGCTGTCATGTGCCGGGTCATACAATTGTATTTACACTGCAATACATATAGGCCTATCTGTTTCCACTAAAATGTTCATCTTATCAGCAAAACTGCATACATTTAATTTGATTTGAATTGTTTAAAACAAGTGAAATACTATTTGGCCAGTGTAAAAGAATGAGATCAACTATTTTCAGCAGTTTTGTTTTTATGGATATTGTTTCATATTTTTATTATAAAATATAACAAGGATACTGGATCATTTTTAGAAATAAAAATAAATATGGTTGGCAGAAATAGCATTGTCATCTGTAGGTTAGTGCACAGATTCTGGCGTACACAGGGTTTAATAAATCTGAAAACTTTTGTTTGCATGCGAAATCTAGCTTTTATGCATTACACTTTTAGGAAGAAATCAACTGTGAGTTTTATAAATGAGACCCCTGGATCAATGCCAGATTTTAGGGTTACTCACACTGCATTGTGAGGGCCTCTCCTGGTACTGAGATGTAACTCTTCCCTTGTGTTGGAAACCGGTAGCTTTGCAGATTGTAGTTCTGAGGGATCTTCATCAGAGAGTAATCTAGACACAATAAAAAAGATGAGTCACTGTTCAAAGTAAGTATACTGGTGTTTTGATATTGCATCACTTCCAAGAAAGTCAAAAGGACCGGCATTTTGGTACCAAGTCGGTGGTACTGAGTACTGAATGCATTTGGAAAGAAACCTTGATACAAAATCACACATATATTACTCGGGGACAAGTGGCTACATGTGTGCACATTTTGGTGCAATTATTTGTGAGGTTTAATGTAAACACAGTCAACACTGTATATTAGCTCTGTTTGTTTGTCATTTGCAACTTATTTTTATTACAGACCGTTTACATGTTCTGAATAATTGTCTGATTAATTTGAAACTATTATTACATAATTGAAAAAAATACTTAGAAGCTATTGCATTGTTTATCAAAATGACAGCAAAGACATTTATACTATTAAATGATTTCAATTAGAAAAAAAAATTGCTTCAAATAATCGTAAAATAATGTATGATGGTTCCCCCAAAAAATATTAAGCACAGATTTTTTTCACAATATATTACATAATATTTTTACTGTATTTTTAACCAAATATAAGAGGTGAATAGTTTAACTTAAAATAAAGGATAAACAGCATATTCACTTTTCTAGTGATGTAAAACTGACACAGAGAATTGTGAAATTATCTGTAAACTACTGGTACAGTATACGCTATAAAAAGTTGGTATCGCGCTAAAGCTATTGCAGGGCACCATCCAAAAAATATTATGGGAACATCATCTCTTGTTCTGTTTTTTCATCTGAGATTTTGCGATTATTTATGCTTCATTCACTGACTATAACATTAAAGTTTAATAATATCTCACACAACACAAAAAGTTTTCTCCAGCGACCTCTGCTTCTCACACACAGTCGTATCATAGCAAAAGGAGGATCAGAGACAGAGTTGACTCTAAAGTGTGCAATCTCAGAGGGGCTGATTCAGAATCGAGACTTCAGCAAGACTCATCATTTTGAATCTGAGCAGAGCCCTCAAATTCCTTAACTGTGGCCTAATTGTACATTGTCACGCACACCCTGTATGCTGCATTCGTGCATATGGAGTAGGTAGACATCCCCCTGTGAGCATACTTGGACATACTCCACATACTTCAAGCCAGTCATGTATGTACAGGAAGGGGAGGAAGTATGAATTTCTAAGAACAGATATTCTTGAAATGGAAGCTTGAAGAAGTGTTTTGGAGTGTGTACTGACCCGCTACGGAGCTCTTGCCCCTTAAGGCCAGTGGAGCCTCTGCATCTGGGTCAGACCGAAGCTTGGAGGCCATATGCACCATCACTTTATCCACCGTTTCCACCAGCCCATTGACCACTGGACTCCACTGTTTACCATGACAGAAGACAAGTCCAAAGTATATTACGGCTCATTGAGGTTACACAAATAAGAACCAGATGATTCTTTCAGCTACTAATAAGTGTGTAGTACCTTTAACTCCGTTTAACACATTTTAGCATGTTTGAATTCACTTTCAGTTCTAGACATTTTCTCTCAAAGGAGAGGATGAAATGCGGAAAAAGTCTGCAGATTCATCTGGACCTACTTATGAATGAAAGAACTGATAGAATCTTTATATCTTTCCAATCATCAATCTATCCATTAAACGTACCTCATCATTTTCTCTCCAGTCGCTGGCAGTTATGACCTCATCCACGCTCTTTAGTAGAGACTAAACATGCAGGGCAGAATAAAGCATAGTTAAAAAAAAAACGTATGTGTGTGCAAGTCTAGAAGAAACAGGAAATATGCTTCTATATATATTTTTGAACCCACTGTAATTTACAATACTGTTCAAAAGTTTGGAGTCAGTAAGATCTTTTTTTATTTGTTTGTATGAATTCACAGTATTTGATTAAAAACATAGTAAAAACAGTAATATTACAAAATATTATTCCAATTTGTTGTAATATACTGTACATTCACATGTCATTTATTTTTATGATGCAAAATCGAACTTTTAGCAGCCATTACTTAATCTTTAATTGTCACATGATTTTTCAGAAATCATTCTAAGTTGATTTGCAGCTCAAGAAACGTTTTATCATCAGTGCTGAAAACATTGATGCTGAAATGCTACAATTCATTTTTTTAGATTTTTTTTTTCATGAACAAAGTTCTAAAGAACAGCATTTATTTAAAATAGCATTTTAAAAATGTATTTTCTATCACTACTACTGGATTAAATTTCTCCATGCTAAAAATTATTTCTTTCATTAAAAAAATAAAAAAATAAATTTGAATGGGAGTTTATCTTAAAAAAATTCTGTAGTGTATTTTTATAAGTTAATACAATATTTCAATGACAAATGATAGACGAATGATAAAAGCATAATCATTTGATTGAAATATGGATTGAAAAGGTAACATTAAATTGTCCTGAAGATGTTCCAAAGAGTTTGTGCTTCAATAGAAGCATGCCTGTCTGAAAAAATAATCATACAATTAATTTATTTCACCTGTTTCACCTGTTGCAGATTCTGAAATATTTAGTTTCTTATACCTCAAAGTACCTTTATAATTTCCAAAACCTTTAAACTTCCTATCTTTACCTGTGTTAGATTGTTGGCTGTTTCCTGAGGTATAGTCTTGTTTGGAAGGTTAAATGATAGAGACTGAAGGAGGTCTTGCGTTTGTAACCGCATGGGGTCCTGAAGTCTCTGAACTTCCTCTGTCAGGTTTGTGGAGGCAGGTCGGGGCATCTCTGTGGTTCTCTGTACCACACCCAAAAAAAGTGGATATGTGTCAACCACACTCCATAAAATTAAGCACGATCACATGTAATGGCTCTGTGGCTTGGACTTGACGTTAAAAATGTAAAGGCGTTCTTTTGGTTTCCCGTAATTTAATAGAATCATTTCAACAACAAGCATCAGAACAGCTGGCACTTACAGTTCAGCTGAAATTATTTAATTAAATCTCATTCTCATGGGACTTGTGAATGTCAATGTCAACAGCAAAGCTGAATGCCAGTCTTACTTGAACTTTCCAAAGAAAGAAAGCTACAAACTAGTTGTTTAAAGTTTTATTTTTCATCGATACCCTATAAGAGGCCATAACGGAATATCTTCTCTTCTACTTGACCTCCTTACTCAATAAGGGCCAGTGTTGTCATTTGTGCGAATGCTCAATCTCTTCTTTCCATTTCCTCAGAGTCTGGGGGGAAACAATAGTTCCAAAAGAGCTGAATTTGTTTTTGTTTACAGCTTCGGCCGCCACCTCATTTCCTGCTGTGCTCTTGCACATCTGCCAAGGGTGTGTGCGTCTATACGCACACGGATGTTCCCAGAGCAACGTCTGCATCGGCTTCATGACACCTAATCATCCAAGGGTGTGTGAGGGAGGCCCTGTTGTGTGTTTGTGTGTGAGTGTATGTGTTTGTATGCATTCGTCCAATCCATTTAATTACTGTGCAGAGAAGAATCTGAGCAGACAGACTGAGGGCCTGTAAAGCCTTTAGAGAATATGTCAGTGTCTTGAATGGCCAATTTAATTTACAAGCATTCAGATGAAGTCAACAGAATGAGTGTACTACTCTCGGTGACGGCTGCTCTCCATATGATCACATTTACACCACAGATCTTAAAGGTGTGCGGTTATTTCAGTAAATGTCAACAGGTTTAATACTTTCCCGTATCCCAGCTCAATATGTTTTGAACTTCATGATACAATTGACAAAAACAGGACAAAATAACCAAAACAGTTAAATGAAAAACAAATAATAAAACTATAATCTAATTCAAAATATTAGCAAAAAACCATGATATGTGTAAATTATACTAAATAAGACTGGCTCTGGAACCTGTATATATATATATATATATATATATATATACATAAGCAGACAGTAATGGCATATAAATAAATCACATAAGTAACCTTCAAGGGTTTGAAGTGCATTTTGGTGGATTTGTAGTTGTTATTTTGCTTAAATAAACTCCAAAAACAGACTTCACTGCAGTTAATCTAGTCAGGCTGGGACGGTTTTGATTAAGGCTGATGAGTGAGAAATCCCACCTTGTACTTGTGGTCATGTCTGTGAACTCAGTTAATCAAACTAACAGAAACCAAAGACAAACATGTTTTGTAATTAGAGACTGAAGCTAGACAGGTTAGTGCCTACCCTCATTACAGATGTGTTTGCATTTAGGTACAATAGTCAAACAAAATGACTGCACTAAAAGAAAGTTTCAGTGTTTTTTTGGGAATATTCTAATGAGTGCTCCCGCCATGTGAAATCTCTTAGATAACACTGGAATTCGGATGTGATAATATGTGATGAAGTTGTACTTCTGCTGTTATCTTTCTACACTTCTCTGGTCTGGGAGACTACAGTCCTGACTCCTGACTCACAGAAACAGATTCAGAAAGAGCAACGGGTGACCTCAGGTCAGAAGAATTTACCTTTAACTGAGTATCTGTTGCAGCAGTGACACTGATGGATACTTCGGTGGGAAAGGTGGACATCACATTCTCACCTGTGGTGACAAAAATAAATGAAATATGAATAGAATTAATATTTATACAATTTAAAAATCTTTTTTTTTATATAAAAATTGTCATTTATATAAAAAAAATATATATTATAAATAAATAAGAATAATTAAATAGGTATACGTTGAAAAAAAGGCATAATAGGATAACTGAAAGAACTGAATGTTGTAATAATATGACATGCACAGAAGCCATGATCTAAAGAGCTCTGAACAAGTACTCTTCACCTCACGGAACAAACAGTTCGCACCTGCTGGAAAGCCACATGTTGGTTGCAGTGAAGCTGGTTTATAGGGCCCCTGGCAAAGCAGCTCACTAATGACTCTGTACTATGCCCCTCATTAGAGCCTATTACAACTGGACGTGTGCAAAACAACAGTTGATTTTCTCTTTTTCAACAACAACATGTTTTTTTTATCATCAACAAAAGGTCTTTATCCCTAACAGGGGCTAACAATCAGCACTGTGAGAGGATATATTTCAGTTTCTAAAGTGGTGGCCAAAACCTCCTCCAGAGTGCCAACATCAACCTACATAATCACTATCATCCCTCTTTAAAAGAGTCATGGATCCATATTTGTTAAAGTGCCAGTATGGATGTTTTAGGAAATAAATTGTTGTTTAGTTTAGCTGCTCCATAAAAGTTAAAATAATCCACTTGAGAAACAAAATTGTTGAGATATAAATGTATTTGAAAATTAAGGTAATGGAGATGGTATTGAATTTAAGCATGGTTTTACATTTCACATTCATGCAGATGCTTTTATTATACTGGAGCCAATATTTTTATTTTTGGATATTACTGTTCGAGAAACACACACAAATTTTTTTTTTTGTCAATTTTACTTCTCCAGTAAATATATCTTGTCTTAGGGATGTTTAAATATATATATATATATATATATATATATATATATATATATATATTTACTGGAAAACAGACACAAATAATGAAAATGAATCACTCTGGGTTTGACCTTCCAGATGACCAGTTCACTATTGGACTTAATGTAATTTTCTTTTATTAGTTTTGGAAGAAAATATAATCTTCTTCATATGGTAATGGAAAGGCATGACTTCAAGCGTTTTGTGCTGTCTAGTCTAAAAGGTCAAGGTTTGTCGAATTAGCATGGACCTGCTAGCCCATGCTGGCAGATTCTGTAACTACACCATTATGTGGGAATTTGCCAAATGGCACTGAAATGAATGTGAATGCTAACGGATAGTTTTCTCCAGGTGTTAAAGACCCCATTGGCCTGCTCTCTGATACTGATGAAGATGGAAACCATTTGTAGCTCTATTGGAGCTTAAATTTGTCTTTGCCACACTGAAGACATCTTGCCTGCAAGAAACTTCAACCAGCTGGCCAAATGAGGCTCCAAACACTTGAAGTTTAAAAGGAAAACAAAACCCTGATATAAAACTCGTCCCGCTGCCACATACATATAAGGTAAAGATATGCGCAGTTGTGACCAAAGCCAAAAAACTGCCTTCGAGGACACATACAAACATATAATGGCATTTCAACAGTGCGTTTCAATGTGGTTTGTTTGAGGACTGGTGGAATGTGGACCAGTGTCTCAAAAAGGAAATTGTCTTCAAATGCTTCTTCCTCTCTATAATAATACCCCCTCAGGGTAATAACTCCAATAATGGCAAAAAAAACCAAAGCTGCGCCATTGCAGATGTTTCTTATCCATACAGTCAACAAAAAAAAAAAAAAAAAAGAATGATCTGAAATTCAACTTTTAGCCATGATCTTCGCCAATGGGGTATTAATCTAGATGATGTATCATTCAAAAGTTTGGAATTGGAAAGCTTTTTTTGTTTCTTTCTTTTTGAAAGTGTTTTTGAAAGTTATTTCTTAAGCTCACCAAGACTTTACTTGTATTTGCATTTATTTGATCAAATATACAGTAAAACAGTAAACCTGTAGAATATAATTACAATAAAAAAGGCTTTCTATTTTTATACATATTTTATAGTGTATTTATTATAATAAGAGCAACCCATTACTTCAGTCTTCAGTGATACATTATCCTTCAGAAATCATTCTAATATGCTGATCTGGAGCTTATTTTTTCAGTATTGACTTTCTGGAGATCATGATGTAAACAAGTTTTTTTTTTTTTTTTTTTTAAAGATTCTTTAATGAATGGAAAAAATACATCTATTTTTCTTTTTTGGCAGCATTATAAGTAATGAATGTTCACTGTTACTTTTGATTAATTTAATGCATCCCTGATAAAAATTTTTTTACTTGCCCCAAATTTTTGAACACACAAAAAAACTATATTTGCAGACTTAAGCCACACTTGAAAATGTTATTAGTTTAGAAAACATCAACTCAAGTGGCATTTATTATATTTTTAAGATATTTACTTCAAAAAGCAGAAGCCCCTCCCTCAGAAATACGCAATGTGCTCTGATTGGTTAGCTAGCCCAGTGTGTTGTGATTGGCTAAACTGCCTCTAGTGTGCGTCTAAACATCCCGCCCCTCACATCATGTGCTCTGGTTGTATTGTAAACAGTGGCATCATCTATATTGCTTATCAGTTTGAGCCCGATTGAGAAGCAGAGGATATTGTTGAAAAGGATCGCACAGAACCTGTGCAAGCACGGCTTTTAATGGTATGTTTTTTTTGTTTGTTGTTGCCTCATAATGTTAGATACGCTGTTATTTGAATTTTTTACTGCTTCTGTTCGCTTTAAATAAACGGTTTTATTTTGATTGAAACTTTAATACAGTACAGCAACCGCACGTATGTCCAACACTTCTCATAGCTATGGGAAAATATATATATTTGGAATGGTTTATTGTTGGAGCTGAGCTGAATGAGAGAGAGAGAGAGATGCAGAGCATGGAAACACGAGGAACAGTATATTAAAAAACGCTGCTTTAGAACATTGATTTTGAAACTTGTGAATCCATTAGAACCACTAGAAGACAGAATTGCAATTCGTATATGAATAGGTTTTCTTGTACATCCTTAAGTTTTCTCTTCCTCTTCTTGAAAGCAGCACAACAAGGCCTCGCCAACTTTGCTGCATGTCCCCAGGGGCGGGTTTATCAGGGTTTGTGAGGTCCCGAACCCAGGAAATAACTCATTGTAGTGCCTGCCGGCCATTTTTGCAGCCATTAGAAAGCCATAATTTTAAAAGACTATATCTCTGTTCACATTGAACTTTCAGCTTCATAACTTTGGAGATATTGTTTATATTCAAACAGCAACATTAAACACTAACTAGTGTTAAAAAAGTGAAATCGCAATCAACCACCTCTTTAATGCAATCATACAGTAAAGCATTGCTTAACTGTTCAATTTTTCAGTGGCATAATTGATCTTGTACTTCAAACGAATAAAGACAGAATTAACCAGGAATATTTAATATACTGAAAAGCATGGGGTGCTACCATCTGCTAAAAGGCAATTTTGGACAAGCAAGAGACACCAAAGATCAAGTGCAGCTAATTTGGAAAGCCCTGACAACAACCGCAATGGCTGACAACTGCAGAGAGGCACATGGTTGGGACAAGTGAAAGCAGCCACAGAGAAAATAAACTAATAAATAAACAAAATGATAATGAGAGCAGATTTGAATCACAATAAGCTCCATAACAACTTACCAATGGCGGCTTTGTAGTACATCAATATATCTTGAGGGGACAAGGCCCTCTCCCAAATCACAAACTCATCGAAGGCCCCTGTGGCATAGTGGTTGTAATTCCCAGTGTTTCCTGTGCCAATAACCAAGTCAGCATAGGGATCGCCGTAGTTTAGAGAAACATTTCCTGTGGGGTCTCCTACACTGAATGTCCCATTAATGTAGACCTTTAACCCCTCCGCTTGGGTCCATGTGAAGAGCACGTGTGTCCAGTAGGGCCCTACATAAAGACAGAGATGAGGAGAAAGCCAGCAAAATAAATTTCAAACAAGCATACAGAGATTTCAAGTTTGGACTGGTTGGAAATAATATTATTTCCAGATCTACTCATAGTTTCTGGGTCCACGAAACACAAGTTGAACAGAAATGAACAGAAACTCAGAGCTGAAGACAGCATGTGGATTGGATTTCATCAGGTTATAATGAAGCCAATAAGACATGGTATACAGAAACTCTGAGCTGAACTGTCAATGGCTCATTTCATCTGTCCAGGGATAAAATAGCACATTGAGCATGTCTCATCTCATCATCCCACTCAGTCAGTACATAATGTTTTAATGTCTTTCTTTTCAAAGAATCGGTTTATGCTTGGGTAATACCCGTTTCAGTCTTATGGACGATACTTGGGGATCTTGTTCATTTTCTGACTTTATCCTAGAGGCCGCATTTATTTGATAAAAATACAGTAATAACAGTAATACTGTGAAATACTATTACAACTTTTTTTCGATTTTAATATAATTTTAAATGTATTCATGTGATTGCAAAGCCATTTCTCCAGTCTTCAGTTTCACATGATCGTTCAAAAAAAAATGATTCAGAATATAAATGTTAATAACACTATAAATGTCTAGTGTTTTTAACTATTTAATGCATTTAATTTCTTCACAGATGTATTGCAAAAATGTATATTATTGACCCCAAACTTTTAAACTGTAGTTTACAATCACTTCCAGATACTAAAGATGTATTCTGGAAATGGCACAAATCCCCAGTTGACTGAAAACTTTTAGATGAAAGAAATTATTATTTTCCTGGGCAGCTGAATGATATGACTTGAGCTTCTTTTTCAGTCGCACTTCCATTTCTTTTCACAGTTCTTTTCACACAAATTTAAATCACTCTTGTCAAGTCTAACAGAGAAAGTTTATTCTGCAGCATATCGACTCAAGTACTTTTGGACATCTGGATGTAATCAATTTAATTATGCACCAAACTACATATTCAAAATATTTACGGTTTGACTGCAAATGTAATTCCAAACCAGAATGTATTTCAAAATGAGGCCATGTGAGCAAAACTTCGAGATCATGGGAAATATTTTTTGGCTTTAAAGATAAGGCAACATACTATGGTTCCCCAAATCAATGAAGCACTTTCCACACCCTGACCTAAAATGTCCCCCACACACTCAAATAATAACTACCTGGAAGATTAATTTGTGCTTTCCATGTCTTGGAGTCTCCTCTTGTGTAGAACTCCACGTATCTTCCGTAAGGGTTAGAGTAGACAGAGAAACCGCTTGAGATGACTTTACCTCCGGATGCAATCGCAAAACGAGAATCTACTTCATTATTTTTCCAGAAGAAGGAGAAAGTTATCCCTGTCCAGGAGTAAGAGTTAAATAAAACTTTAGTGTGCAGAACAATGACACATTTGAGGCTTTGAGACTACTACCTGTACATAATACAGCATACACTACTTTACAGTATTAAGGCCGCGATTTGGTGCTCAAATAATTGCATTTATTCATTTAAAATTATATTTTATTTTATTTCAACAATGTTTTAATAATAATAATATTTAACATACAATATGTAACAAATATATTATAATTTGAAGTACATTTTTTAATTTTTAAATAATAAATAAATAACAAATAAACTTAAACATTTCAGTCTGATTTTCACAATCATCTGGCTACGACCAAAAACCAAGCTCTTTTTCCAATACGTTCTGATATCTAACTTTAAACAAAACCTTCTTTATTAGATCCAGGCAACTTCGTCATAAACAATATTGCAAGTCTTACTTTGGTCAAGCCTTGGAAAATAAATATAAATACAACATATCCTCTGTTTTTGAGAGCAAAGGAATGTGCGCTGATGTGAGCAGATGAACAACAGATGATATCAGCTTTCACGCACAAAGCGCTTGATGTAAGCTGATATATTTGCTCTTGAGAAATATAAACTTAATTTTGAACCGTTAGCCAATATTACGTCATGTATATAACCTGAGCAACACATTACTTAACTGTCATCCATCTGTCATCCATCTATGACCATATAAAGATGTTCATGCACTTCTATAACAATAGAAAAGAGTGTAGAAGGACAATAAAGCTCACCGGCAGGTCCACACAAAGCAGGATCACTTATGCAGGAGTCTTTATAGTTGCCAAAGTGAAGGAAAGTGGCCCCGTTATCACCGTTCAGATAGATGCCCTTATTGACCATTCCTTCTACAATGTCTACATGATGAGAGCGCAACCAACAAGATTATAACACTTGAAATTCATTTCAGAAGGCATTACAGTTCATAATCATCTCATGCACAAACCTACTTCATCATTCTTTCCTTTTTTATCTAACACAGATTGAAACCTGAATATTTTAGGTGGACAATCATTGATAGTTTAACTGGAAAGACAGCTGTTTTATGCTCAACAAAGTCATTTGTTCATGTGATGTATTGACTAGAGACTTTATGAGGAAATCCTAACCTTTCACCCATATAGTAAAAATACGAGTACTCTAAAACAAGAGCAGATCCTGAATTATGAGGATCTGGGGAATTAAAAAGCCCCCACTACAGAAGATTCACCATTGACTTTTTTTTTTTTGTCAATGGTAAGTTGTTCTTCTTTGAAAGCAGTGACTTTGTTCAATAAATCCTCTTTTATTAGACCTAAAAAGCCAGGATCTGTGGATCACAGTGGGAGCCGCAGCACCATCGCACCTCATGAATGGATGAGTTGAGAGA
This sequence comes from Carassius gibelio, assembly GCF_023724105.1. Lineage (NCBI taxonomy): Eukaryota > Metazoa > Chordata > Actinopteri > Cypriniformes > Cyprinidae > Carassius > Carassius gibelio. Next base: position 18,743,451 of record NC_068403.1, on the reverse strand, counting down.
AGAGATGATCATGGAAAAGAGTGCTCAGTGAAGACACAGTGGATGGCAGAAGACAGAAGAGGAGACAGACTGAAGTATGGAGTGAGTGAACAACAGTTGCACTGTGGGGGCAGAGAGATAAAGAGGTACAGAAGACCGAACATCCATCTATGCAGTGAGATCCAGGGTATCGGCATGCCTTTGTGAAGTATTGTGCAGAACTACCTTAAGTGTAGCTTTTTAGAATGAGATTTTGAGGCAACTGAAATATGAATAAAAGGTTTCCTACAGGGAAAATAATGTACACAAAAGAGATCGGAATTACAAAATGACATACTATAAGCAATATATTAATATATTTATTAATGCCGATATTAATGCTGTCTTTATATGCTATAAGAATTATCATAAATATTGTGCAAATTGCACTGGACGTTTTTTACTAAAATACTTCAAAATTTTAACATTTCAAAATTTTATTTTTTAAACTGTTCAGGTTTTTTTTATTATTATTATTTATTACTTTTTTTCCACATTTTTAAATGAACAGCTTGCTAGCTGTTGTAATTTCAGACATACTACACTATTATTGAGAAGTTTGTGATAAACAGGATTCTTTCTTTCATTAAAGAAAATTATTATTATTATTATTTTTAATTCAGCATAATGCATTAAACTGATAATAATTAATAGTAAAACAATGCTACCAAAGTGCTTTTTAATTCATTTGGATTTTCATAAAAAAAAAAAAAAAAAAAGTATCACGTTTTCCACAGAAATTTTAAGCACCACCACTATTTTCATAAACATAACAATAATAAATGTCTTTGAGCACAAAATCAGCAGATTAGAATGATTTCTAAAGGATCACGTGACACTGAAGACTGGAATAACGGCTGCTGAAAATTCAGCTTTGAAAATCACAGGAATAAATTACATTTTAAAATGTTTGCATACACATAAATGCAAGTAATATATGCTTACATTAAGTAATATACACTTATGGTCAGCAATATACATTTACATAACTAACCATACAAACTGTCAGTTTTGACTATTTGTTTTCTTTGCCAATTTATTCAGAATTCATGTAGCAAACAAAGACAAGCGATCGGATTCAAACCGTGGAACACTGTTATACAAAATATCGGCACTCTTGCAATGCTGCTTTATCAATTAGATTCAAACGGCTGTACAGTTTTGGCTTGGACATTTGTTTTAAAACGAACTGACATAACAAATCACACCACATAGAGCAGATTTCCAAAATGGGACAAGGTTTTCAAACGCAGTTTCACAAACACACTGGATCCAATAAAATCAGTCGTAAAGCTTACGCAAGGTTTGATTTCAGTGAAGAATGCCAGATTAAACAGCACTAAACAATGCATGCTTCAATTACCCTAATGTAAATGGTCATATATCAGAGTTTTTCAGTTTACCCTCTCCTAATCATGTCCTGCTGATATACAAAATCTACTTGAATGTATAGGCCCTAACACTATTCCCCAAGACCCATAGCTTTGAACTAGTAAGTGAACATGTGTAAGAGCCTCACCTACAGTGGCGGAAATGTTAGTGTAGGCAGAGTCATTGGTATACACAGAGGAAGAATTATGGGTAGTCAGGACAGTGTGGTTGTGGATTCTGACAGCTGTGATGGAGAGAAAGTGGAAACAACAAAGAAAGTGAGATGAAAAAATAACAAACAGGTGATTCAGCAAACAGACACATGTACAAATGAGCACAGAGACATGACACAGAAAGAAGGGACATTGTGAGACACTCAGGCATACACGGTGGATAAGACGACTAGTTTAGTTCAGATTTGAAGATATCTTTTAGATCTGCACATGTGACACATTGTGTGAACACAAGTCTGAGAGGCCCCGAGAATTCCTCTCAGCCCTCCATTTGTTCTGAATTAGCCACCACAGAACAACTGCCATACTGTACTTATACCGGGAATATACTCCAGCGATGGAATGAAACGTGGTTGTTTGTCTAACTTGCACACATTTTCAGCAGATCTGTTGAGGGCATTGCCGAGCGCTCTCACTATAGTGATGTATGTTGGTGAGTTTGGACAGCTAAAAATCCAAGCGGACTAGTAAATCACCGAGAGAAACTGTACTTTTGCCACCCTTAAATGTCATAGTCGTTTGTCTTCTTCACAACTGAGGTAATCATGTAATTCCTCAACGTTTCGAATCAAATGAGGAAATCGTTTCATTTTAAGAACTGAAGACAGCTGCAAAGCCACAGAGATTTCCGCAACTAAGACGTGACCATGGAGGAATGTTAAACAGCTGTGGTGACAGAAAGCAAGAAAGAAAGACAGACAGACAAAGCAGGTGTGACATACTTATATTAGTCCCATTAACATGACCTGTTCTGTTCCCAATCTGGTCTGAGAGGCCGTGGATCCCTTCCACTGAATCCAGAGGCCAGTAGTGTGAAGCTGTGGCCAGCACCTGCAGGCCTGATCAAAACACACACGTCCATACAGTATACGCAAAAATATACACACACATGCAAAAACCTTACAGTGACAGTTTGTAGTCAATCCAGCATCATTTTATTTATTTTTTTAAGATTGACTGTTTTCTGTTTATTCTTATTGAGGTTTACAAAGCGGGGAGTTCACGGAAATGATCTTGAGACAGTTTTATTGCATGTTGGTTGTCACTGGTTCAGACTGGTCTCTGCTGGTCAATCTGGATTAAATATTTAATTTTGGCTGCATAATTCTGTGTGTAGAGAACCAGAATCCACAGGAGGCTATTAATAGTGATTAACCTGGACTGTAAGGAACCATCTCTTAAGACTAATCACTACACCTGCATTTTGAGAATCAACCAAATCTGGAATTTCCTATCCATATTCAACGACAACCATTTAGTTGTAAATAACCTCATATTCCTATTATAAAACTCTTAATTCCATTTAACTTCCAAAGAAACAGAATTATAAGTTTCTTCTTCTTGCTCTGCAGCTTAATTATTTTCAGAAAAGCTACTTTATCTCTCTCTCTCTCTATATATATATATTTAGTTTCTTCCGTAATTAATTTTCTACCATTATGTACTACCTGTACAGATGTCCTCATTTTCTGAGTTTCATAACATATGTCATAACATTTCACAACTGCCAAAAGATGATCTCAGTGCTGAATCAATTTTCCTCAGATAAACGTATAATTTTATTAATCTAGATAAGTTTAGAGCAAATTTTGAGCAGAAAGTTTTATTGTGGATGAGGTAGTTGGTTTCTATTTATAGACCATGAACGGAAATTTTAGTGATAAATGTCGATCCGACGATATTATTTCTGCGATTACGGTGACGTATTCCAAATAAGGGTTTGGGAACATTTAAAATTCAGTTTCAATCGTTTCTGTAAATCGCCAGTACACATAATAATGTATATTTATTATACCAAGTACATAATGAAAAGGTTGTGCTAAATTAAATTAACCTTTTACATTCAATATAGCTGAGGGGAAAAAATGTCATCCAGTTTAATTTTAGATTAATTTCTGACGTTTTATTAGTGTATACAATTTTATTGTCTAAATGAAACAACGAAATTACTTTTCTCGAAATTAACGTGTCATTTCTTCGGGCTCTGAAGTAAAAAAAAAACAAAAAAACATTTAATTTCAACTGATTACCTGGATGTTTAGACGGTGACACAACGTCACTACGAACCTGAAAGAAATAAAACTTATCAAGCGACTTCGCATTAAAACCCACATCAACAACAAATGTTAAACCTGTCTTTTCTTTTTCAGTTATCTTACCTGAACAGTCAGGAGAGTCATAAGTAGTACTTTACGGTATAATAAGTCCATTGTTTTCGAAGGCGTTTTTAGCAATAAAAAAAGTAACAAACTTAAAACCTATATTGCGCCGTTAATGGTAAACGAACAAAACCATTGCGCTTATATCAATGTAAAGATATTGTTAATGTATATTTGTAAGGGGAAAACGTGCGTCAGAATATGACGTTCAAAATGACTAGCAGATATCAAGATCACTTGTTGTTGGCAGCTAAATTCAGAGTTTGTAATCCATCGTCTTTAAATCCGTGAGTGTCGCGCGCTCCGCTCGAGCTCTGATGAAGATGAAGATGAAGAACAAGCGCTGCACTCGCGCTCTCATCAGTGGGTTGAGCCCTCTGGGCGGTAAATGTTCCAAATTATGGAACATGAAGTTGTTTTCCTGCAGGGGGCGTATGGAGGCTCAATAAAAACCGAATTCCCCATTGATTCGCATCTTTGACTTAGTGTAGATATTTTACATTAGAGTTGTGGTGTAACGAAATCTGTTCTGTAAAAAAATAAAACATAGCCTAATTATTTTTTTCCTGACATGTGAAGGGAATTCCGTTGCACCAGTATAACCTTACACAGTAATCTCAAGCAACAGTGAATGGTTTATTCAGAGAGCGTTGAGATTAGTAACAGGTAAGAGTGACACCGTCGCTTTTATGGTGCTTCTGAATATACAATTTGTTATGTGAATAACGACAACGAGAATCGCTTCAGTGTATTGAAATTCAAATACACAGCAAGCAATACAAAATAGGGACAATTCTGATCCCTAGTGCTTCTGCTTCAGTGATGAAGCATATGCGAATTCTGTAAACCCAATAATGTAATTTTTCAGAAAAAAAACCCTAAACAACCCCCCCCCCCAAAAAAGAAAAAAAAGATAAGATAATATACGGTGGAGCTGCAGAGCTAAAAACAAATAACCTACATGAAAATGTGGTTAGTTATTCTGCTAAAAAGTTTATGCAGGACGCAACGGAAAAGAGCAGGTAAGAAATAATACTGTATTGTTTTTGAGTGTGTTATAGAGAGAAACCTTTGATATAATAACTTTACAATTTAGTAACAACTGCATCGCTGCATTGGCAGGCAATTCTGGACTTTGGGCGCCATCTTTTGGAAGTAATAGCTCATTTACTCACCTGTACAACTGCACAAACTTGACTTGAGTTAATAAAATAAACATTTACAACAGTGTGTATAAAATATCAAATTTATTTTGATATAAAACTGCACATGCACACTCACACAATATCTGATAACCACCAATATAGTCTTATAAGTCTTTTTCATAAAGCTAGCACACAATTGCAGACTTTAAAACATTATGGTTTGAAGACACCATGAGGAAAGCTTGCACTGTCAGATTATAAAGTTTAATGTACAAAAAAGGCAGTCTGAAAAGCAAGTATAAACATTTAAAAAGAATGTACAAATGGGCAAAAAGTACAAAAAGAGCAGCAGTCACTCAAACATGTAGAAGCAATGCTCTGTAACACTTTATGATTAAATGATTCGGTGAAAAAAAAAAAAAATTACAGGTATTCCGATGAATTAAAATGCCTGGAATTTTGGCTGAAAATTGTACAAGATATACAGAATGTTTCTCATACATTCCTGTTTTTTTTGGCAGTCTCGGTCCATACTCGCAAACCTACTTTTAGTATCTTGGTTCAAGACAAAATGAAGGGGTGAAATGACAAACAATGTATGGAGAAGAAATACAGTACAGACTGAATGGAACGGATCACAGAGATGGGAAGGTTTTCCTTGGCCATACATTCACAATTGCTCATTTCCTTCATCCTTATCAAGTACAGAATATGTGCATCGTGTTATTCAAATGATTTGAATGCTGGGAGAGGCATCAGTGAGTCAATAACCAAACTGATTTATGTAAAACTGTTAATAAGTTGAGCTTAATAAGTGGAAATCAAGGGCCTTCTTTGCAAAATCATACATAACTAATGTGTAAATCGTAAATAAAAATGTTACTGTGCAAATTGTTGCAATCCGCTGCACAATTTACACTTGAATGCATGATTTTAACTTACTTCCAAAGTGTTTAAACGAAGTTAGAATCCCCCCTTCCTTACCTTTGACACCCATTGCAAAAAAACAACACAAGACTTGGTCACACAGATTTTGAAATACAGTTTTTTCATGAGAAGGAAAGCATCGACATGACACAGACAAATCTCACCCAACTGACTGGACACAACACAAACCATTGTGTGCATTGAATAAGGCAAATATGAGGAGGCTCACATCCACTAGGAGTTTCATGACCTGTCAGTGCTTAAAAAAAACAAAAGTCAAATGTGGCAGAAAACACTATGGTATTTGTAGAAATTTAAGTCATTTCTAGTAATGGCAAAACCTACATTTCATATTTGTGCTAATACTCCTAATACTTTGTGCTAGGTTATTAGGTTATTCTCTGAGAACAGCAGGTCTAGATGAAAAATGTGACAAAAATATAGTTTAATGAATTGAATAATCACTTAAATGAAACAATTAAATTGAATAAATATATATTTTATTTTATTATCCAAGAACATCCCTTCTATCGTATCTTAGTCACTCACATTAGTGAGTATTTCTGTGCTTTTAAGAATCAAAGCTGGGCAAACAGAACTTATTACGGTTTCGAAGGCATAAAGCTGAAGTTGTGGTCATGAAAGCCCTAGTTTTCACAATTTCCCTTTCTCTTTTCCATGGCCAATCCATGTGATTACAGAAACAGAAGACGGGAGAAATGTTTTTTTCCCACCTTCTAAGGTAAATTATCCTCAGTTCCAACCTCCTTAACCCGGCTGCTGTGAAGAAGGTTATGTGAAACTATTTGACAGCACCGAGCCTTTTCAATAGATTCTTTCCTTTGGAGAGCAGTCCTGTTTTCTTAGAGTCAGCTCGGGGGCGCCGGATGGGACTGCCGGGCCCCTGGGCTGTGGGGCCGGACCCCGGGATGTGTGGGCGCACTGTGGGGGTGGCACTTCTTCTGGGAGGGCCCGCTTTTTCCACGGGAACCTAACGGAAGACCCGCAAGGGACAGTTCAGGGCCGGATGTTTAAAAAGAAAAGAAGGTGTTTCTTTGCCTTTTAAAGCATCTCAATGTCATTACTGTATAACAGACACACCATCTCCTCTCACAGTCCTTTCTGTCCCAGCAGGGCCACCATACAGTCAATTATCAATCAATAGTATATTTTGCGCCATGAATAATACACCCAGACAGTAGGTGGCGGCGCTCTAAACAGTAATCGATGAATTATATGTGGTGAAACCCAGAAAATCGAGTGTGCTTCACTTAAGATTCTAGCTAAACTCTCATTAAAACATTTATAAACCTGTTCAGACTGCAAGTGCTACAAAATATCTTAAGAAATGTACTATTTATACACAACTAATTAGGAACTCCTTAAACGTGAAGCCCAACCAGGGATGAGCATTAGCTGAAAATGTACTCACCCTCAGGCTATCAAAGATATGAGTTTGCTTCTTGATCAAAAAAAAAACATTGAAAATATTTTTATGTTTTGTTTCCAGTAAAGACTTGTGCATGTCTTTATCACCAGCAGGGTGGACTATTGTAATGGTCTCCACACCGGCTTTCGCAAGAAGACCATTAGACAGCTGCAGCTCATGCAGAACGCTGCTGCCAGGATTCTGACTAGAACCAGAAAATCTGAGCATATCACACCAGTCCTCAGGTCCTTACACTGGCTTCCAGTTATTTAGGATTGATTTTAAAGTTCTTTTACTTGTTTATAAATCACTCAATGACCTAGGACCGAAATATATTGCAGATATGTTCACTGAATATAAACCTAACAGAGCACTCAGATCATTAGTATCGAGTCAGTTAGACATACCAAAGGTTCACATAAAACAAGGGGAGTCCGCCTTTAGTTACAATGCCGCCCGCATTTAAACTCATCTGTTTAGCTGTGCATTTATTGAATGAGCACTGTGTGATGTCAGGACTGATTGCACTATATATATATGAATTTCCTATTTTTAACTGTTTTAAATTAATTTTAAATCAATTTTTTAATCATTTTAAATGTTTTTAAATTCCTTTTTATGATTATTTTACTTCCTTTTATGTAAAGCACTTTGAATTACCATTGTGTATGAAATGTGCTATATAAATAATAATAATAAAAAATTAATTTAGCATTACATCATTGCTCACCAATGGAATCAGTGGGTGCCGTCAGATTAAGAGTCCAAACAGCTGCTACTAACATCACTAGATAACTTTTTCACTGAAGAAAGCAATATTTGGACTCTCATTCTAACGGCACCCATTCACTGAGCAACTGATGTAATGCTAAATTTCTCCAGATCTGTTCTGATGAAAAAACAAATTCATCAACCTCTTGGATGGCCGAAGGGTGAGTTCATTATCAGCAAATTTTCCTTTGGGGTGAACTATGCCTTTAAAAGCAAAAACACCTTTTACATGCCATAATTTGCCCTTAATATCAGTTGTATAGTTGCATAACACAAAATTTAAATTTATGCTAACAGCAACATACTCTATAATGGTAATGAAAAGAGAAGATAAGTTTTTAATTTACCAGTCTTCTGAAGTTATCTATCACCTTTCAGCATGGTAACTTCACCAAGGGTGTTGGAGCCAAATCAAACCTGCTTTAAAAAAGCTTCATTTATAAAAGTGGCTGCAAGAATGCATAAACTTAAAAATCAATTCAGTCAAGTCTAGGAAACAGTATATAACTAAAATCTACTCTTTAGATAGATAATGGTAATGATACTTATGCTTGCTGGACTGGTTTGATCACTCTTAGAGTTAATGGAAAGAGTGCACCCTAATCACACACACACACCTTTATGATCTGGCTGACATTGCCAATGTCCAATATCCATTTCAAAAGTGATTTGTGTCAATTCATGCTCAGTGTGGTCTGATAGGGTGCACAGCTACAGGAGAGGAGAGGGTTTGTCCCAGGACGTACACTAGGAATCTACTCAACTGCACACATTAGAGAAGAGAAGGGGTGGGGGTAGGGGGTCAGGGGTCCAATTCTGACCGTGTGACAATGGCCTTATAGCTTCTTATGACTTACAGTAGGAGTCAATGAAAGACGAACATTATAATGGACAACACCCAGAGAGAGAAACAACTGAAGATACCAGCTGTGCCTGTCTAATGCACTGACAGCAGTGGACCAATCACAGTATTTATATTAATGTTAACTGATGAGGTCATGAGAACTACAGGGGTGTCTTGATGAGTAACTTGGTCGGTGCATGTATCTGTATAGAATTTGTGTGTATATTGTCAGTTTTAAACTTTGCAATTAATTAAAATTTATTTTTTAATTAAAAAGTTTTAATCAATTTAAATAACTGATCTTTAATTAAATTTCATTTTAAATAGAAACATTTAAAATTACATCATTATATATTAACATATGATATAAATTCTAAATAAAAAAATAAAAAATTATATATAAATAATAAACATAAATCAGTACATATTAATGAAACATTTAAATATGAATAAAATATTTATTAAAATAAAAATGCAATAAGTCTGTTATTTCATACAGTATATAAACTTCCACTCTAAGTTTAGGCATCAACTAAATGTTTTTGTGAGTGCGAACCAATTTTCATGGATCTTTCATCTATATGGTTGGGGTGAATGTGATGCATGTGTTCTGTGCATACCAGGAGCAACAGTCGTGTGCATTAGACGAGGACAGCATTATCTGTGGTATCCTCTGTTGCTCACTTACGTGACAGATACTGAGCCGTTACGGAGTGAAATGAACACTCTTCTTCTGTTTTGCCAAGCAAGTGAGGAAAAAAAAACAATGCCATGATGTAATGCATCTCAATTGTCTGCACAATGAATATGAGAAAAGAATCACAAATCTTTCAGTACAGAAAAACCTTGATAAGTCCTGATGATTGAGAACATCCATCAGCAATTATTTATATATATATATTTTCTCTCTCTCTCTATCTTTTTTTATATACAGACCACTGTACAATATCTACAACTACAGATAAAATCATTCTTGATAACTCTCTACTTGCAACATATGTTTTGTGTCTTTCTTTAAGTTGATAGTCTTATATATCAGCAATACACAAAAAACAATAATTTTGGAAACATATACAAAAGGGTTTAAGGTTGTTGTTGTTTTTTTTTAACTGGTCTCAATCCGTTAAAGCACCTTAAAAAAATTCACTGTGGAGTCGAAGCATTCTGAAAGAAAAAGCATGCAGTTCTACAATTCCACATGGATTCAGTTCTCTGTACATCAAAACTATCTCCTCTATTATAAATTGAGTTCAATTTTAAACACACTTACATTCATAAAGCTTCTATTACAATGCCTCACTTGTGTATTCTGTAAAAAATAATAGTCTTTTAGTGCTTCTTTTTCCAGAAATAATAACAATAAACAGCTAATAATCTGGCACGCCTCTTTGTGTGAATTCTTCTTTTCCAAACAATGCTTTATGAATATGCAATTTCATTAACAGTTCACATTTCTCCTCCGCAGATCATCTGACATAAAGATAAAGGTTCCTCAGTCTTGTATTTTACGGTATGTCTCTGTGTTTAGTAAGCTGTCTCTCTTTTGTTTTCTGTTTTCCTTCAATGATCCATCAAAAAAGCAACCGGCTGTCACACAACACATACACAGACGGAGAAGAGGAAAAAAACAGCGGAGCAGGAAGGAGATTAAAAAAAGA